>NC_139598.1:3616258-4196258 GCF_946808225.1 Silurus aristotelis | reverse complement strand
AGATTTTTTTAGGAAGTGATATCTTAAAACTAACATTGGACCATGTATAACAACAGACAAGAGAATAGAGACATGAACATGAAGCTCTAAGCAGATGTAGTCTTCGGTTTAATGTCATAACGTCAGATGTAGTTTCAGATTGGTTATGGAAATTTTGATCAAACCTTTCATTTCCTGTTTTTGCTTCTGATGATGATTTATCTAACAAATAATATCTATTGGTGATTGGAAAATCTTTAAGACTTTGCATTTCTGGCATGACAGTCATAAAAAGAAAAAAACAGAGGCTATGATTTTATATTTGCATATCGGCATAATGCGAATGATCAGGATGTAACCGGTTTCACAATGATTATAAGATCAGCTGTAACTGTAAGTAGTTAAAAAACATGACCCATTAAGAAGTAATACGTTGTCAAATTGATGTGGCAGAAGATAAAATCACTTCAGGATAGGAATTTAGAAGAAAAGAATGGCTTTTTCCCATAATTTTTTCCCAATACAGAACGTCTATTTTCAATATTTATTTTCCTTTCATGTAAAAATCATCATGTTTACATTGTTTTCGAAGGAAATCAAAGCACATATGGTACAAAATACCACAATTTATTAACACATGAATACAAAACTGTGAGTGAGCAGTGAATGCATGATAATCCTTAACCCTGATCCATACCCATGTCTTTTGTGGCTTTCCATGGCCTGACCATATGAAGTTATTTACATTTCAATAAAAAAAAAAAAAGTTTTGAAAGTGAAAGAAAGGAAAACGGGTTAACATTTGAATGGAGCACATGTTGAATGCCTGAGAACATTTCTGATGCTAATGAGCACTTTGACACATTTGAAAAAAATCCAAAGTGCTCTTGGGGTGGTGTCAGGTTCTCCAATCTTGTATTAGCAGACACCTGGGGTGCAGTCGGCATTCCAATTCATCCCAGATGTGTTCAAGAGTAACGAGGTCATAGCTCTATGTCACTCAAGATCTTTCACTCCAACCCATGTAAACCGTATCTACATGAAGATGAAATTGTCCTACAAAAACATGTTTGAGTCTCCTAGTTTCTGTAAAGGAAAATCATAAATTTTTTTTTTTTTTTTTAACTCTGTAGTAATGATGCTAAATGATGGACAACACATTTATGACTATTTTTTCATCTTTTTGTTACTCCTCTCATCTCTAAAGGCATGCCTCCGTGTTTCTGGATGCTGGTCCAACCCGGATCGGTAGAGTGTACAAAAAAGCAGTCTTTAAGCAGTACACAAGTGAGAGTTTCTCTACCGAGATCCCTAAGCCAGATTGGCTGGGCTTCCTCGGACCTGTGATCCGTGCAGAAGTGGGTGATGTCATCATAGTTCACATGAAGAACTTTGCATCCCGCAATTATTCCATCCATCCTCATGGTGTCTTCTATGAAAAGGATTCTGAAGGTAGGGTTATTGTTTTTTAGCTAAAATGTTTTAATCAAACATAGAAGCTGTGGAATTGACTCCAAATGACTTGTTGTGCACAAACACACACATATATGAAATATGAGATTTGACTTTGGTAACCAGAAAAAAAAAATCTCTCAAACAAGTACCATCTATTGGACTTTTATTGTTGTTGTCATTTTTAGTGGACACAGTTCACTATAAAACACACGCTTTATTCCTCATTGGCTGTTATAATAACCTTTACTCTTCTGGGATTATGTTACACAAGATTTTGGAGTGTGCTTTGGAGATTGGTGCTCTTTCAGCTGTAGGAGGCCTGGGGTGCAGTCAGTATTCAAATTCATTCCAAAGGTGTTCATTAGGGATTTGATCAGTGATCTCTAGCAGACCACTACAGGTATTCCACTCCAACCAATGTAAACCATATCTTCATGGAGCTGTGCACAGGGGCATTGTCATGCTGGAACAGGATTGGGTCTCCTAGTTCAAGTGGAGGGAAAATTTGCACCATCCAACACCAAACTAAACAATAGTGTCTCTCTAAGTTTGTGGTAGGAGTTTGAGGAAGGACCATATATGGCTGAAAAGTCAAGTGTCCCAATAGTTTTGTCATATACATTGTTATAGTGTATATAAATCACCTAAATCTCAGATCTGCTTACTTTGCTAATTTACTTTAACCATCCCCGGGTCGTTAGGTCGACATCGTCACTTATCAGATCAGCAGAGTGTGTTTGAGTGCACGTCTGCATTTTGCTTGCCATGCAACAACCATATTTGATTAATTTTAAATAAGGTGTGACCAAAAGTAAGCGAGGCTAAGCATGAAGAAAAAGAGAAAAATCAGTTAGAGCACAACAAAGATCCTTGTTTGGAATTACAAGTTCTTTCATTGAATACCTTTTGTGCTTTTAGTGCTAATGTTTTTATATTGATCGTGCTTCCTCTCACAAAGTTCAGCTGATTTCTGTCGACTCATTTGTTATTTAAAAAAAGACAATGAATTGCTTTAAAAGTACATTTAAACAGGGATAGAACCAGTTTAGTAGTTCTATCCAATGTAAAAGGGGCATGAGAGTAAAGCCCTACAAGCTGCAGAATGCTTGAAAACATGAAATATTTTGAAAGTAAATTTAAGTGAAGGTCAGTCTGATTTCAAACGTGTATCTAACATTGTCTAATTATGCTCTATTATGCTGAATCTAATCTAATCTAATCTCATGCTCTATTAACTACTGTATCACTGTATCTTGCATGTATACACATGTTTGGCAGAAGAAGGACACTAATATATAAAATAATATAATACTATTTATAAAATATATAATATACCATTCATCTGCATTTGTGTAATAATTCCCCTTTTATTTGTCAGCATAAACAGTACAATGTGCAGTAAAATGCTATTAACTACTAACATAAAATTAACTACAAAATAGAAAGGATAAGACTTGGAGGCATTTTTTTGGAATTAGAAAAAAATGGAATTTACAATATATATTTATATTATATCAATATATATTATATATTAAAGTAAAATCAAAAATGCATTTTCTTTTATGAAGCAGAATTTACATTTCGGAAATCGAAAACAATATGACTCATTTTCGAGTACTCGTAAAAATTGTGCAAATTTATTTATAATCATATTGATAATAATAATTATTATTATTATTATTATGCAAAGTTGCCCAGAGGTCCTTTTTACCACAATAGACTTTTTAATAAAGTAAACTTTATTAAGACTTATAGACAGACTTCTAAGCTGCTTTATCATGTTTAAGAACTGCTGATTTTGCATGTTAGACAAAATAAATGGGTGACAGGTTAAAGGAAAATAACAGTTCCTGTGTTATTTGTGGGGGTCATCATTTGGATCTACTTGTCCGAGTAGAATCACTGCAAAGTTTTTTTTTTTTGCCTGTTCACCATTATCCTATGTACAAACATGTCTGTCCAAAAGAGAGAAGTAGGAAATGGTAGTAGCTTAGTGGTTAAAAAGGTCATGAGTTCCCATTTCCTGCTGGACACTCTCATGTGCCCAGCAACCCCACCCACACATACCCCACCAACCTGTATGTAGATGTGGTGTAGAAAAGGTTAAGTACTCCTATGTTAGACAGCTTTCTCTCCAAATAAGGGTATCTTTTTTTTGGAAGCATTCCCTCATAGCTTCTTCCAGAAACTTGTAAAATTTATGTCAAGCAACAGACAAAAGGTCTTCCCTCGTTATGCTGTATGTGTTTATGCTGCTTATGCTGTATATTTGTTCCATGTCTGGTTGTATATTTTTTATTTTGTTACAATAGTGAAACAGTGTGTCTATAGTGTGAAACATTGATGAAAATACATTACATAGAAAGTTACAGATATTGACCTACTTTGTCAGCTCCTATTGCAACATTTCACCTTGGCCGTTATGACAACAAAATCTTGTTGGCAGTGGTGCTAAAGTTCAATCCAGTCTGTAATTCCATAAAAGATTTCCAAAGCAGGGAATTTCAGTTTAAAGGGAGACTCCAACTTAGCCAAGAAGCATGTTTTAAAGGAATACCAAACAGAAAATCCAAACAACTGCCATTTCCTGGAAGTCATACAGCAGATATGTAGTATTACAAACACACCAAGAAAAGCTCAAGGCTGCAAAAATATGCATCTGGCACTCAGCTCAACAAAAGTAGTATGACACAACCCAGATCACATTTCACATTTCCAGTAAGCCAGGTTGTGGGTCTACGTTGTGGGGTTTTTAAGGTTAAGATCAATATTTACTTTACCCAGCTGATATAGGACACTCTGTAGCCAAGTAGATTCTCCCTAATCAATTTCACATGAAAGATTCATCACAAATGTGTCCAAGACTCCTGACTATGTTTTAAAGTTCCAGAAATGCATCGATTGAAACTTTGAGGAACCTTAAATATAGCACTAAGACTTTTAGAGCTTTTATTGATTATTGCATTAATGCAAGCATATTTCAGTAGGTATGAGTAGATATGAGATATCAGAAGAGTTCGGTGATAAATCTTTTTTACACATATTTATATTATATATAGTATTTTTTTTATACATATTCATAGTAAATTGCCAGTCCACAATTAGTTAAAGTTACAATCGAAAACCTGATGGGTTTAATAGTTATAATGAGAATTAAATTGGATGTACTGGAAAATTACTAGTAGTGCGTGTGAGTGTCTATTGTAATCTGTTGTTTTCTATTCGTGATACATTATGTCTTTAAGTGTAGTTGATACTATTAAGGACTAAAAAAAAGTGTAACCTCTACACTTGGTAACTTGTTGGTATCTACTGGATATCAGTAGGGACCATTAGGACATCTTTAAGCATCCAGACTTCAAAATGTAATATAGTGGAATTCTTTGGTCTGAGGATAATGATTTAATGATGTTCACCAACACATTATGTGCTGAAAACTATTGTGATGGTTATAATAGTATTATAATGGGGTACAACTTTATTTGTAGTGAAAACCATTAGAATTTGTGTGTAATATAGATAGATAGATAGATAGATAGATAGATAGATAGATAGATAGATAGATAGATAGATAGATAGATAGATAGACAGACAGACAGACAGACAGACAGACAGACAGACAGACAGACAGACAGATGATAGATAGATAGATAGATAGATAGATAGATAGATAGATAGATAGATAGATAGATAGATAGATAGATAGATAGATAGATAGATAGATAGATAGATAGAATGTCTTTTAACTGCATCATCAATGTTTAAAAACTCCTAAATAAATAGATGTAATATAGATTTTATATTTTATAAATCTGGATGTACTACTCTAAAGTCAACTCTAGGTCAACTCTAATCCTGTATAATAGCATAAAATCCTGCTTTTTTAAAACCCACGCTTGGTTGTTTTTTTTCGTCATGAAACTTTGTTTTCGACATGTACTGTATTATGTAACTGTTTTGACGGGGTTCCCTCTCACGGATGCAAGCGTACCTTCAGGGGTCTTTCTTTGAAGGGGATTCCTCTTTAGATCACGTGTGTTTAGCAGGTATTGGTTTCCTGTGAGAAAGCCTCAGCAATGTGTTGTTTAAAGACTTGTATATCTTCAACAAAAAATCATTCTATTTAAAAGATTTTAAATGTTAATAAATCGTGACCCATAGTCGTTGGGTTTTTTTTTTTGTATTGTTAAACTGAACAAATCTAGTTTGAATGAAGTTAAATTATGTGCATGGCTAGCTAATGCTATGCTAAGAGGTTTTCCCCCTACTGTGTAGCTTAAATCAAAATGCACAAACTTCCTTTTTCAAGTCTGTTTTTGTCTTGCCAGTTAATTCTAGTAATACTAGGAATGCATTTACATTCACAAAATGGTGTACTGTTTAGTCAAGATTCAACAAGCTAATAAAGTATGTCATGAGTGCTGCTTTGTTGTCGAAACCGTGAGTAGCCATGTAACTGTAACTTCCTAAGTTTGAATCGGAATTGTGAGTCCAGGAGGCCAAAAGCATTCACGTTCTCTAAATTACAGGAAGTTGCTTAACCTCAATGTTTGCTGTTTACCAGGCGCCCTGTATCCGGATAGAACATCTGGTCGGTATAAAAAAGATGATGCTGTGGGTCCTGGTGAATCCTATACATACACTTGGAAAGTGACTCAAGAGTTTGCACCAACCGAATCTGACCCCACCTGCCTGACCTGGATCTACCACTCCCATGTGGATGCACCTAGAGACATTGCATCAGGACTTATCGGGGTTCTTCTCACCTGCAATAAAGGTCAATTATAAGGATAAACTTACCCAAAAGCATATTAAAGACATAAACATACATGCTTTAACAGGTTATATGTCTATTTTTCTTCTATCAGGTACTCTGGACAACTCTGGAATTGGACGATCTGATGTGGATCAGGAATTCTTCCTGATGTTTAGTGTGGTAGATGAAAATCTGAGTTGGTATATGGATGCAAACATTCACAGGTTCAGTCCTGAGGCTGTGCATCTTAA
Organism: Silurus aristotelis; assembly: GCF_946808225.1. NCBI lineage: Eukaryota > Metazoa > Chordata > Actinopteri > Siluriformes > Siluridae > Silurus > Silurus aristotelis. Next base: position 4,189,817 of record NC_139598.1, on the reverse strand, counting down.
AGATGATGAGGATTTTCAGGAGTCCAACCTCATGCACTGTAAGCAGTGTTTAATTCTTCGTTTTTTTTTTACAAAAGTGTTCTGTGTGAAGAACAGTGTATAGATTAGAAAGGTTAAAGATGAGTAAATACTTTCGGTTTATTGTGGGAAATTTTTAGTTTACCACAGAACAATGAAAACAAGATGGTTTCACTTTCCTAAACGTTTCTTTTCTCTTTCTTCAGCAATCAACGGTTACGTTTATGGTAACCTCCCACCGTTAAAAGTCTGCCTCGGACGCACCGTGTCTTGGCATCTGTTTGGCATCGGCAACGAAGTAGATATTCATTCTGCCTACTTTCATGGGCACACCCTGCTCGAGCGCGGTCACCGCACTGATGTGCTCAGCCTATTTCCTGCCACTTTTGTCACAGCAAAAATGGTTCCCATGACAACAGGAAAGTGGATGTTAAGTTGCCAGGTTAATGACCATATGCAAGGTATTACTTTAAATTGTCTTTAAATATATTTAAATGACTTATGAATTCACTTTTTCCCCCTTATTTTAAAATAAGTGTAGTTTAGTGTAAAGCAGTGACATGATCTATATCAGTATCTTTTCAATGCTTCAAATATACAATATCTGGATTCAGATCTAAAGCTGAGGTGTGGAATAACTTTTGCAAATCATGCAATATTTTTTTTATTTGTCCTGCAGACTTTATATCTGTATCAATGAGCATTTAAATGTGTGTAAAATATGCGTGTTTATGTGAAAGTACATGTTTTTAACATGTATGTACACAGAACATCACCTTACCCCACTTTTCCTTTCTTTCTGTTCGTCGTTCATGACGAGTAGCAGGTATGCAGGGCTTCTATAATGTGTCTGTGTGTGAGAAGGGCGATACTGCACCCACAGCGCCTCCTGGCCGTGAGAGACATTTCTTCATTGCTGCTCAGGAGGAGATTTGGAATTACGCCCCCTCTGGAATTAACAGTTTCACAAATGAACTGCTGGATAAGGAAGGAAGGTGACTATATATAGTTATTTTGTGATCACACAACCATCACTATTCTTTATGCAATTACACAGTCATACGCAAGACACGGTCTCAAACAAAACAGTCATGTATGGTTTCTGTTTTTCTTTCTGCAGTGATGCTGCTGAATTCTTCACCAAAACGGAAGGCAGGCTGGGTGGGAGTTACTGGAAAGTCAGATACATTGCATACAATGATGATACATTTACCACTAAGCTTGAACGGCATGGCTCAGAACATCATCTCGGCTTTCTAGGTAAATGAAAATTATTTTGTGCATATACACTATATGGACAAAAGATTTAGGAGGCATTTTACAGAAGGTTTTTTGTCTTATTTTCTCATGATCTTGCCATTTTTTTTGTGATTACGATTATTTTTGTGATCTCGACATAGGTGTTTTCTGATCATGGCTTAATCTTCTCGTGATCTCGACTTTACAAAAGTTGTTTTCTCGCTCAGCAGTATTAAATTTTTCTGTGGATTCAGCGTAAGAGCATGTTCTCGAGCAGCGGTTCTTAAACCTTTTCACATCCTTAAACCTACAATTTTACTGAAACATTTTAGATTGTACCAAAAACAAATTAATTTGTACAATGGCGGAACATCAATTCTGTTTGTAGTCTTATTTCCCTGATCTTGAATATACAACATTTTTTTTCTACATTTCATAAAATACACTTGTACATCAACAGAGGTTTTTCAGCATGGTGTGCTTGGTTCTTTTATTTGATTTTTTTTTCCAGTTTTATTTTTTAATTCATCATAGTTTACATAGGCTGACAATCCTGACATATTGATAAAATAATTTTTTCTAATAATTTTCTAATTTAGATTCTAGAATTTCTGTGCCCTAGCGACATCTGGTGGCCCCACAGGGGACCGCAGCCCATTTTGAGAAAGCTGTTCTAGAAGCAGCTCCGTTGCAGAATCGTAATGACCGTATTCGCTTTTACTTTGATCAGGGACTCGCTGAATCTTCTTTCAATACTCATAAAACAGGAATAGCAAAACTCCTTTTAATCCAGGATCTTCATCAACTACGAGTCCCAAACCTGTTCCAGCATAACAGTGCCCCTGGGAACAAAGCCAGCTCCATGATGATATGCTTAACATGTGTTGGAGTAGAAGATCTTGAGTTGCCTGTTATAGAGCTCTGACCTCATTCCTACTGAATATTTTTGTGATGAAATAAAACGCTGACTGCACCCCAGACCTCGTCACCCCACATCAGTACCTGGAAACATCCTTGCGGATGAATAAGCACAAATTTTCCAACAAGCACACTCAAAAATCTATTGGAACATCTTCCCAGAAGAAGGAAGGTTATTAATGACGACTAAATGTGTAATGGGATATTCAAAAAAGCGAATACAAACCTTATGATCAGCTGTCCACAAACATCTGTTCCTATAGTGTGACTGTTTAAGGGCCTACAATTGCATTTTTAACTAAACCAATATATCGTCTGAGTTTATGTGTTTAGCTGCCATGTGATATTCCATAAAAATCATCTCTTGGATTAAGCATGTGTTAGCCATTAATAGCTGGTGCTCTGAAATAAAGTGAGTGGATATTGGTAAAGCCTGTAAGAAAAAGAAAATGTTTAGTAAGTAATTACACAGAAAATTTTATTCTTCATTTATAATGTAAATAAATCGTTATAAATGATAGTGTTCTAGTAACGTTCTACAATGTGTGTGTTCTAGTAACGTTCGTACAATGACAAATGTAAATGTGGCAAGATCTATTTTTTAAATATCGTGTTCATATCTTGGAGTCACTCTCTTGACATCTTTCCCGACATCCGTAGGTCCAGTCATTCGAGGGGAACCTGGAGATGTCATTGTAGTAACCTTTCGGAATATGGCATCACATAACTTCAGCTTGCAGCCTCATGGTCTGTCGTATGATAAAGTTTATGAAGGGGCCTTGTATCAAGATGGTAAGATCTGGTTTTCCATATAAAAATTACATTGTGCATTGGGGTGTGACCCCGATTAGTTGTAGAGTTGATGCTTCGTTAGAAATCCGATTCAACTACTAATCTCACAGTCTAATCTCCGCAGAGGTGCTATGAAACGAGGATCGTGCCATTTTGGTTTTATGGGGGTGTTCAATGTGTCTATTCATTAGAGTTAAACATTGTTGAGCTGTGTGGTGATGATCAAATTCAAAATATAGTCCTGAGTCATTGTAGCAGACTGTTCACATTAATTAGAGTACAAATCCATCCTCTAAGTTCTTGTGTTACTCCGTAATTTTACGAATCCCCGGTCATCCCCAGTAATCAGTGTTATTCAATTACCGGTCATGATGTTCTAAGGTCAGAATGTTATGCCTGGTTGATGTATATAAGGACATCTTTGGAAAAGTGTAGACATCTAACTTATTTTTTGACCTTTACAGGTTCTCTAAAAGCAGGGGCCATGGTGGCACCAGATCAGACATTTACATATAAATGGCGGGTGCTAGAAGGCCCCTCGCCCAGTGACCCACCCTGCTTGTCGTACCTGTACTTCTCGGCTACAGATTCCGTTCATGACACCATCTCTGGTTTGGTGGGACCGCTGCAGGTGTGCAAGAAAGGAGTCCTGGATGAGAGCGGTCGGCAGGTACTCCCCCCCTACACTCTCTCACACACACACACACACACACACACACACACACACACACACACACACAGTAATCGTTTTTGTTTGTGTGTAGCATATAGGGCACGAGGTGCAGAAAGAGTTTTTTCTCCTCTTCACCGTGATAGATGAAAATGAAAGTTGGTACTTGCAGAAGAATATTGAGCAGTTTGGCAGTGATGCGTCAGACACCGAAAGCCAGATATTTCAGGAAAGCAACAAAATGCATTGTAAGTACTGCTGCCAGATATACCAGTGTGTACCAGATATAATTATGAAAAGCGTGACGGTACTACACGCAGTAGTAAGTGGTTATTACTGATTACTATGACCAGTCCAGAGAGCATAATCAAGATGGCGGACAACAGTGTTAGCGCGTGCCTGGAACAGTGTGTGGTGATAAAGTTTCTTGTGAACGAAGGCATTAAACTTGCAGATATCTACAGAAGACTTCAAGCACAGTACGAAGAGTAAAACACTCAGCTGCAGTGAGGTGTAACTATTTCACAGATGTCCCTCAGTGACGATCCTATTTATGCTGGTTCCAAGCCCACAGCAGTCATTCCTGTAAACAAGTGGAACGCCTGATCCTGCATAACATACGCCCCGAATCTTTCCGTGGGAACGGTGAACACAATCCTTCAGCAGGCTGTCCTAGGAGCTTTCAGACATAACGGCAAACCCTTCTATGCCGAATCTTCCCAGGCATTGGTTAAACGCTGGGATAAGGGTAAAAATGTAGCAGGGGAGAATATAAAAAGACAAACGCAGTTTCCACTCCTTGCAATTTGTTCTTTTATTTAAAAAAGTCCAGTTTGACACCCCTCATTTAATAATATACTGCATAGATCTGTATTTGATCTGTTAGTATGAAAATGCAGAGCTTCTGTTACTCTGTTTAACCCATTCCTGTGTGTTTTTCCTGTAGGTGTAAATGGTTTCATGTATGGGAACCTTCCTGGCCTTGATTTGTGTGAAGGGGACCATGTTGTGTGGCACATGCTCGGCTTGGGCACAGAAGTGGATCTCCACGGTGTTTATTTCCAGGGAAACACGTTTCAGCGGGGCGGCACTACGCATGACACACTAAGCCTGTTCCCTCACACCAGCGTCACTGTCTCAATGGTACCAGACAACGACGGTAATCTAGTAATCGTCTTCTACATTTGCTTTATGCTTAACGCAAGTTATCGTCTTTACTAACGAAAAATCAATTATATATATATATATATATATATATATATATATATATATATATATATATATATATATATATATATTTTATTTTTTTTTTTTTTTTTTTTTTCACACCAGTACTGAGAAACCAGGTGTGAAAAAATTAGCACACCCTTCCTACTTCTACCATCTTTCACTGTTTTTAACATCCAGGTGTTGAACTAATGCACTTTAGCAATTCATCTATAAAACAGTTTATGACTTTGTACATTGACAGGTGTTTTTGGACTGAGCTGCCGTACAACCGATCACTACAGAGGTGGTATGCGTCAAAAGTACACAGTCAAACGCTGCACCGCGAGCCAAAAGCCTGGATTGGACGTCACTACCTTCCAACCTGATGTGTATTTCTACTTGGCTGCCGAAGAAGTGGTGTGGAACTACGCCCCAGACCGGACATGGGAGTTCGAGAAACATCACATGACTCTACGTGACAGGTCTGTGTTGGTGACTGGTGTTACTTTACGGTCTAAAAACACCGCAAATAGTGTGTCACACATTTGTACACGTTTATTTGATATTTGTCTGTTTTTGCCTCTCCTTCTCAGCCCTGGAAAAGTTTTCCTCGAAAAGTCAAAGTTCCGGATTGGCCCTGAATATACAAAGGTAGTCTACCGCCAGTACACAGATGATACCTTTACAAAAGAGAAGCCCAGAGGTCCTGATGAAGAGCATCTTGGCATTCTGGGTACAATACACAAGTTTTAATTCCTAACTTTAGAAGAGTCCATGCAGCTGCAGTCTGTATTATTAAGGTTTAATATGTATTGTGTTGTTTTTTTTGCAGGTCCTATTCTCAGGGTGGAGGTTGGCGAGAAGGTCCAGGTTGTGTTTAAGAACAAAGCCGAAAGGCCATATTCAATTCACGCTCATGGTGTAAAGGCCAGTGAGCAACATCTATCACCTGTTTCTCCAGGTACATGAAAGACCACTATTACTGATGACCAATGATATTCTCGCATCGGTGTGGTTTATTCTGGAATGTACATTACATGCTTAATAATATTGTGTGTGTTCTAGGTAATGTTATGAGATATAACTGGACTATCAGTTCACAACCTGGAAGAACTGAGCCCAACTGCATAACCTTTGCATACTACTCATCAGCGGACTTCCCCAAGGTACAGTGCACTCTGCTTAAGATCTGCTTTGCGTCTGAAGCTGTGCTAATTTGTTGTTTAAACATGTGCAATCTTTTCATTAAAAGGAAAACAATGCATGTTGACCTTTATCTGATTGTTGTGTCTGGTGGACTGGGACAGGATCTGGCAAGTGGTTTGGTTGGACCATTGATAGTGTGCCGTAAAGGGACTCTAGACAAATCCAGACGGAGGAAGGATGTTGACAAAGAATTCGCACTGCTATTCATGGTGTTCGATGAAAATGAATCATGGTATCTAAATAAAAATATAGAAAAATACCTGAACGTGGACCCAACAACTGTAGACGTACACGAAGATGAATTTCTAGAGAGTAACATGATGCATGGTTAGTTATTTTATTCAATTAAATGTATTTTTTAGTAACGGTGCAAAAGAGTTTTGTAAAGCTAATAAAATCCTTTTTTTTTTCATGTTCTGATCAGGTATCAATGGAAAGCTGTATGCTAACCTGCATGGTTTGACAATGCAGCAGGGAGATCGGACCGAGTGGTATTTAATGGGGCTGGGGAACGAGATTGATATGCATACAGTACACTTTCATGCTCAGAGCTTCATATACAAGGTATACACTTGTATACATTTTTTTAACACCCACTAACAGATGCCATTATGAAGAGATAATCAGTGTTATAATGTCACAATATTATGCGTGATTGGTGTATATATTTATATTTAGAGTTTTTTTGTATACTTTACAACGTTTTACAATGTCCACTCTATAATTTCATATGAATCGTTTCCTTTTCTCTCAGACGGATTTCCCCCACAGAGCCGACGTATATGACTTGTTCCCCGGGACATTTAAAACTATAGAACTGGTTGCTGGAACTCCTGGAACGTGGCTCCTTCACTGCCACGTGACGGACCACATCCATGCCGGCATGGAGACAACCTTTACTATCAACGGTAAGATTTGCAAACACATTGGATGTACTTTTAATGTATTTTTGTTCGGGGAAATATTTCTTAGAAGATTATGTTATTAATGTTATAGTGTTATTATTGGAGATTTCAGATTTGTAATGATAGATACAGAAATATTTAATTCAAGCAATAGCTTAAAGTTGGCTAATGAAAATGGACTAGCTGATTTCTGGAAGTAAGCCAAGGATTGGAAGCCCCCTGACTAACACCCTTGTGGCTGAATCTGCAAAATCTTTACAAAAACAATGCAAAATCTAGTGGAACATCTTCCCCTAAGATTGGATGTGATTAAATTGGGAATAAATATGGAATGGGACGTTCAAAAAGCACATCCCCTGGTCAGGTGTCCACAAGCTTTTGACCATACCTATAAAAAACATTAGTGCTCATATTATAATAATTACTGACATTTATTTATTTTTTATTATTACTTTATTCCCATCCTAATACAACTACAGATTTCCAAACAGGAAAATCACTTTAATAAATGACAGGTTAATTTGTCTACAATATTCTATCAAATTAATGAAATACTTCTCTCTTTTCCCTTGGTTACTTACATGCATAGAAATGTTTTTCAAATCCATTGTTTCTTTCAGGCTGTACATGTTTGCGGAGTTTTTCACAGCTGCTACTACTAATCACAGTGACCATCTGGCTCCAGTGACTCAGAAGAGACGTTTGAGCAACCATTCAGCATAAACTGCCCTCCAAACATGTGGTTTCAATGTGGACAAGTGGGAGGCAGAAAAGTACACTATACATAAATGCACTAGACATGATGCTATTTAATGAACAATTCATGTTCTTTTTAAGGACAAATCGCCGAGCTGGCAAAGACAAGGGACTTCTTGAGAATGCCTTACATCCATTACTCCTATGCATGCATACAGTTGTCGATTTTTTGTAATGAACGAGAGGAAGAATGAACAATGGCAGAGCTGGGAAATCATTTCAGAGAGAGGAAATGAAAGAAATGAATTTTTTTTTACAAACACCGAAATAATTAAGGAAGAACAACTAAAATTGCTGTGATTTTGATTGCCAAACTTTCATATACCATGTTCTCATTCACTGAACCTAACATGCTTAGAGTTTATTTAAAGTATTGAGCCAGTAAGACCAATTCAAACCCCTAAGTGTTGCACATAAGCAGTATATGCATTACATCTAAGAGTTTGATATGTAACTTTGTTGTTTGCTTGGGTTTTTATTTTCATCTTTGGATATACAGCGCGTTACTTTTCAAGCTCAAATCAAATTTGCACATCTTTAAGTACTTGCTTTGTTGTTAAAAAAAAAAAGGAAGTACTCTACAATAAACTTTATTTACTATACAGTACAGTATGTTCTAAATATGTTCCATTCACAACACCCATTGAACACCTTTGGAATGAATGTGAACACTGACTGCACTCAGGCCTAATGCCCTTGTGTCTGAATAAATCTCACACAAAACTCCACAAGCACACTCCAAAATCTAGTGGAACATCTAGAGGTTATTATAAACAGCAAATGACTACTAAATGTGGAATGGGATGTTTATAAAGCACATATGAATCTTATCTTTTGTCTATTTAGTGTTAGATTACACGTGTTAAAGCACCATCAATGCTGTGCATCAAGTATCAATGTCTCAGGTATATCATTGATAATGTCCAATGTGATGATGAAAAGGAGAGAAAAAATAAATAAAGAAAATGTACATGTACCAATGTGTAGACGTTTCCTAAAGCAATTTGGGGTAGATTCTGCTCTTACTGTGCAGGAGATTGGCTGTATATTTTCCCAAGACCAGGCAACCCCAACTTCTGGTAATTTATTTTAATATAATAAGAAAAGGTGATTTTTTTTTATTTTTTTTTTTAGAATTTAATAAGACAGTTTTAGGTAATAAAATAATCTGGCTATTTTTTTGTTGTTGCATTAAATGGTTTGTTTTACTTGCACATGTTTCTAGAAGATGGAACGAGATAAGAGAACAGAGAAAATCCTCACATACAGTTTGGATAATTTTGAATAAAATGTATAATAAGTAAAAAATAAATTAATGTTTTGGTATAACAAGAGGTCAAAGTATCTAGTCTACACCACCAGACATAACATTCTGACCACATACCTAATATTGTGCTGGGAGCTCGTCTGTTGGATCGGAATGCGGACCACACGGATCAGCACTTGTGGTTGAATAAGCAAAAATCTTTACAAGCACAGTCCAGAATTTAGTAGAACATCTTCCTAGGAGAGTGGATGTTATCATAACAGAAAATGGGGCCTAAACATGGAATGGGATTTGAAGAAATTATGTTGCTACAGAAAATGTTGGAAATAAATGCAATTAAATGAGACCTGACCACCTGTCAACTCAACATTTTTATTAATTATGTAATGTGTTTATAAAATCTAATAAAAGCATTAATTAATTACAATTAAAACAGGGATTGTTATTGTTAATCAGCAAGACACACACTGAAAAATCTATCAAACTGCCAAATCAATAATGGATTAGGCTTTTATTCTCCTCCAAAATAAATTATTACATTTAGCTAATTTTACCACAGACCAGGGCCTACTATATATAAATTCACCATAATTCAAGGTATTTATGTCATAAAGTGTACTTTTAAAAATGCAAGAGACACATATACACATATACATATACACTCTATCTTTAATTTAGACATTTTAGATCTTATAGTAGCTGCTTGTTGAGGAGTAAATGGGGGATTTCTCCTTTGAACAAATGTACTTATGCTGGGTTTTTTCTTTCTGTAAAATAAAAATAAAAATAAAACAATTGAGTATGCAAGGTACAACGTGTAAATCAACATTTGTATTGTTTTAAAAAAAAAAATCTAAATAAAATATTATACAACATTGAATTGACAATTTGTCTAAAACAATACCGATATTTTGTTCATTTATGAAGATATAATTATAATTATAATAATGATAAGATTAAACTATTTTAAATAATTAAATCCATTGCATAGACAGTCATTATCTTAACTTGGTAAAAAAAAAAAAAATCTAAATATGAGCATGTGCAGGAGTTACATGATTATGTTCTTAAAGTGCTGGTTGTTTTGTTTTTTTTTGCATAAAATTGTCTTGCTTTTTCGTTAATAATAATCTGTCAGTTTAGTCAAATTTGCCATTTACTATAATATTTCACATTTCACATTTTCATTTTTACAATTTACAGTACAGAGGTATGAGTAGGTGTTGCGGATGATCAATAGATGTCGCTGTTTACAAATAAATACTTTGGAACTTAGTCTCGCTTTCCCGCTATTGTATTAGTCATTTAAACTATTCAGCTTTGTTTGTTACATTTGCAAACATCACCTCTATGCTTTGGCCTCAGTTTAGACAAAGATGAGTCATTAATTGAGCAAAGCTGTAATGTCTCGCAAACTTGGTCAGACAGAAAAAACCTTAACACCCAAAACACACACAAAAAAAAAAACGACTTTAGGAATAAAATGTTCTCGTGCTGTATTTAGACACAAATATCCAAGCAATCAGCACACTAGAGTTGTTCAAGTTGCTGGAGACTCATTTCATTGAGGTGGGAGGAAATGTTTGGTATGAATGTGCATTTTGTGGAAGTAAGATTCAAATCAGGAACTAATTGAATACTGAGGACATGTAAAATGGCAGGAAAAGTCAAACAAATGAGCCTCTAAAATCTCAAACTTAAACAGTGGTATTATTTAGTTTTAAATAAATCAAATCAAATCAAAATGAAAAAAAGAGCTCCCACTATTAGACCGTTTCTATGATTGATTTCTCTACTTTTTAATTGTTTCATTTAATCTTAGATTTCTTTTTAATGCTAATGACGCCTGCCTTCCTTCCTTCTCCCTTTGTTTCCTTAGGGTGCAAAAGAAGATATGGCATGTGCTAGCTTTAAATAACCTGCCTGGCAGGTGCAGACAATCCAGGTAGATCAACAAGGAAGATTCTGGGATTCCGAGTTTTCCTGAACGGCAGCGTCACTGTGTGCCCCTGCCGCCCTCTGCCGGCTGACCGGAGTAAAGCACGTTCTCTTACAGTGACCGTTAAAGAAAACTCTCCCAAAAATGACAGACACCTGCACTCTGACGAGAACTAACTTGCATCTGAATGGATAAGTAGATCATCCTGGTGGATGGTCACTAAAAATCAGGACCATGCTTCCACATAATCTTTCAAGAGATATTCAAGAGCTATTACCAGACTCATGCAGCACACCCACTAATCAGGAGATATTGTATCACGTTTATCACATTGCATTGGCAACATCTTAACCTTAAGCACCACATTTGCAAATTTTTTAAAATAAAGTTTAAATAAACAAGGGTTTATAAAGTTGCATAAAAGAATGTTTAAGTTTATTGCCTATAATTTTGTTGTTTATAACTGTAAGTTTATCCCCAATGAGCGAGCCAGTGGTGACTATGGCAAGGAAAAACTCCCTGAGATGGCATGAGGAAGAAACTATTCTCAAAAAGAAATCAGTACTCATATGGGTGGCACCGTTTTTCATTGTAGCAGACTATTACTATTAATTACAGTCCAAATCCAAGTTCTTGATTTGCTCAATAACTTCATGGATCTTTAGGCTGTTGATGTGGAAACATTCTCAGCTGCACATAGTGGTCTGCAATTAAAGAGAACTCCAGAGGAAAGGTGTTGGGATGAATCATGCAGATATGAAGAGAAGAAAAGGACAGGAGCACTGGTCACTGGTACCTCAGGAGCATGATTTACTCTACAGAGAGGGAAACAAAGAGAGAGAGAGGGAGAGAAGAAAAATGACAGGAGAGAGAAATAAGGATTGTTAAGCATTTCCATTGTTCCATAATGTTTAAAGAGACTGTATGGTGTGATCAGGGTGTAAGTAAGGACTCTGGCAAAACTAGCTATGGCTGCATAACTAACAGAGAGAGCCATGATATGAGGGATCTCTGGGATTAGAGGAGGCCCTCCACACCACCGTCAACAAACCTGAGTAAATGTGTGAGATCCCTGCCTTATTTCCCATAGAAGGGAACTGGATCCACTTAACTTTACAAGCATTCATTGACATGTCCGTTTATTCTCTCCATTACTTACAATGATCAAACATTCATTCTGTTCCTTCTAATCTGTTCTGTCATTTATTCTGTAATCTAGCACTTTTATCCAAAGCCAAATTTCATACATACACAAGCTTGTGTGTTGATTTGTGCTGTGGTTTGCTACGTAACATTTGTGGCTTGTTTTTTTTTTGTTTTTTTTCTTTCATGAAAGTCCTTTTAAGTGTTTTTCAGTCACTAGTAGTGTCATGAAAATAAACAGAGCCTCCTTTTTAGCTTTGCTTAGAATACCTGTGGCTTAGTGTATTTATGTGTGTGTTTTGTGCTTCCCTTAACCTCCACCCTTTCTACAAAGCTAAATGGTCAACAGTCAAATTGTCAGTATACACATACATCCTCAATGGGTGGTAGGTCTTTGTGCTGTTTATGTTTCTTCACCTCACTTTCTATGGACTGAACCAACTGTGTTTATCTTTCCATAACCAGCCCATGCTATAAATACTGTAAGATACTTTCTATTACACATTTTATGCCATTAAATTGAATCAAATGAATCAAAGTGTTGCTATAACAAATCAAAGCAGTTTCTGGGCGAAGGCATTCATTTCACAATTATGGAAGGAGACTACAGTGTCAGCACTCCAGAATTGTCAGACCCTACAGACCCTACATTCTCTCAAAACACCTCTTAGTTTATTCCTAACTTTCTTCTGAAGTGGTAAAATAAACCGGAACCAAAGAACATTTAGAAAGTGTCTGGTAAAAAATCCGGTATTTTCCACCCAAGCGACATCAGCATCTGTGTTTCCAGATCTGGATTTCTCCCTGATACACGATCCCGAAGTGATGTGTTTATACATGGGGAGCATGTGGGAAAAAAGAATAAGCCCTAAACCCAGAAATGATCTTTAAAAAACTCTGAGTTGGTGTTTGGAGGTAAATGAGATTATTACACTAGATGCACTTACAGCAATAAGCTTGGTACTAGTACACGTTACCCAAAAGCTATTGGTAACTGCTAAAATTCTGAAAGACACACTTTTCATGTGTCTGAGCTCCTCTTCTAGACGAGAATGTTAGGTGTGATTTGTGCAAAAATATAACTGCATATTTCTAATGTTCTTTGTTTCATAAATCTTATTTAGTTCCTATAGCTCTGTACTGTGTGTGTTGACATTGGTGGAAGTCTGAGACAAGAGAAGGTTCACCAATGGGCAGATTATCATTGGCAGACTGTATTATCTAAACCACCTTTCAGACAACCAGATTTTACTTTGTGAAAAGGGTACTGAAGGTACAAGGGGTGTTACAGTGTTCCATTACTTTTTGCTGGACACCTATTGTACCTTGAGTATGTATCCTAAAATGTTCTTTAAACCTTTAAACCTAGCATGAAATAGGCATATTAAAGATACAAATTATACTTTATTGACAAAGAAAAGTACATAATTAGTATTAGAATTTTCTTTCTAAAGATAAGTGATAAATAGTGTTTTGCCCCTTTTGGCCTTTAAATGTACTCCAAAACTTTGCTCGAGTTACAAGTCAAGCAACCCGATTGGCCAGAACTAGCTAACTATTGTGAATAATGAAGATTAACAATAAATAGATGAGCAGACATGTCTATACAATTGTAAAATTATCCTTGATGGGGAACATCTAGCAATTTGATTTGAGTCTATTTACATTTATTACATTTTAGCAGAAGCCATTAAACAGATGGTCTTGCAAAAGTGCTTTGAGGTCTATTTTAATAAATACATTCTGATTCTGGTTCATTAGGACACAGCCTATACAAGAATACTATCGGCCTAACCATCACTCTTCCATCACAGGGTAGCATGGTGCAGTGCAGGGTGAGCTGTTAGGTAGAGGGGTGCAGTCCATTGTTGGCATTGTTGGTGTAAATGATCGTCAGTGTTTTAAATTGGATGTGGGCAGCTGCAGGTTGTCCCTGCTGCATCCACACCCATTTGCCAGTGTCAACAGTGTCATATTTTGTTACCAGATTCAAACCAGATGTGGTAAACTCTGCGGTTTGTAAATATGACCCTACCGCTGGTGTGTTGGTGGACCTGAGGGTCACTAGCCAAAAACCTTAGACAACTACAAAACAGCTGTCATTCTTTCACTGAACTGTTTCAGGACTGTCTCTGTTTTTTATTTTTTTATTTTTTTATATCTTCCAGATATAAGCTAAGGTTGAGTGTGCTAGCTTTGTTCATTTGGACCAGTGTACAGATTGTGTCTTTGCAATCAGCACACTGGCAAAAGGGCTTTACATGTGGTAAAATGTTCCATGTTGTCCTTATGACAGCAGCAATCCTCCACGCTCAGCTTTAATTACAGATGTACTTCTGGTTCAGGAAAGAATTTGAGGTTTTTGCTTCATATTCAATTAGGAGGGATGGCACTGTAAACAGTTTATCTTAAACCAGAAAACAAGGGCTTTGCTGTTGTTTTTGTAAAACTAAGTACAAAATTTAAAATTAGTTTTATATCTAGGTTTTGTATATACAGGTACTTTATTTATATATATATATCTATCTCTATATATATATATATATATATATATATATATATATATATATATATATATATATATATATTATATAAATAAAATAAAGTACCTAGAAAAAAAAAAAAATATATATATATATATATATATATATATATATATATATATAAATAAAATAAAGTACCTAGAAAAAAAGTTTTTTTTTTTTTAGAGACACATGCATCTTCCTTTTAGTTATAATTGAATGGTTTCAATATTTACTTTGACCAACATTTTTACACACTTTTGCCATCCAGACAGTTAATTTCTCCAAATATTTAGCTGAAATTTTTTGCCGTGCCTCTTCTAAAACTTGCCAGAGGTGTTCTACAATAGTTGGATATTTCTTTCTGACCTTGCAGTTGGGTTCACCACAGAGCAGTTCAATAGGATTTAGGTGCAGTGACTGGGCAAGCAATTTGTAGATAACAGTCCAGCCAGCTGTCTTGTGTATGGTGAAGTTGGTTCCAATGAAGTACAGTCCAGAAGGATTTGCTCAGGTTTGAAGGACGGAATAGTAGCTATGTTGGTTCAGTTTTACCCGGATTGTCTCCAGCCTTCCCTGCTCCAAAACAATCCCAAACCATTAAGCCTCCACCTACATGTTTGACTGTGGGAGTGATATAAAAGAGAAAGCCAAGGGGGGTGTGGAGGTTTGTGGATGTGGTAAGGGCAGGTGGTAAGATATGCAGTTGGTTGGTTTAAAAAAGGCAGATGTAGAGGACAGAGTGATATGGAGATGGTGTGGTGACCTCTAACAGGAGCAGCCAAAAGCAAAAGAAGAATATATATACACACACACACACACACACACAAATAAGTACACTGTATATAGACACACGTGCACACTGATGTTCATGGCTACACTCCTTTTTATTTCAGTGAAACTGAATAGTCAGGTTGGTAGCTAAAAATGCCACCATAAACAAGCAAATGAACAAGTTTGAATATCTGAAAAAAATCATAAAATCCCTGATCAGAAAGTATATAATATAAAAGACATTTATCAAGAAACACTACAAAAAGCAAACTGTCCCGCATTGTTCTCCACATTCATAGGGTCGTTCATTTTGGACTAGCATGTGCACTCGCATGCCTTTTATAATATTAAAAAACAAAAAGTCAGAAAGAAACAGGTACACTTTTACACATTGGTACCCTTGATGAACCTTCTCTGGACCTGTGAGGATTTTTGTTGGGTGAATGTCACTCTAAAGTTTGGCTCCTTGTCTCATTTATCCATGCGTTATTTAGCCTAACAACATTTTTTTTTACAAACTAGGTCAATGCAGACTTAACAGACAAATCATCGTACCATATCATTGGCATTATAGCATTTAGATGCTGATTGTAAAACAACACAAAAACACACGGTATATACATATATTTAACAAATGCACAGCATTTTTTTGAATGAAACAGCACTCTGGATGCTAGAAAAAAAAAAATTAAACAGGAAAATCAGGCACTAGTTGAGATTTAGCTCAGGGCGCTGGTTTGTCATTTCCTGCACGGGTATATGTCTCTCATACTCTTGTGTGGGTTCATAGGATTTGTGTATGTTCTGAATGCCACATTCAGCCGATTGCTCCTGAACAGGATTGGCATAAGGCTCTTCATCTCCGCTGCTGCCCAGTGACGTCTGGCTGACGTACACCATGATAACATCACCCGTGAAGTTCATCACCTGGCCGGTAGAGATGAATGTGGTGTTTTTGTTTCCTGTCACCTGAGCTGGCAAAAAAAACCCACACACATGTATACAATTCAGTTTAGTTTCATCTCTCTAAGTTGTAAACAAAGACTTTATCTAGTCGTTTATGTCGCTGTGAAACCCCTGTTTTGTCTTATATGGTATAATATTTCATATTAGTGCCCTGCATTAATATTCACCCGCTTGAATTTCCACTTTCATTATGTCACAAAACTATTCCAAATCACACATATTATTAAATAATTATTGAATATAATTATCAAAGTGTGTATGTGGGGGGTGCATTAATTATTGCAGCTTTCAATATAACTTCCATTATCATTGCTTAGCAGCTTTTAAAATAGCATTCGATCCAGCACATACTATTGTTTAGAAAAAAGTTTTTATAACATTGTAGGGGTATTAACTGACTCTAGGTCTTAAAACTGTATGGCCATTTGTTTAAATTATTTATTTTTTGAATCTTATATTGCCCTAAATTAATTTGTGGAATTATACAATATGGACAAAAGTTCCTTGACACCTGACCATAAGAATGTGCTTTTTGAACATCCGATTCCACATTAAATCCCTGTTTGCTGTTATAATATGTCGTTCATATAATGCCCGGCCAAAAGTATATAGACAGCAGACCCTCACAGCTACATATGTGGGCCTTTCAAAAACTGTGGTCAAGCTTTTTCAAATCCTGTGGTCAGGTTATATGCTGTACGTTCTCAAAAACTTAAGCTGTTCAATGCAAATGTGAACAAAGACACAGATATCAAGATTGGAGTGGAAGAATTCAAGTGTACTGCACAGAGCTTACTTAAGCTTAAGCTACTGCACTTAACCTTAACCCCACTGAAGACCCAAGGAATAAACTGGAATGTATCTATTTGAAGAATGTTCCCAAAAAGGGGGGCTAAGGTTGACCAAATCTGGAATAGAATGCTCAACAAAGACATATCAGTTTGATAGTCAGGTGACCATAAAGTTCAGGTCATATAATAAATTTGATGTGTATATGAAATGTAGGATGGCAAGAAAAAGTATTTTATTAATTTGATGCAAGGAATATCAGGTATGAATTACAGCAAGGAAAAAATAGATTTCCTTTCCTCTAGTCAAATCCTTGTTAAAGCAGGTACCATGCTGGCATGTGGTAATAACCTGTTTTGAATATTGTGTCACCTCTATTAGTATCAGACGTCATATTACACTGATGTCACAGTGAGCGAGATCAGATTCATTCAAGGAAATAAAAAATGCTGCTGACATAATTTGTGCCTAATTGTACTATACATTTTAGATGCCTGCACCTGCGTGCTTTCCTGCTAATTTAGCCCTTACATCGCAGAAGTTATTTCTGGGTCTTCCGGCTGAAAAAAATAAGCATAGTTTCCTTCCACCATGCATGTCGACATAATGTTTGACGAGTTCCTTAAATAGGGTGGATTATTTTACTTCGCCGGGCACACACGACAGAGAGAGACAGACTGGCAGTGAATCATTCTTCACACATCTTTTACTCATTAAGTCACGATTTATCACGTGCCAACGAACCCCGCTGTCCGCTATGTCAAGGCTTGTTTTTTTTTACCAGTGCTGTTTACTGGAAAATGGTTTACTGGAGAGGCAGTATTAATAAATAGTCCTTAATATGTTCTAGATAGATGTACTGACAAGAAACGAGGCTGAGTAATTCCTTTACAGTAATCGTCTGGATTTATTTTTTACATTTATTTTTTGCAATGTTCCCAAAGAATTCTACACCAAATGTACATCCTTCAGCTAGTAATGAAGTTTATAAAAGTTATGGGAAATGTGAATTTATCATCTCATTCTTCAGGCCATATGTTTTGTTCTCTGGAAGAAGCTGAGCCGGTTGACTCAACCAGACATTAGACTACATCTTGTTTTCATTGTGAATGGTACTGTTTCTACATCTGAAATGCCTGGAATTTAAATGACATCTCATGGAAGTAAACATTGCTGAAGTTTAGTTAGTGGTTTTGTAATACCTTTAAATGATAAATGCCGAGTATTTCCGCCAGTAAAGGTTTAGCAGAAGATAAGGATGTATGTCTCTCAGCTGTTCAACAAAACATTATCTTCATAGGGTCTTTCTAGATGTTGTGCAATAACGGGAGAAACATTCTCATTACCGTATTTAGCTCCATTATTTGAATAAAAAATGGGAACTGCATCAATCTCCAATATAAGTTCAATGGGGCAGACTTCAAGCTGCCCCAGGCCCCAGGCATGAACATGGACCAGCGGAGTGGACAGCTAATGATAGGGTTGCCATGCTTACTATTTTTTAAATTTTAACTTTGAGTCTGTGTTGTTAATAACAGCATCCTGCCCAAGCTATTGTACAATTGTATTCAAATTGAACCATTTCACCACTAGTTTATAGTTTCAGTAACCAGCCTTACCACAGGTGAGAGCGGCCTCTGTGTTCTGGCTCTGGACTTCCAAATCCGCATCAGCTTTGGGCTTGCTGTTATCCATGTTGGAGATAAGTGAGAGCCCCTGGTTGTTGTTAGTGCTAATCGATGAAATTACAACAGTGGACTCGATGCTGCAGCATTGCGGCTCATTTCTCTCATATGCGCTTTTGTCACTGTGTAAATCCCTGACCTCCGACATGACTTCCTTGCCACCTGGACTGCTGTAATCCAGATAGAGCTCCTGGGAGCCTTGCAGACATCCTGGAGCACCATCAGTGTAGCAGTTCCCACAGAGAGGAGGTTCTTTCAGGCTAGAATCACAATCCTTTCTTGGTTTGGCAACCATGTTATCACCCTGAGCACAGGAGCAGCAGCCAGCCAGGCCTGTAGCCACCAGCTCACTACAGTCCTCGTTCTCTCCCACCTCCACAGGCTCCTTCACAATCAGGCAGCTGCAGGAGCTGCCAGGAAGCGGAGAACCCGGACCCTCAGATCCCTCAGTGGAGCTGCCTGACGATACATCAGCCCGGTCCTGTTCCAGCTTGGACAAGTGCATGTTCTTCTTGTTTCCTTGAGGCTTGTCCAGGCCAGGGGAGTCACAATTGGCTTTGGAGCACATGCTCAGGTATTCTGCAGCACTGTCATCTTCCTGAGGCGTGATCTCATACAAGGGGCGGTTGCTATGGTATGGTGGTGTTAGCGTCTCCTGAAGATAGACAGACAAATAGCTTTCAGGTTATTTTTTAATTAAGACTATATTAGCAACACTTATGTTGATATGTCGAGCTGTTAAAGATAGACATTGTCTTCTAGCAAAGACCAGTCCTGTTTATTGGCATTGGTGCAAAGCAGAACTCCTACAAAGCACTGTATATTACATAAACTGATTTATTTGTAGATATGGTGAAGAGCTGTGTAGATTATTCAGCTTTTTTTAATGTGATATTAAGTGTTTCTTGCTACTATAATGTAATAACATGGATATAGACATTTAGTAACACTAAATATAATTAGAAATGGATAAAATAAATGAAATATATAAAATATATTTTAAAAAGTAAAGAAAATGGTTAGCACCAGTATTGTATTGAATATATAACTAATCAATTCCTTACATAATTCAAGCTTCTGTTCATTCAATAGGTATTTGGTGTTAGTATTAGTCTTAATTACTCATATCTCTGGAATTACAAATAAACACTAAAAGGACAAAAGTTTGTGGATACCTGATCATAAAATTCATACAGTGGGTACGGAAAGTATTCAGACCCCCTTAAATTTTTCACTCTTTGTTATATTGCAGGTATTTGCTAAAATCATTTAGGTTAATTCTTCTTCCTCATGAATGTACACATAGCACCCCATACTGACAGAAAAACACAGAATTGTTGACATTGTTGCAGATTTATTAAAAAAGAAAAACTGAAATATCACATGGTCCTAAGTATTCAGACCCTTTGCTCAGTATTTAGTAGAAGCCCCCTTTTGATCTAATACAGCCAGGAGTCTTTTTGGGAAAGATGCAACAAGTTTTTCACACCTGGATTTGGGGATCCTCTGCCATTCCTCCTTGCAGGTCCTCTCCAGTTCTGTCAGGTTGGATGGTAAACGTTGGTGGACAGCCATTTTTAGGTCTCTCTAGAGTTGTTGTGAAGCCACTCCTTCGTTATTTTAGCTGTGTGCTTAGAGTCATTGTCTTGTTGGAAGGTAAACCTTCGGCCCAGTCTGAGGTCCAGAGCACTCTGGAGAAGGTTTTTGTCCAGGATATCCCTGTACTTGGCCGCATTAATCTTTCCCTTGATTGCAACCAGTCGTCCTGTCCCTGCAGCTGAAAAACACCCCCACAGCATGATGCTGCCACCACCATGCTTCACTGTTGGGACTGTATTGGACAGGTGATGAGCAGTGCCTGGTTTTCTTCACACATACCGCTTAGAATTAAGGCCAAAAAGTTCTATTTTGGTCTCATCAGACCAGAGAATCTTATTTCTCACCATCTTGGAGTCCTTCAGGTGTTTTTTAGCAAACTCCATGCGGGCTTTCATGTGTCTTACACTGAGTAGAGGCTTCCGTCGGGCCACTCTGCCATAAAGCCCCGACTGGTGGAGGGCTGCAGTGATGGTTGACTTTCTACAACTGTCTTCCATCTCCTGACTGCATCTCTGGAGCTAAGCCACAGTGATCTTTGGGTTCTTCTTTACCTCTCTCACCAAGGCTCTTCTCCCCCGATAGCTCAGTTTGGCCGGACAGCCAGCTCTAGGAAGGGTTCTGGTCATCCCAAACGTCTTCCATTTGAGGATTATGGAGGCCACTGTGCTCTTAGGAACCTTAAGTGCAGCAGAAATCTTTTTGTAACCTTGGCCAGATCTGTGCCTTGCCATAATTCTGTCTCTGAGCTCTTCAGGCAGTTCCTTTGACCTTAATGATTCTCATTTGCTCTGACATGCATTGTGATCTGGAAGGTCTTATATAGACAGGTGTGTGGCTTTCCTAATCAAGTCCAATCAGTATAATCAATACAGCTGGACTCAAATGAAGGTGTAGAACCATCTCAATGATGATCAGAAGAAATGGAAAGCACCTGAGTTAAATATATGAGTGTCACAGCAAAGGGTCTGAATACTTAGGACCATGTGATATTTCAGTTTTTCTTTTTTAATAAATCTGCAACAATGTCAACAATTCTGTGTTTTTCTGTCAATATGGGGTGCTACGTGTACATTCATGAGGAAGAAGAATGAACTTAAATGATTTTAGCAAATGGCTGCAATATAACAAAGAGTGAAAAATTTAAGGGGGTCTGAATACTTTCCGTACCCACTGTATATGCTTTCTGAACATGCCTTTCCACATTTGGTCCCTATTTGCTGTTATAATATCTCCACTAGATTTTGGAGTGTGTTTTGGAGATTTGTGTGACATTTATTCAGCCACAGCGGAATCGATTTTAATAATACATGGCCAAAGGTTTTTGGACACCTAACAATAACATGGGTGATGGTCAGGTGTCCACATTGTTGACAGTGGTGGGTGTAACATACTTCACTGGGTAAATGGGTAAATGCATTTTAGCCTTTTTTCACAGGAAAATCGTTAGTCTGCCTAATGTGTGACTGACCAATCATGTAACTTTGACCCACTGACAGCTTCTGTTTATTAAATGCTTGTACAGACATTGTACACTTGCATGATTTTAGCACTTCCTTTTTTTATATAATTTTTTTACTTACTTGTTGGATTCTGCTCTGTTTAATGTTCTGGACACAGGTACGTAGATTGACTGTAAAAAGAGAATCCAAAAAAAATAAAAAAAATTCAGCAGCTGGATCGAAAATGTAAGATAGAATATTAAATAAGTTTCTCAACCGAGACGTACCGGAAAGGATGCTTAGTTTATCCTTGTAGCAGGAAAGAATCACAGCAAATATGACAATTATGGTGCAAGGTATTGCCACAATGGCCCAGGATGTCGAAGGCACTAAAGAATGAAAGCAGAAAAGATTATTGAACATAGTATGGTTTATAACATCGTTTCTGTTCTAGTGCTCTAAGCATATTAGCTGACGTACCGAAAGGTGGTCCACACACTACATCTGCTTCAGTGCTGCCTGGCTTTTCCTCGGTCTTGCCGATGGCTTTACAACTGAAAAACAATCAGATTCATCAGCGCTGGACTCTCAAAACTGTCACTTAACATTTTCTTTATCAGTCTCAGTTCTTCCACAAATGGTTACCATATAAATGGCTAACAAAGGAAAATAGCCTCTTTCCAAGGGAAGTGGTGGAGAAATTAGTCATACTAACGCAGTAGGGTAAGACTGCGGGGGCTTTTAAAGCGCCTGCAAACTGAGAGCCCCGCCAGAAAAACAGCACTCGTGAGAATGAGCAGTGCAACCGCACAATTGAGCCTCTGTGTGTCTATGATTTTGTGTGTGTTTAAAAAACAGTATTTCAAAGCACAAGCTCCTGACTGTGGTGACTCGAATGGCTCTAATCGTGTACTTACTCTGTCCATTTCTTGCACGCTTCTGCTGAGGTGGATTCGGAGAAAAAGCCGTACTCACAGTCCTGGCATGATTTCTTGCCAGCCTCTTTAACAACAAAACAGAGAAAACAGATCATGGTATAAAAACTTTTGTGTTAATGTACTTTTAAAGATGCACCACATACACTCTTAGCATGTTATTCATCTTTCCACACATTTTTCAGTAAATGCTATGAATACCTGAATACCAACAGTATTAATAATTACCAGCAGTATTACTAATAGGAAAGGCATGTCATTGCACAAAGTCTAAGATTGAAAGCAGTACAATGACACTGTAAAAACAGATGCAACAGAAAAATAATCATCACTATCTACTCCTCGGGGATGCTCCCGGTTGATAAAGTCAGACTAGTAATGTGCATTTGGCAAATGTCCCCATCCATAATGACTTACAGTTATCTAATTAATACAACTGAGCATTTCAGGTTAAGGGCCTTGCTCAAGGGCCCAACAGTGGCAGCTTAATGGGAATAAGTTGAGTACAATTCTAGAAAAAGGTTCATTAAGGCTTCCTTTGAGAATAAAGATCTTCCTAAAGGAAATCCTTGATCACCAAGTTTAGTTAATAAACTGAAATACACATTAATGTTCTAGTTTTTGGGCATTATGTCGAAAATATGTCTATTTATATAACTATTTATACCAGAGTTCTTTTGAATTCTTAATTCTGATTAGTCAGAATGTGTTGATTAATTTACTTAACAGCAGCTCTGACTATGGTTATGGCTACAAGGTTAATTTCATTTATTTATTTTTTTTGACTTGGTGCTAAATGGATTCTTAAAATATAACATGCTGATTTTTTTTCTCATTTGTGAGGAAATAGAAGTTTGCGAGGGAAAAACTGTGTAAACACTAGAACTTTACTTCACCTTTACCTGACTTTACTATCACCCTTGCGGCTGAATGAATCTTACACAAATCACCACAAGCACACTCCAAAATCTAGTGGATCATCTTCCCAGAAGAGTGGAGGTTACTATAACAGCAAATGGGCACTAAATATGGAATTAAATGATCAAAAAGCACATACCAATCTTATAGGCAGGTGTCCACAAATGTTTGTCCATATAGTGTATGTTCTGAGATGTGTTTGTTTTAGTATATTAGCAAGTGGCTCTGTTAGGGTTGAAATCTGTGTTTTAAAGTTTCTTTAACCTTTACACTACTTGAAAATGTTTTTTTTTTTAAGATTATTATACACAACCGGTTTGATCTCAGTTCACAGATTCTATTATGACAGGCTTTCTTGATCAGAGTGTCATGATGATTAATTTGGGGGTAAATCATTCACAGTATTATATACGTCACAATAATTCACTCTTTGAACTTTTAGTTTTAAGCGGTATTTCTTTTCCTTTTGTACTATTTCTGTACTCGAACAAGGCATATAATCATCCAAAGAAACACTATTGAACGCTATCAGCACCACAAAAAATCAACATCTGTACACTCTGGTAGAAATCGTTCAAGATCTGACAAAACCGCAATCCACAGCAGGCCACCAATTCACTAAATTTGTAAATGTAAGTCATTTATTTTATGAGTCGCATTCATCTTTCCGTGCCGAAAATGACCCAAAATCAACACCAGTCGTTTGTGGAATAGTTCACGGCCCCCATTTGTCAATATATAACGATAAAGTTTAAAATGTGTATCTGGATAAAATGAGCTGTAGATAATAAGGACTTACCTCCTGCAAGTCCCTGGCCTGGAGGACAGGGTTTGATTTTATCACAGAACTCACAGTAGGAGGTGGTACACTGGTAACCCTCTTTACACCGACATGATTCAAGCTCAGTGGTGCTACTGGGACTGGGACGATAAAATCCTTTACCTGTGACACAGAAAGTCAGAGAGAGAAAGGCAGTTAGAAAGCTCCACTGTGGCCTTATTTGACTTTTTACCTCCAGCAAAATAAAGTAAACTCCAAGGCTGCTAATGATTGGCTTAGTTCCTATTTTGCTCTTTTAGCAATGAACTTTAAGCAATTAATCAATTTAGCAATTTAATGAATACTTTAGAAAATAACATGATTAAGACTCTCCCTGTAGTTTCTATAATAGGGTTCTGAGACGCTTGTAGCTAGAGCTTGAACTTGAAATATTCTCCTATTGTTTTCAGAGGGATTTTAAACCCCAAAACTTAAAGAAAGACCTATTTTGCATTTGCCTACTGATATTTGAGACCATTCTTGGTGAAAACTAGATCCGTTGCTGCTCTATTGGCCTCCTCTTCAGGATGAAGAGCAACCAAAATGACGTATAACCTCATATTTATACTATCAAATTGTTCGTAGGTTAACCAAAATTTCCAGTCCAAGTATTATTGTGTAAAATGTCTAATTGTGTGTTAGAGGATTGGAGGGAATGGAATATATTGAAGAATGGCAATTACTGTATTCTTGAGTTGACTGTAGTCATGTGCTTCAATATGAGGTTGGAATGGGGCCATAACCACCATAGCCATTGAGGGGGAATGTCATGTGGCCAGACTCTGCCTTTATTATATACAGATTCAAAAAGGACCATTAAATTTTTGACACCCTCCACAACCACCGAATGGTTCGATCCCTCCCAATGTTCATGAAGTGGTTTCGGCCTCGGGTTGGAATAATGATGGTAAATGCCTCACCCTCATCACAGAACTTCTGCTGATGGCACTCCTCCTCTGTGTTATATTCTGACTGGTACTCGTCCTTCCCACACGGTCGACACCTGGTTTCCTCATTGTCAGTGCAATGCACAGACAAATATGTTCCTGTTTTTAGGAGAAAGACTCGGTTAACACTGGGTAACACTGGGTTGTTTTTATGAAGCAGAAACTAAACTGAGGTTTTTGTACTGGAGAAGGGCTCTGTGGCTACGTGGGTGTTCCTCTTTTACATGAACTTCCCCTTCAAAAACTCAAACATTTTTAAAGCTTTAATTAAATCAGTTCAGGCTTTGCTTTGTGCCATATTTGGCTTTGTATAGCCAAACGATATGTACTGATAGGGTATTTACCTGGTTCGCACTTGTTACAGCATTTCTTGCCTTTCCAGAGGTACTGTAATTGGCTGCATGTTGGTCTGGCGTATTTTCTCTGCAACAACAAAAATGATACATTGTAAAGTAAATAACAATTAAAAATTAAATGAATTATGCTAAAATATTTGCTTTTATTGGAATTCACGATCACATGGACCTGGATGTTAAATTATTTCAAATTAAATGTCATCGACTGATTAGAAAATGCATGAAATCTTGTGCCAGAATCATCTCTCGTTAGGTCATGACCCCTGAGAGTGTACTGGGGTTTATAGCCGCTAACCACTTCCCTGCTGATACCACAAAAAATGTGCACAGGTTTTGAGATGGAAAAGCTTCTCATCTGTTAACTAAACTGCAGCGTAGGCTCAGGGAAGGGCTAAAACATCCAAAGTAAGGCAGCGAAATGCCAAGATCAGCAGAGAAGCCACGTGTTCCACTTAAGCAACCCTTTTAATAAGCTGCAAATAATATTTGGGCTCAGTTCCAGAAAAATGGTTTTGGCATCACCATCCAATAAACTTTATAATTTAATATTATTATTATTATTATTTTACAGTGGTTGCCACATAAAATAACAGTGAAATATTGAGACGGTTCCATAAGCCTCTGTAGACTCCAATTACTTTTATATCCTTTTAATTTATTTGGCAGATGCTTTTGTCCAAAGTGAGTTGAGCCAAAGCCAATCCGAAAGCAAGTTAAAAGCCTTGTTTAAGGGTCCAACAGTGGGCTCTGAACCAGACAAACTTCACTAGGACCCAACCTTCCAATTTATCTAAGGATTTATCTAAATGAGGTGTTGGCATTTAAAGATGAACTCAGTTTTCACTAGATCATGATTCTAGGACAGAAAATGTATCCTGGAACGTTACCGGAATAAAAGTTTTCCTCATCTCATCTCTCCTATTCAAATACTCCTGGATGTTTTCCTCTATGCTGCACAATTACACTTTTATTAGTCTTGTTTTCATTACAAATAATTCAAATGGGCAAATGATATCATGAGGAATGTGTGATGTCATGAGGAAGCACTCAGATTAACAAGAAAACAAAATTTATATTTTGCATATTTATATTATTTATAAAATTACATATTTCTAAAGGGCATCACACAAATCTGACAAATTGGTGTTTTAAACCTTCAATATTTCTGGACAACCTGTACCCAATATACCCAGATTCCTGGTCTTAGGTTAGTTTCTTGATTCATCTCATGTTGTAGGACATCTACCTCAGTGTTTGATGTTTTGTACATGCTTTTCTGCTCACCACGATTGTAGAGTGGTTATTTAATTTTCTTCCTGCCATTCTACTGTACATTCTCCTTTGACCTCTCGTGTCAAAAGACGTTTCTGGCCACAGTTCTGTTTGTTTTTCACCACATTCTGTGTAACCTCTAAAAACTGTTGTGCATGAAAGTTCCAGATAATCAGCAGTTTCCGAAATATTTAACTTGGCCCGGTTTGAAACCAAACATGCCATTGTCAAAGAAACTAATAAAACTCTATAATTAGAAAGTTGAAAGCTTAAAATGAGCTGAGAAACAATAGTAACTTTATATATGTTTTTTTTTATACTGTGATTAGGCACTTGGAGCACACAAAATTTATTTATTTATCTGTAAACACAAATAAATCGATGGTAAAAAAAAAAACTAGCCATCTTAGGTAAGTAACTCCTTCACAAATGCACACGCCTTTAATAAAGCACACATTTAGATTCTCATTGCAGGTTAAGACTTGATGCATGCTAATCAATCTCTTAATTGATGCCACAGCCAGAAGTCCAGAAAACATAATTAATCTCTCTTTTGTCAATCAGAGCAGACAAAACCAAAAAGAGTTATGATAGCACTTTTCTCTGTGTTATGTGGGGCTGTGATACATAAATCCCATAGCTGACTTCCTGTGTCTCAGAGGAAACATTTGCTTAGCTTTACCATTTGATCTGTAGCTGTCCTTGAACTAGGGAGAGCTAGCTATATAGGTTGGAATTAGCAAATTAACAAATTAGGAGAACCTTAAGCAAAAATAAAATTGCAAATAAACCTATATTATATTTTAAACTCAGCATTATCACCACTGAAAGTTTGGACATTCTTAGCATTTTCTAAAACAGCTAGCTACAAAAATTCAACCTAGCATGGCCAAACATTTGAATTGTAGTGTGTATGTACTAGTAGTGCGTCTAAATCTTACTGCCTGTGCCTTTGTACTAAATGTACAAAATATACGTGTGTATATTTATGCATATGTGTGTAGAGACCAGAGACACACTACAAGTCCAATGTTTGGATTATGTTTTGTGCTATGATAGTATGAATATGCTTAGAGACATGGTTCATTGTCTGTGTGGTTTTGGAGCCTGGACTCAAACGAAGTGTGACAAAAGGAGACAGGAAACCCAAAGGAATGTCCAGAACTCTTTCCTCGTCCCTCTGCATCCAATGTGCAGCGTATAACAAGCGACATGAAATATTTTCATTGACTAAATTTATAAGAACATGGTCAGTGACGCCCTGAATAATTACATGCTAGAAAATAAGCATACTGTTGTCCCAGCATTCAACCGTGTTCAGCTTAGTACCTCCCATAAAACCGCTATATCATTTCATTCAGATGGGTTCCAAAATGGAAAATCAATCTCAAGTTACAAGCTGGGTGCCATGTCTCATCTGAGAGAGAGAATGTGAGAGAGTAGGAGAGAGAGATAAGAGAAAGAGACATAGAAAGATTAAGAAATATAGATTGTTTTTGTTTTGTACTTCTGGTGTAAAACTGTATTTCAGTCATGTCCATCACTCTTGCAAAAACAGCATGGTGCATTTTGAAAACCAGTTTTTCACCAACCGCAGAGTTTGCATAACTGTATTTTTTTTTTTTAGCTGACAAGGTGATTTTTTTTAAAGCCTTGTTTATCAATACAGATTGCAAAGCATATTAAGACGACTAATCAAACTAAATGTGTCAAAACAGAAAACGAACGAACATTCTCGTTTCTGTGAGAAAGTGCTTTCTGATAATTATTTGCTCTTCGTAGACCTTCACGCTCAGGGCTCAGAGGTGCCCGTCTGTTCGAGACGCAAGTTCAGACCCGCAGGTCTGTGATGCAACGTTGAACACGCTCACACATTTTTTCCTTCTGGGTCAGAGAGGATAAGCAAATTGCGCAGCTAAACGTTGACTGAATGAATGAAAATCAATTCATGTAACTGTTTTCAGCTATGAAGCTACACATTAGAGACATGTTTATAGGCATGTTCTGATTTTTAAGATCACAATGGCAGGATCTCTAACGGCATGTGTTTTTTCGAGTGACAGGTTTATCATTGTAGTAGGAGATATAAAGTAACAGGTTCATGCAAAGTAGATTGGATTCAATGTTTTAGCAGATGGCATGGGTGTCAAAATGACATAAAATCAAAATAATAAACATTTTAGGTCCTGCAAACAGGAATACTGGGGATGGATGCACATTTTTATTGCAGTTTGTGAAATGATAATGTATCTGTGATTTATTAATTTTGTTACAGCGGCAAAGATTCTCACGTTATTTTACTATTATAATTTAGTTTCCGCAATTTACTGGTCATTTGAACAGAATTTTAAACTGTAAAAATATTCATGACCCTTTATAACCCTAATAAATATCCACAATGCTCTTGTACACTTCTAACAGTGCTCCTGCAAAAAAACTGACAAGACTGTGGACTTGATCTTGCAGGGATACAAAAAGGTCCACAACCCCCTACTTAAATAAAACTAATAACATTTCTGCCCATTATTTTAGGGGAATAATAATGAATCTGGGTTTTGACACCCCCTTAAACACCCCCACTCATACTCACAGTAATAGCAAGAGACACTTCCGCACGTTAAGTTCCTCTTAAACATCAAATAGCACAACAATGAATAGGCTGGATTGCAGTTCAGAAAGTTTTGCTCAAACCAGAGAAAGAGTGAGAAAGAAAGAAAGAAAGAAAGAAAGAAAGAAAGAGAGAGAGAGAGAGAGAGAGAGAGAGAGAGAGAGAGAGAGAGAGAGAGAGAGAGAGAGAGAGAGAGAGAGAGAGCATGCTCTGAGGATGGCTGGACTCATTTTCAGCTTGCGGTGTGGGATCTGGATGAAAACCAACTTCCACCGTTTCCAGTAAAACAGCATGCAAACAGATTTCAGATTCCACCCAGCTCCACAGTTAACACTTTAACTCCACTCATGATCATCTCCAGTATCCAGAAAATCCATGTGATTAAAGACAAATCAACAGATTTCTAGTGATTGACATGCTGTGATACTAGTCATGATCTGCAATCAAAACAAGAATCTTACCTGGATGCATAAGGCAAAGATCAGGCAGTAGATCCAGCCTCGGAATATCCAACTAGTGGAGAAATAAGCTCTCATGATTTTTAGTTTATACAAAGTGACCCAACAGAGTTTTTTTTTCCCCTTCCTCTCAGGCTGCTGCTTCTTGTGTGTATGTTTGTGTGACAGGATGCACTTAAAGCATGTTCAACTCCTTCTACATAAAACACTTCTCACACTGAAAACTTCTCTGCACAACTCACTAAAACTCCTCCTACCTCTGACAGCTATACCTACACAGTCCTGGAGGCCAGAAGAACAGGGTGGTAAATAGGCGTGGATTCCATGTTATGTGGGAGGGTTTTATTTGGAAACGATTTTCTATTGGTGGTATGCAAATGTAGGCAAATAAAAGTTGCTCCACCTTTAAATCCTTGGCTCAAGAAGTAAAAAAAAAAAAATGCAAACAAAAAAAACAGCAAATCATTCGTGTTTTTCACGAATCAGATAAATGAACAAAATATATAAATAAATAAATACTTATCCATATATACTATTTCATTCTTACATATTGTTGCATATACTTTGCAAATGTAGTACATTTGTGCTTTCATGTTTGTTTATGAAAAATAACTTTGTTCATAATTTTGTTTGACATTATCAGCATTTTTTTCTGTAAAATAGCTATGACTTGGCATACTTGTGTTATGATTATTAGTTCACAGGTATGTTGATTTTATGGCCTTCAATTCTGTCAATTATTAATAACTATGTGAACCAAATCGTTAAGAAAGTACCTGATAGTGATCTTCATTTTTCATTAAATTAGTGAATCCATCATGTTATTTAAATAAATATATAGATAGATAGATCAACAAACAAACAAACAAACAAATAAAAAAAATAAAAATAAATAAATAAATAAATAAATAAATAAATAAATAAATAAATAAATAAAAATCACATCAAGGATACCTCAACAATGTTAATGCCCTAGATCTGTGATTCTTGAAGTGAGGTCCATGAAGATCCAAGAATGTTTATAATGTATTTACAGTATAAAGCCTGTTAAATGTTTGGAAACTCCTAGCTTTATATGTTTTTTGAAAGACGTGCATGTTCCTTCAGTTTCTATGAATTTTTTTTTTTTTTTTTTATATACAGAGGTTACACTTTATTTTTATTGTAAAATCCTCCTTTAGCATAAATAACAGCTTTACACACTCTCTGCATCCAGACAGTTTGTTTCTCCGAAGATTCAGCTGAAACACTTTGCCATGTAAAACCTGTAAAAGTGTTTTTCACTTGTTGGAGATTTCTTTCTGATCTTGTGATCCGGTTCATCCAAGTGCAATTCAATAGGATTTAGGTGCGGCGACTGGATAGTTCATTTAATGATAGATAACACTCCAGCCAACTGTTTCCTTTCTTAATAACATTTTGGACATATCTTTCAGGTATGCATCGGGGAAGTTGGTTACAATTTGCTGCAGTCCAGACCGTGTAGTATGGCATGGTTGCTATGTTGGTTCCTTTCACCCAGAATAAGTTTTCAGTCTCCCCTGCTCTGAAACCACCCAAAACTAAAAATGTTTGACTGTGGGAGTGAGACAGTCTGCTAACATTCTCTCCTGTACTCCTGTTTACAGAAGCCCAACATTTTTAATGTGGACTCTTTCCGAACTGTTGATAGGTACTGTATAGTATAGTATAGTATAGTATAGTATAGTATAGTATAGTATAGTATAGTCTAGCACAGTATAGTAGAGTATATTGTAGTGTAGTGTAGTATAGTGTAGTATTGCACCGTATAGTATAGTATAGTGTAGTGTAGCATAGCAGAGTATAGTAGAGTATATTGTAGTGTAGTGTAGTGTAGCATAGCAGAGTATAGTAGAGTATATTGTAGTGTAGTGTAGTGTAGCATAGCAGAGTATAGTAGAGTATATTGTAGTGTAGTGTAGTGTAGCATAGCAGAGTATAGTAGAGTATATTGTAGTGTAGTATAGCACAGTATAGTAGAGTATATTGTAGTGTAGTATAGCACAGTATAGTAGAGTATATTGTAGTGTAGTGTAGTGTGGTATAGCAGAGTATAGTAGAATATATTGTAGTGTAATGTAGTGTAGTATATCAATCAATCAATCAATCAATCAATCAATCAATCAATCAATCATTATTTATATAGCACCTAACATCTACCAGGGAGAACCTAGGTGCTGAACAAAGTGCAAGAGGCAATGTGCAAAATACTAATAAAATTTGAATTAACAGCTAGTAACGGTATAGTATAGTGTAGTATATTACATTGTAGTGTAATATTGTATAGTGTAGTGTAGTGTTGTATAGTACAGTAAAGTATATTATATTATAGTGAAAAGTAGAACACCATAATAATGTTAATTGTTGAATTTTTTAATTGAGACAAAAAAAGCTTGAGTTAAAAAAGGTTCATTTAAATCTCTAATAAGTATAAAAAAAAACCTTTTTTTTTAATTTAAAAAAAGTCAAATAAAATAACAGTTTTAATGCAAACATTTGTGAAAAGTTCTGGAAAAAAAAAGAAAAGCTCAATGGAACAAGAAATAGATTATTCATATGTATATATCATATACTATAGTTACTTTTAATAGATAAGGCTTTTGTAAACGTCTAACAATAATAAATAACAGATCTATTTATTCATAATTGCCCATATTTACTGTACAGGTAAGTAGCATGCTGAGGTCAGGGCAGCCAGATTGCTAAGTGAAAACAGATCTGTGTAACCGCATGATTATTATGTTTGTGGTAAAGTGAGCTTGTGACAGGTAGACTAAATACAGTGTATGTCCTTGTGCCTTCCCCATCTTGAAGGATTGCATCTTATGTGAGTGATATTGTGCAATGCATACACATTGGACAGTTTAAAGCAGCTCTCGTTTTATTGTGAATAGAAGTAAGGGGGTGAAATGTTACTCGACAGAGGATCTAGGCGTTATAACAAAACCAAATTAACAATTTCATCGTTAAAACGCTGAAATTGTGTGTATGGAATAAGCAATAATATGCATTACACATAGGCATGGAATTATCATTTCTACTAGATTATATGGTATAGTCATATTCCTGTCATTGATTAGTTTGTTCTTGTAACGTGGCAGTGGATCCAGAGTCTGTCCCAGAAATACACGCTAAGAGGAAGGAATACACCACGAATGGGAAGCCAATCCATTACAGGACACTATGGACCAGGTACATGCACACTTATTTAAACTTTGGAGCAACTTTGAATAACCAAGTGACCTACTGATATGTATGTGGATGTGAGGAAACCAGTGATTCTAAAGGGAAATAGTGCAAAACCCTATACAGTGAGTAAATAAGGCTCCCTTTTATTTCTTTAAGGTAAAATTGATGGTTCACAGCTCCAGGGTCCCTGGTTTGTTCTTCAGCTCTGGTTACTTCTCAGTTTTCTTTAACATTCTGCAGCTATGCTATGTACACTGTGTGTGTGAATGTGTGCATGGTGGTACCCTGCAATATACTTGTGTTATTCCTGGGTAATTCTCCTGTTCCTGGGATAGGATCCGAATCCACCACGAAAAAAACTTATTGAAGATAAACCACTAGTGGATTTAAGCCTGAGCCAAAACTTCTAGAACCCTGGACCAACATTAGACTATTTTGGCGGATACATTTAACATAAAATACCATTCAAAACAACGTTTCTCTCTTCCCAGACGTCCTTTTGAGTCTCTTGGGGTTTGAAAGCACTCTGTACATGTTGTAAACAAGTTGCTACAGTCACCTCCATTAGAAACAATTAAACTGAGCTCATGTAAGCAGTCCCGGCCCATATGTCGAAACACCTTCCTCACACCAGTTCTGACAAAACATTTTTTTTTTGTCTACTATATCATAAGCCCTGCACAAACGGTAGATGCCAGAGATAAAACTCGAACTCAGCCTTTATCTCATAAACCCTGCCACCTGCCTTTGCTTTGCACCTGTCTTCCAGCCTGGATAGGGGCCCTTCCCATCCAGAGTTGAATGAACTGCTCTTTCTAGGTCTTTCAGCCTGAGGCATTGTCCTTCACTCTCTCTCACACACACACACACACACACACACACTTCAGCTCCTCCTGGAAAAAATATTATTACCTGATTTGAATAACTGTCATTCTAAGTGCTGGGAGTCTTGGCTTCTTTTATTTCCTTGCTGCTGCTCTCCCACCTTGGGACGAATTGCACAACACCACATGCAAATCACATTCTCTGGTTGCTAATGCAAGAAGACCGTTTTTTTTCTCCACCAAATATCAGATTTTGAACCTTTTTCCAAATTTGTGAATAAAGTCGAACGATTTTATTCACAACGTGTCGAACGAGATCATTTGCTGCTTCAAAATATCATCTTGAATTGTGTGCAATAAAACAAAAGGGGGTTTTCCATGGGCTATTATCCACCATCAGGAAAAAAAAATATATGTACTTCTCAATATCTTTGTCTCTCATGCATAGACTTTTTTTTTTTTCCATTCCATTGGTGTGGATCGTTTTTCTTTTTTTCCTCTCCTGAGAACATGAATGAAATGCATGGTTAAATGATTATTAAAAACTGATTCTGAAGGTTCATTTATATACGCTGTAGATTATAAAGTACATCAAATTGGCTTGTTCATTTGGTGGTCATGACATGGTTTCCGTATCCACCCACTTGATTATATTTTTCTTTTTTCTCATAATGCTGCCCTTGAACCTGTTGGCCTGTGTAAAAAAAAAAAAGAAAAAAAAATGTGTTATAGATTGAATAAAACAAGCAAAAGCAATAAAAACACAAAGGGGTTAAATGTTCCTGTGGTTTAAACACCCTCTGCACTTCTCATTCTTCTCCTCTGTCTCTTTCGTTCCTGCTTGGTTTGGAAAAGGTCCTGATTTCTGAATCACTGCTGTACTCATGACTAAGAGATCCCTACTTACACCATCTCCACACACTTACCTCTGCACAGGGAAAAAAAAAAAAAAGGTCGTGATTGAAGTGTTTAAGACGTCAAGCCACACCCAAAGATCCTTAGAAATGAGAGACTTCAATGTTTATTTTATGCAAATATTCCTGTGAAGAAATTAAAAAGATCAAATAAAATATATCAACGAATGCACGATTGGGGGGGTTTAAATGTTACCGATTAACTACAATATGCAAATTCTGTTCTCAAGAGACGGGAAGAATGTCTTTACAAGGCAGCTTGTGAACTTTAAACCTGGTGGGGTTTAATCCAAAGAAGAGGGTGTACTGTTTATTGTTAGAACACCTGGCTGCTGATATCATATCACACCACACAGGTTTATAGAGCGCCACAACAAACAGCCACTTTTTTTTTTTTTTTTTTTTTTTTATTATGACACCAATTCCCAATATACAGGATACAGGTATGTTCCATCTCATCATATGATACAGTTATTTACGGTTTTTGTTTTCGGCATATTCAAAAGAGGAAAGAAGTTCATCACGTAGTAATAGAAAACACTGCAACACATGAAAGAGCGCAAGACAAGGAGGGAATCTTTTTTTTTTTTTTTTTTTTTTTTAATCATAAATCGAACAAAGCAAAAAGGAAAAACAAACTCGGTGACAAAAAAAAAATTTGCAATTTTCTTTGGAGGTTGGAATATAGTACATTTAAGACATAAATAGGATATAAAACAGAGCCTAAAAAAAAATTAACGGGAAAATAAAGGCAGACGTTTGACTTCTTCAAGTAGGAGGTCCCAGACAGCAGAGGCTTATGGGAAACTTCCCTAGCAGCGCTCAATTCACTTCTTTCTCTGGAAAACGTTAGCCAGCATTGCACCTGACGTGGTCAGCTGACCCATCTTACTCAGGAACTTGGTCTTTGCGTCTTCGCCTACCAGACTCGCTGCGATGGATATGGACCTGAAAACAGAGAAATGCAGAAATGTAAATTAAATGAAACAAATTAATGTCTTTACTAGTGTTTTATGGGAAGTGCCTCCTGTCCTGAAAACCAAAGTCTTTACTGTGTCTGACTAAAAAAAAAAAGCAAAAATATGAGTGCTGCAAGAAAAGGATCACATGATGCTTAATGAACTGGAATGAAAGTCTAATCTGGTATATAATACAACATTATGTCCAAGAAATTGGACTTAATTAGAATTAAACGTATTTTTTTTATGACCGGTCTAGTGGATTTTACTGACTACTAGTAATATGACTTTGGTTTCCTGTGTACAAACCCATGGCTAATTGGTTTTGGCTAATCTTTAAATATAGATATGTTACTTACAGAGCAACAGTTCAGTTTTATTATTAAATAACAAGATTTAATTGTGGCCTCAATATAATCAAAATTAGACAGACCTTTTTTTTTTTTAATCTGTCCTTTCAGATGTAATGTCTCAAATACTGTAGCTAGTCTCTGGTTATATAAGCTGCCTTTAATTATACACTATATGGACAAAAGTATTAGGACACCTGACTTTTCCAGCCATATGTTCACACTGTTACCACAAAGTTAAAGGTACACATTTGTATAGGATGTCTGGACATGGTGGCACTAAATCTTTCATTTACGTGAACTTGGAGACACAAACCCTTTCCAGCAGGACAATGCACCTGTGCACAAAGCCAGCTCTCTATGAAGATATGCCTTATAGTACACGAGTTGTAGTTGAAGAACTCCTGCTATAGAGCTCTAAACTCTATTAAACACATTTATGATCATTTGAAATGAACTCTTTACCTCACCTACATCCGTATCTGACTTTACAAATCTTTAAATAAGCACAAATCTCCACAAGAACACTCTAAAATGTAGTTATAAATTTTCCTATAAGTTATGTGGAGTGAATGTAAAGAAGGCTGCATGTTTGGGCTGAACGGGTTCATTTCAGGGAAAAGAGAAATTTTTAACACAATAACCGTTATAATCACATTATAGAGCCAAACTGTTTCTGCAATTACAGAAATGTTCCTAGACAAGTCCAAGTCAAGTTTATAGAAAGTGTAACAAGACGCTGTGTTGCTTGAAGCCAGAGGTTTGAATATGAACTTAGCTGGTTCGCCATAATCATAAGCGCCAATGCCAGAGGCATTCATGCCTGATTGCTAACCTCAGGGACATTTCAGAGTCAAACAAACGCTGGGCTCCAGGAGCCTGGTTTTTACGGAAAACAATAAAACTGTCATCTTCGCAATTGTAATTCATGCGCATTTATATTCTATTCAGTCAGCCAATATTAAAGCTGCACACAATGCATGTCCCTG
Organism: Silurus aristotelis; assembly: GCF_946808225.1. Lineage (NCBI taxonomy): Eukaryota > Metazoa > Chordata > Actinopteri > Siluriformes > Siluridae > Silurus > Silurus aristotelis. The sequence goes on along the minus strand of NC_139598.1, from coordinate 4,152,421 downwards.
GAAACGTCTTTAATTTGATACTATGAGATGATGTTTACTGTGACCTCAGGAAACTGAACAGATTGGGGAACGGACACGGAGGCAAGAAACACTGGACAACAAGATCTCACCCTTGTGCCTCTCCCATGGCTCGGTTTTCCACCTTCAGCTCGCACTCCTTAATCATAGAGCTGAGAATAACCTGGAGACGAGAACAGAGCGGCAGAGTAAAATTAGAGCGCTGCTGGGAACTCTGACACCATGTGGCGTGGGTGCTAGAGACATATCAGCTGGGCATTAGTGGGCCAAAAAAAATAAAAAAATTAACAAATGATGTAAAATACTGGTTGTGAAGACTGGCTGGGAAAATACACTACCTCTGAAGAGGTCACATGACAATAAGGATTATTACAACACAGATGACTTATAAGAGATACCAACGACAGATTTCCAATTTAAGAAATTGGAATTTGTATTTCTTTTAAAATTCATTCTTTCATTCATTCATTTTCTCCCGCTTATCCGTAATTCGGGTCGCGGGGGAAGCAGTCTAAGCAGACCCCCGCCTTCGACTGCTGCCCAATCCTCACAGCACCGTCCTTTACGGTCCCTCCTGCAGGTGGTGAGCCCACGGGAAGGCGGCCCCACGTCACGGACCTTGATATTTCCCTCGTAAGGGACCCCCGGAGCATAGAGGGTTAAGGGCCTTGCTCAAGGGCCCAAGAGTGGCAGCTTGGCGATACCGGGGCTTGAACCCCAGACCTTCCGATCGGCAACCCAGCGCCTTAACCGCTGGAGCCACCACTCCCCTCTCTTTTAAAATTATCATTATAATTTTTTTTTTTTAATTAATGCTCGTCCTACCTCATGTTCTGGAGAAAGATGCTCCATGTCGGTTCTCAGGCACCTCAGACCAGGAAGAAAATGATTTACCATAATCTCTTCAGAAATGACTGAGACGTCACGGTTAAGGAAAGACAATTTGTAAATCATTGCAAAAAATTCCACATTTAAGAGTCTAGAGTCTGGTATGTAATACAGTATTATGTTCAAGAAATTAGACTTAATTAAAATTAAACTAATTTGTGTTATATAAGTGGTCTAGTGGCTTTTACTTACTACCTACATCTACTTACCCTTACTTTTTATCAGTTACTTATTGAGCAACATGGCAGTTTTATTATTAAATAAGATTTATTTGTGGCCTCGATATAATCAGATATAGGCAGATGTAACCTTGCGTCTTAGGCAGGAAACAATAAAAAAAATCTGTTTTTTTAGATGTAATGTCTTAAATACTCTAGCTAGTCTCTAGTTAAATAAGCTGCCTTTCACTATACACTATATAGACAAAAGTATAGTAAAAGCGACACCTGACTTTTCCAGCTATATGTGTTTTTTTCCCAAACAGTTATTGCAAAGTTAAAGGCACACGGTTTATAGGAGGTCTTTGGATGTAGTAGCATGAAATGTTCAATTCATTTGAACTAGAAGACCCAAACCTATTCGAGCATGACAATGTCCCTGTGCACAAAACAAACTCCATGTAGGTATACTTTGCATGGGTTGCAGTTAAAGATCTCCTGCTCTGACATAAACCTTACATTGGGATGAATGTGAATGCTGACTGACCCCTGGCCTCATCACCCCACCTACATCTAGAAGAACATCTAGAAGATTGGAGGAGATTATAAGAGCAAATTGGGGCTGAATGCGGAATGCTAGAAAAGCTGCGATAGTGCTGTGATAGGGTTTTCGTTCTACATGACCAGTTGGTGCTGTACACTGTCTTTTAGGGCCTTCTAGGTCCCGCATTCGGACCCTGGTCCACCACTTTCCTAAGCAGATAAGCAGCTTGTTTATTTTTAAATTCACGACTTTTTAAGTCTACCCTAACCCAAGCAAATAAAAAAATAAGGTCCAAATGGCACGGTGGTCTTTATGAAAAGCAGATCCCTTTGGTCTGTTTTGAAGAAGGGTCTCATAAACCAGCTGGAGAATACACCACGGTCCTCCCTTGAACCCACAAAACAGGGCCTACAGATCTCCCACACACTACCCACTGTGGTTACGAGTCGCCTGTGTGACAGAACTAGTGTGGGGGGGGCGGGCGAGTAAAAGAGAGGAAAAGGACACTAGACTTATACATTACAGCAATAACATGGATAGGCTGTACATAGATTAAATGGCTAGAAAATGATATGTAAAGAAGTAAGAAAATAAGAAAAAAAAAATAAAATAATAATAATCCACCTACACATACACATGTGTGCTGGGAAACCAAAGCAGTGGGCCGATCCCTAGGCTCTCGTTGCCCACCGCAACATCAGAGAGCGGGCAGCGTAGCGTTTCACCATCCACCCTGCAATTTGCCATCCAGAAATGGCTGAGGTTTATTTGCTTTCGTTCGCTGCCAGCTTGACACGTAAACATTTTGAAAACGACACAGGGCTTGGAAAGGGGAGGAAAAGCGCCGACAGAGAGAGGAAAAAAAAAAAAAAAAAAAACAAGACACACGGAGACGGACAGAGATGCCGTGTCAGCCACAGAGCCTCCGGTCTATTTAAAATAGTTGAACAAGACTCAAAGCAGCAAAGATCACAAACGAGGGTTTACAGGGAGGCCAAGTTGTACAGAGAAAAGGGTTCTGTGGCTAAAACGTGCGAGTCTAACGAAAAGTTTGCTACGTCGATAAATACAATCGATAATAATCATAAAGGTTCCACTTGATCCGTCCCGGAATTACGATTTTTACTACGAATGTGTGAAAACTATTTGTACCGCTACAAGAAAGTCTCTTAAAAGCAGAAATTCCTGACAATTTTGAAATATTGAGTGAGCGAACGAACGAATGAATGAAGGATGGAAGGAAGGAAGGAATTAATTCTTTTTAAGAATAAATAAATTATTAAAAAAATATATAGATAACTATGTTTTGTGCTTCTTAAATTTTGACATTTGTTACAGTATGTTGAAATAAATAGAACAGTTAAAACATATCGTTAGAAAATGTAATATTACATATACACATCTGTATTACTCAAATGGGGTCTGAAAAATGCAAACTATTAAATATTTTTCAAATGTAATCAATTACTTAAAAGAAAAAAAATAAATCAAATTGAAAAATAAGTGTATTGCATTGTTTCGAATCTTTTCTATTTTATTTTTATATATTTCTTTTATATAAACCAAGCAGGCATTTTATTTAAAAGTGTAGTAAAATTAATCCGAACCAAGGTACATTCACCAAGTTTCACTAGATGAAATCAGGTGTACTAATACTTTTGTCCAAATATTGTATGAATTATTCAGTAACTAGAGTGATCCTAACAGGAAAGGTGTACAGTCTATAGTATACCTCTCAAGATTAATTACAAAAGTAAACAAATACAAAAAAAGATGTGTGAAAGGAACTCAAGTAACAGGGTAAAAGGATACAGCAGCAGGACAGAGCGCTGTAGGCCTCAAACAACTGGCCAGCAATGTCCATGCGCTTGTTCTCCATCGTCTGCATGTTGTTACCCAGTGCAAGCTTGTGCAAATGCGGAAGAACAACTGTGGATACAAGGGCAGAACATTCGTCAGACCTCCGTGCACTACAAGTGAGACACACAAAGGCAGAGCGTTAAACAAAACTAAACAAAAAAAAACTTTGCACTTACACTCGTCTCTGAACCTAGGCTCGGCGTTGGGGCCCACCCTGCCAAACGTCTTAATGATCTCCATGTGCAAGGAATGCTGGTCCTGATACAGCGGGTCTTCCAGAAAAGAAGCCAGCTGCATTTTCACTCTTTCCAGCAACTGAAGCGAGCACGGAATCAGACTGTTGTAATGCACACATTTTCCAAAACCACCATAACACTACGGCTTTTGTGAGAGCGAAAGGGGTACCGTACCTCTCTTTGTGTTACAGTCTCCATAATGGTTCCAAATGCCGGAATTGTGGAAATCCTCACAGAGCTGCAAGAATGAAAAAAAGAAATAAATGTAAAATCAACATGATTTTACATTTAACAACCCAACAACCAATACATTTACTGATCACCACTGATGTATGAAATATGAGGTAAGCAAGGATGGATAATGTCAGACGATCATGCCAATGCCAATATGAACCACTACAAGACTATTACAAGGAAAAGAAAAGGAAAAAAAAGTACATGGTGAATTAAAAATAAATATAGATATAGCCAACCAAGAGAATGAAGAGACAGGATATTGGTGTTAAAATATCTCATGGTTGGGTTTGACTCACAATTCGGGACCACTGCACAAGGTAATAAGGGCCGGGGCTACCCGCTTGTCAATTAAGGCTTCGTTCATGCCTCGAAGGATCAGCTGCAAACCGGGCAGATGCAAAAGAGAGACGGGGGTGTCAAATACAGATGCACGGCCCAGGACCTAGCAGGGCAAGGACTTGGGGAGAGAGGGGGTGGGGTAGAAACAGGAAGGCAAGGGATCTTCGCTTTTGGACCCGAGGACTTGAGGGGCAAGCATGCCAGGAGCCACACGGACGGAGAGATAGACAGATAGACAGATGTGAAGAACATGCTGCTGCTTCAAGCCAGTGGTGGTTAGTGATGATCAAGCTAGGTGAAAATGTTTGTACCACAAACGTGTCACACACAAAAAACCAAAACAAAACAAATTCCTCAAGCCTGGGTTGTATCGAGGAAGCCAACAGGAAAACCTGGATAGAGCAATTGTTTTTTACATTTAACATTACAGATCAATGATGTCTGATCTGACCTCCAGTCCAATCCGATCAAATCTGTAGAACATGTGCCTGTACCACAGACAAAACTTCCTAAATGGTTCCCAATGCTGAAAATCTTTTCTTGCACCACAGTTATAACAAATGACTAAAGAAGAGTCAATAAACCTTCAAGCAAAAGACTTCTGTGAAAATATTTGCATGCGTAATTTGCGTATTAGGAAATGGGACAAATTTTTTGGAAGGGTGGGGTGAGGTGCCTTTGGGATAAGAACTCAAAAGTTTACTCAGATTAGCCAATTTTACCAAGATCCTAGATCAATAATATTCCAAGTCTAGGGTGAGGGTAGGGGGAGTTCAAATAATAAAACATATCAGAATACTAATATTATATATCATATATCAGGTCATATATATCAAGTCATATATATATATATATATATATATATATGTATATATATATATATATATATATATATATATATATATATACATATATACATATATATATACACACACACACACACACACACACACACACACACACACACACACACACACACACACACACACACACACATATATATACATATGACCACCTGCCTAATATTTTGTACCCTTTTTGCTGCCAGACATCGAAGGCTTAGCGATTCTATTTACTGTAGCTGATTTATTTATTTTGAACGTGTAAAGCTAAGGCTAAGAAAAAAATAGTGGGAATTGCGAGAAAAAAAAGGCAAACATTTTTTAATATGGCGGAAACAGGCTTCCACATATGAATCTTCTTGAACCTCGCTGCTTTCTTCTCATCCCTGTATTTTTTCATTCTGCAGCGTGTGTTTACCAGTACAGAGCGCTCCAGAGTTTGTCGACCCCAGAGGGTTAATTACTGGATGTGTGCATCATCAAACAGCTATATTCTATAATTGACTAAATTTGGCCTATTTGTTACTACATATGCATATCCCTGTATATATATATATATATATATAAATATATATATATATATATATATATATATATATATATATATATATATATATATAAATATATATATATAAAACACTGCAGTTCATATCCATCAAAGGAAAGAATTTCTTTGAATTTTGTACTAAATTTCAAAAGGGTAAACAATAAAGACAATTTTTCACAGCCTTCTTGGCTCATTTTTAGTCAATATTTGGCCAATATTTTAGTGGAGGACTTTTTGGTTGAGAAAACACATATGCAAAAGTCAGCAGGGTTAAGTCAGGGAAACATGGCACTGTTTTTGACCATGGATTGGTAAAAATGTTGACGTGAGGTGCTTAGACTACCAGAATAGGTCTGCTTTTAGGCTTCCCAGGCAAAACCGAGGCAGAAGGAGATGTGTGAGTGACGGAGGCAGGAGGAGACTTACATTTCAGGATCACTGGAGAGTGTGATAAGTGCCGGAACAACTCTCTGAGCTACTAGGGTTTCATTCACCCCTTTCACCAACAGCTGATTGGTCAGATCAGGGGTGATGTCACACAGGACGCATGGAAGGAGCAAGCAGAGAGTCATGGAACACCACAGGAGAGAGAGAAAAAGAGAGAGAGAGAAAGAGAGAGAGAGAGAGAGAGAGAGAGAGAGAGAGAGAAAGAAGGAGAGATAGAGAGAGAAAGGTAGGAGGGGGGAAAGAGAGTAGGAGAAGAACAACAAAAAAAACCAAAAACAACGGTAACAAAATAACCGCAGAGCTGACACGTGACTATAACATAAAAGAAGTACATAGAAGGAGCTAAACACAGACTCATGGATAACAAAAAATGTTCATAGATAGAGAGCTGATTCGCTCTTTAGTGTTTTAATTTATTTTTTTCCCTAAAGGAATGGAATGGGGAATTCTGCTAAAACCATTCGGAATGATATCAGCAAGCGTGCAGCAGTGCGCACACACACAAACACACCTACTCTCACACAAACACATATGGATGCTTTAAGCTACGACATTCAGTGAAGCGGCGTGTACAGAGAGCACAATGCAAGAGAGCACAATGCTAGACAGGGACCAGCAAGTTATCATCAATCAAATGCACTTAATAATGATAATAACAATAATAATAAAATTAATAATAATAATAAGAAAATATTTTCATTTACAAGAATTACCAAATTTTAAAAAGGTCTGCTATTATTGAAAATAATCCAAATATAAAAAGCTTCCAGTTGCAATGCATTTAATTTCATCTTAACAAAAAAGAAAGAAAGAAAAATGCAGACTGACCTCGAACATGCGTGCGGCGGTGCAGCGAACGAGTGCAGAAGTGTGGACCACTCCGTACCACAAGACGGTCAGGAGCAACTCATGGTAGGCCGGGTTCGCCCTAAACAACGACACACACACACACACCCCAAAAGTGTCATATAGTGGTTCAAGTACAGCAGACCACTGTAAGCATGATATTGTTAATTATCTCAAAACTCATCCGTGTCACAAAGAACACTTTTTGTTACTAAATGTTATATAAATATAAATTAAAAATAGGTTAGAAAAAAAAATTATAATAAATTAAAAAAAAAAAAAAAAAAAAAATATATATATATATATATATATATATATATATATATATATATATATATATATATATATATATATATATATATATATATATATATATATTTTAGGGATGCACCGAAATGAAAATTCTTGGCCGAAACCAAAAACCGAAAAAGAGGAAAGCAAGGCCGAAAACCGAAACACCGAAAGAAATTATGCCAATTATTATTACCATTGCATTTATGGCTAGGACTGTGTACTAACCTTACTAAAATCAAGGCATTTTAATTTTTGTTTCAAATAATAAATCAATTACAAATTATAAAAAATATTTATTTATAGCACATTGCAACAATGCACAGGATAAAATTAATTAAAATTCAAACTTAAATGTTTAACTTAAATGTACTCGTGAACATTAAATAATAATGTACAGGCCCTCTGGCCTGCTGAAAGGTTGTAAAATTAAATATGTTCTTTCATAAAAACAAAGTGCATTCAGAACAAGTGCAACTGCTTAAAGATACAACAATACAACACTATCACTGGGAAACTTCCTGCCTTTTCGAAAAAACGTCCGCCACAGACGGAGTGCGCGTGCTCGGAGGGGTTTTGCTTTTCTGTGCCCCGTTCCCCTCCTATTCAGTATAGCGATCGGGATGTTTGGATTCCAGGTGATAAATTAAACCCGACGTGGAGAAAGTCTTTGCAGACGCACCCCCTCTTGAAATATCGCCATTACATGTTTTGCAAATCGCTATCCGTGGGTCTTTCTCAGATATACTAAAATAAGTCCACACCGCAGACAAGCACGTGCAGGCAGCAGTTTCTGTTTGCGTCATCACAACAAACTGTTTGCACAAAACCGAAAATGCACTTTTGGGCCATTTTTGGCCGAAAGTTTTCGGTGGCCGAATATTCGGTGCATCCCTAATATATATAAAGGGATGATTAGATTCATAGTAAGATCTGTGTGTTGGCATAAAAGTTAATGATGTGATGCATTGATTTAAAAAAAAGTGTGTATTTGATACAAGTTGTCATTTGCATCGTGATAAATTTTTTACATTTTTGCACCGGTAAAATACGACATTTATATATAATTATTAGTAGCTGGCGCTATATTTTTATGATTTAGAAAGTAACCTATAATTTGACCAATATTTTAAACATAGATTAATTTCTGCTTGATAAACTGTTGCTGTTATGTAAATATGATGTATTACAACAGTACGGAGAGCAAGGTGTGAGAGTCCTGAAAGTCACATAGAATATAGATTAACATGGCAGAGGTAGATCTGCATCTTCCTGGAAACAGAGCAGCAAAAATTTAATGTGTTATTCTTTAATCTGTTTTCTTTTTTTTGCACCTCAAAGGCCTGTTTGTGAATGGGCAATGCGTTAGAAGTCAGAAGGCACTTACATAAATGTATGATTTGTTGTCAGTCTGAACCGAAGAAATCAAAGCGAACTATCTGTACCATACTGTATTGCATCGCAAAGCAAAGCGAACTATCTGTACCATACTGTATTGCATCGCATCATTCCAACGTTTTACATTGAATCGCATTGTGTTGAATTAAATAGATATGTCATACCCGAGCTCCACAAAAGAAGCTTTTAGACTGTCAAGAGGAGCATGGGAAAGAGACAGGGTAGTCATAACGTCCTCCAGGAAGCCAACCAACAGCTTTCGGTCTTCCTCCTGAAAAGGGGAAAAGGTGATTCAAGTACATTTTGCTTATTTAACTCAGTGTGTTACTGTTACTGAATGTAAAATGATACAAATTGGCAAAGCAAGTAGGTAAATATTGACTGCAAAACATTCATTGCATCCATATCACTTTCATAGCCAAGTGGGGATATTTGGAATATTTTTTTTTTTAGAAAGCTTATTTAACGCAAATCAATCAATTTTCACATTCATTACAGTATAAAAGTGAGAGAGGAGACTGAGCACCAAGCTCGGACCTGGTTGTAGCATGTCAGGACCCCTGTTGCATAGATGGGAACTGTTGCCTTGGTCAAAATGCCATTACCAGCTGTGGCATCTAGAAAAAGAAGAAAAAAAATCATCATATAAGATAATGAATAACAAATAAAACAAATGCATTCTAAACTGCAATCTTTCATGGACATTTTTAGGGAGACCTTATATTTATTAATACATTATATGGACAAAAGTATTGGGACACCTGACTTATCCACACAATTGTCCTTGGAAGAGGTAGAATGAAATCTTCAGCATTAAAATGCCCCTGTGCACAAAAGCAGCTCCTTACAGGAGTTGTAGTGGAAGATCTGTGGAGACCCGAGGGGCCTGCGATAGAGCTCTGACCTCAACCCTGTTTAATACGTTGAAGGGGACCGTTAAATGCACCCCAGGCCTCCTCACCTCACCTACTTCAGTACCTGACTTTACTATCACCTTTCTGGTTGAAAGAATCTCCACAAGCACATTGCAAAATCTAGTGGAATATCTTCCCAGGAGTGTGGAGTTTATTACAAATGAAAATGGGGACTAAATGTACACTAGGATGTTCAAAAAGCACATAAAAATCTTATGAAGAGATGCCCACAAACGTTTGTCCATATAGTGTTTGTTCCTTTAGGAATTTATTTATTTATTTATTTTTTTTGTCATGTGCCCCAATACTTCTGATCATATAGTGTATTAATAGATTATGTATAGCATTTTTCTTTGTTATGTCTAAAATCTGAATATGTATAAATAATTGTGATTAAATATACCAACATATAAAAAAAATATATTAATAATAATTCCAGCACCATAGTATGTAGTGAGCATATTTGAAGAAAGAGACAGAAATCGCAGTAAAACCTTAATAAATAAAAACAAGATCTTAATTATAATTTATAAATTTCGTAAAATTTAAGTAATAATCTTTGTGAGTGCGTTTTAAAGTTACAAATTTTAACCCTCAAACTCACGTACAAAACGTATAACTCTAACACTAGTTACACACGTATTATAATAATAATAATAATAATAATAATAATAATAATAATAGGGAAAAATATAATTTATGCAACTTTATTTAGTCAAAAAAAATAATAATTAAAACTTCCAAATAAAAAATTAATCACGTATAAACAATAAAAAAGTGAAATCACACAAATAGATGTTAAAATGTATCAAATACTATGTATAAAATTATTTAAAAAATAATAAAATAAAATAAATTTATCTATATTTTTTAATATATTTATTTTATTACTTTTTTGCATGACTTCGGTCCCATAGGTCCCGATGGACTTTAATATCTATATAATAATCTTTAATATAATAGAGGTGAACTGGTTGCCGCCATAACTTGTGCTTTTGGCTCGAGTTGAAAGACAATATTGACAATCGTTCGTGAATTTTAAAAGGCTACACCAGGTCAACAATCAGGTGCGTGTAAATAAAAAATAAAGTTCTTTACTTTAATATTAATTAAAAGTAGTATATAAATTATTGTAGTAGTGATGCAACAGGGTGAAGAATTAAAGTTTAATGGCCGTGTAGGTCTTTTTTTGTATTTAAAAAAAAAAAAATGTAAAGGGTTTATATGATTTTTTTTTTTTTTTGCCGTAAGTCGTGAGTCTCGGAGCGAAATAATGATGTACGACGAGATGCTTCTATACTGTACATGCACTGATGCAGTGGTTAAAAAATTATTTCTGGGGCTGCATCTAAGAATGAAGTATTTTTCCCCGAAGCCTGCTAGATATAATTCCTTACATTACACTCCTACTCAAGGGCTGGGGAGTAATATGTGATTGAGGGTTGTCTTAAAAAAAAGAATCCTATATTGACTGTTTTTGGTCACGAATAAGGAAAGCTGATACAGACCAGCAGGATGTGGACCAGAATTTGACCACATACATGTTTCTAAAGAAGAAAAAAAAAGAGAAAAAAAAAAAAAAAAAAAAAAAAGGAAAAGAGAACTTGTGTACACTAAAATGTAGAAATACAAATTAAACACTGAGGAACAGTGCTTGTGTGTGTTCTTTCTCCTGCTGACTGGAAGGGTGTTATTCTTGGAAAAGTGAACTCCGGCTTACCCACGTTCTCCTCGGATAACCGCAGGATTTCTTGGAACTGAGGCTTCACCTTCGGGATTAGAGACAGAAGAGCTCAGACCAGCGACACAAACGGCCGTTGATTCGGCGGGAAAAAAAAACAACATACAACCAAAAATTCACAAGCAATCATACGGGGTGATAAATATAGGATCGCTTCTTCCCACCCACCTTGGTATTAGTAAATGTTTTCCCGAACGTCCTGCACAGGCGCCAGAAGAATCTGGAGAATTCGTGTACACAAGTACTGGAAGCTACATTAATACGACTGACGATCTCGATGAGCTGAGGCAGACTGTGGAGGGAATTACAAAGAGAGTGACAATCTGAACACACACACACACACACACACACACACACACACACACACACACACACACACACACACACACACACACACACACACACACACACACACACACACAAACCACACATTCACTGAGCAAACAATGCGGAGAGGACCACCAATCAGGACCAAGTTAAACACAAAACAAAGCATGAGAACCATGATATGGCCCGAAGCTTGTGGACACCTGACCATAATATTATAGCAATATGTGCTTTATGAACATCTCATTCCCAGTTGCTGTTCTAATAAGTGCTTCTCTTCTGGGAAGATGATCCACTAGATTTTGGAGTGTGATGGTGGAGATCTGTGCTCATTCAGCCACAAGAGTTAGTAATGTCATGTGTATATAATTCTGTAGCTCTATATAGTGCTGTTAGTTACACTACTTGACATAAAGCAGTATCATGCACTATATGGACAAAACCTATTGGGACATGACTTTTCCACCCATATATTCTTTACCAAACTCTTATCATACATTTTTCCCTCCACTTGAACTACTTATCATGCCAAACATCACAGAGAGAGAGAGAGAGAGAGAGAGAGAGAGAGAGAGAGAGAGAGAGAGAGAGAGAGAGAGAGAGAGAGAGAGAGAGAGAGAGAAAGAAAACCTGGTTTGTTTTCTCTTATTGTCACATTCTCATTGTGTCTTTCTATTTTAAGGGTAAAATATAGTAATCTGTGTGTGTGTGTGTGTGTGTGTGTGTGTGTGTGTGTGTGTGTGTGTGTGTGTGTGTGTGTGTACGCTGACTCACAGTTGATTGACCACCCACAGCAGGCTGTCCCACCCCGTGGTACCCTCGTTTTGGAGCTGATGTTCATACAGCTGCAGGAGTGCACCCAGCTGCTCCCTGCTGCCCACAATGTATGCCACGTCCTGCAGAGGAGATGCCGGGCGTGGGAACCGGGTCACTGTTAGGTTACACACAAACACACACACAATAAGGGTTCGGAATGATATTATTGCGCAATTACCCAACAGAATCGGTGCATAGGACTGTGTGTGTGTGTGTGTGTGTGTGTGTGTGTGTGTGTGTGTGTGTGTGTGTGTGTTCACCCTCGATGGGAGTGATGTCACTCAGCAGTGTGGCTCGGATGGTGAATGGTGCGTTCTGGAGCACAACGCCGAACAGCGCAGGGATTAAAGACTGCAGAGCCGAGAGGAAGACGTGCAGCTTGTGTTCATCCAAACTGTGTTCACCCTGCTACAGAGTGAGAGAGAGAGAGAGAGAGAGAGAGAGAGAGAGAGAGAGAGAGAGAGAGAGAGAGAGAGAGAGAGAGAATGAAATCAATATACAGACAGTGAGCAACAGTTAGCAAAAATAATTGGAGAAAAAAAACACGCAAAGTAAAAGAGAAACAGACAAAGTGAGAGTGTGTGAGACAGACAGACAGACAGACAAAGTGAAAGAGAGAGCATGAGAGACAGAGAGACAGGGAGGTAGACAAAGTGAGAGGGCGGGAAAGAGAAAAAACAGATAGACAAAGTGCAAGAGAGAGACAGACAGACAAAGTGAGAGAGAGAGAGAGAGAGAGAGAGAGAGAGAGAGAGAGAGAGAGAGAGAGAGAGAGAGAGAGAGAGAGAGAGAGAGAGAGAGAGAGAGAGAGAGAGAGAAAGGGAAGTTGAATCATGTGGTGACTGAAGTAAGACCTGATCTTTATTCGGATTCAGCGGCGCAGTCCAGCTGTTACTCCTGATTTACTGAGAGTGCATTTGGAACAAATCCGGCGGATTGTTTTGATGTATATGACTATCATTATAATCTACTCTACTCTCCCTCTCTCTGTCTCTCTCTCTGTCTCTCTCTCTCTCGATTTCTTTCTGCTTATTTCTTTCTCTCTCCCTGTCTTTGTTTTTGTCTCTCTCTAATCATCTTGCTTTTGTTCTTTCTCTCGGTTTCTATTCTCTAGCTCTCTTTTTTTTTTTTACTTTTTTCTCTGTTCTAACTCTGCCTAGTCTTTATTCCTTCCTTCCCCTCCATTTTCTTTCTGTCTCTGCTTTTTTTACTCTGTCTCTTTCTCACTGTCTTTGTATATTGATTTCTTTCTCTTTTTACCTGTTTGAACACCTTTGGAATAAACACTGACTGCACCCCAGGCCTCCTCACCTCACCTACATCAGTACCTGACTTTAGTAACACCCTTGTGGCTGAAAGAATCTTCACAAGCACACTCCAAAAATCTAGTGAAACATCTAGAAGGCATGTGTGTGATTGTGTGTGTGATTGTGTGTGAGTGTTGTTACCTGGAGCAGCTTCTCGATGCGGTTGAGCAGTGAGGGGATAAGCTGAGACTGCAGGTTGCCGAGCTCGGTACTCCACGCTGCGAAGGCGGGAATGAACACCTGATGGGTCGCATTGACCACTCTCTCTGACAGATCTCCCAAAGACAGCAGCATCAGCTCGAAGCCCTGTTTCACACACACACACACACACACACACACACACACACACACACACACACACACACACACACACACACACACACACACACACACACACGCAACTAATCAGAACCCAAAACATTACAAAAGAATGGACCTTGAATAAAACAGTATAAACACGTTAAATACGTGAAACCTGCATTAATAGTGTAAAGAGACACAGTGAGGTTGGTATTTCAGACTTTATTGTAGAGGTTTTGATAGAATATCAAAAGCTGATAATAATAAACTATTTACTGTTTTAGATTTTGATATTTACCTGTTCGTTTTACGGCAAAACTTTTATTTTTTTTGGTACAATGTCCTGAAATAGCTTTTATAATTTGCAAATACACATTATTTCTAAGAACATAAACATTTTGTACTGTGTGTGTGTGAGAGAGAAACCTCAGTGGAGGAGGGCAGAGGGGCAAGTGGCTTTAGCTACCGAGTCACCCCCTGTGGACTGCCCTGATCAAAACTATCTGTTCTGGCAACGAGGTGGTGGAAAGAACTTCACGTATATGTCCGAACAGCTGAATCACTGGCTATCTTCAAATGACGAGTGAAGACCTACCTCTTCCTAAAACACTTAAACTTGCACTTACACCGACAAGGTATAACGTTATGAGCGATGAAGTAAATAACTCTGATAATATCTTCATCATGGCACTTCATGTGTTAAAAGCAGAGCGTAAGGAGCGCGAGTTTGACAAATTGTGACGTCTAGACGACTGGGTCAGAGCATCTCCAAAACTGTAGCTCATGTAAGATGCAGTAATCAGTATCTATCAAAAGTGCCCTAAGAAAGGAACAGTGGTGAACCAGGGACAGGGTCATGGGTGACGAGCTCCTGTAGCTCAAATGTTTTTGCAGCCAAAGGGGGACCAACATTATATTAGGCAGGTGGGCATAATGTTCAGAGGTCGACTGATATGGGTTTTTCTCTGGCTGATGCCGATATTGATATTTATTGCAGATTTTTTTGTGTAAACGCTGCATGCTTTAGATATTCACAGATCTAGCTCTTCCAGTTTCCCTGTTTGGATGGCGAATACAGACTACTGCCACCTGCTGATATAGGAGAGTTAGGTTCTCTCATGCAAGTGCAGATGCGGTTGCAGACATTCGTCTGATGCCGCTTAATTAAAAATGGCAAAAAATAAAATTATATGCCTGATCAGTGGCCATAAAAGTATATCTAGTAGGTGTATTTTCCATTTTTGTTTTATGTCTATGTAAAAAAAAAAAAAAAATGAAAAAAATAAAGTGTGCTATCATCCTCCCAAAAGTTTTGGGCTGACGGTATCCTAAGTTCGCAACCTAGTGAACCAGTGTGGATCTATTCATTGATACAAACCTAAAAGCATTTTTGTACTTCACCATGGATAAGGAAATTATCTAAAAGCCATAAATGTAAACGTAAACACAAAGACAGAGAGCCAATAAAGGGTAAAAAAAAACAAAAAAAACAACAACACAAGAATACACAAAGAGACCAATAGAAACACGAAGGCCTTGCATGGGAAGAACACAGGACATAAAGAAACACAAGAACATTCACCGAAAGAAAAACAAAACACATGGTCATACACACACACCTGTGTGTATTTATCTGGGTCATCAATGTAGCCCATGATGACACCCAGACTTTTGACAACTGCCTCTCGCACCATATCGGCCTTGTCCTCCGCCAACATCTGCTGCAGCATGGACAGCACCAGAGAGCTGCGTATCTCCTTCTACACACACACACACACACAGTTATTATAATGCGGTTAAGGGAAAGACACAGCATGTTATAATTAGAAGTAAAGAATTTGCTCTGTAGCAACACTTTCACAATCACTAAGCTAAACACACAGACACGTAATATATATACTGTAATCACACACTCCGAATCCGAACCTTTTTCCTACTAATGTGCCACTTTAAAAACCCCTACGTGTACAGAGCCATCGTGGACAGAGCTGTATATGGACATGCGGCATTTATTTATTATAAGTTATTCATAAGTTATACATATAAAAAATTTGAAATTCTAATATAAAATTTCTCAAATTCTCAAATGAAATCGGAATTCAAATGGTGTTTATTTAAATCAAACACATTCGTTTTTCATTAAAATGATTTGTTATACATAAAATAAAAAGTGACTATAAAACAGGGATCTCCAATATTATGTACACCACACACCCGATTTGGTTTAAAAATATTACTGGCTGTTGATATGCATGTTGATATGCATGTGTGTGTATTTATACGTGTGTGTGTGTGTGTGTGTGTGTGTGTGTGTGTGTGCGCACACACACACACACACACACACACACACACACACACACACACAGACACACACACAGACATATTTATAGTCAACCCCCAATAATTCGCGCTTCGGAACCCTAACTAACAGTAAATCCGCAGCGGGACCGAATGTTCAGGAATGTTAGGAATAACGCTTTACACTATCAACAACTAACACATTTCATAAAACTATTTTAACATACATTATTGTATTATTAAAAATTCATTAGGTGATTAAAAAAAGCATTTATGTCCATTACTTCACATTTTTTGTTGAGTAGGAATCAAAAATGAAACAACTTACTGGCGTAAGGTCTGTATTTCACTAAGGTACCATAGGGTCTGCGTCGGAATTCGCAGTGTTCTGGGGACCACTGTATGTATATTATTATACAGATATCTATTATGAGGTAGCTGTTAGTCGAAAATGAGATGAAGTCGTTCTTCTCTTTCGAATTGTATGCACGGAAGCTTGACTGACAAAGTTTTACCCTTCAAATAGATTTTTCTCGATTTGCCAGAGTTAAACGAAAAATTATAAACCCTAAAACCTTAAAGTGGTAGTCCAGGAACATCCTGCTATTCTTGACTGTAACTCTGTAATAATATGTAACTTGATAGTACACTGTCATTAAGTCATTTTGCAATTTTATTGAGCACAAATTTAAACCTTTAGTTATACCCATAATAAACACGAGTAGTTAATTAAAGAAAACATACGCTGGAAAAGTTACTGGAATTGTACAAGTTTCCAGACCATTTTCACAACTTGTGCCAAAGTTTTTTTTTTTTTCTTTTGACGTTTAGGAACAAAAGGACTACGCCAAGTAACTGTTACAGGCTATTCCAAAACTAGCACAGAGACCGAAACAGAAAATATAGATTCGCATATAATTATTGTAAATTGTTCACAATGTTAATGAGCAGTGTGAAAAAACCTCCCAATTCCAATATGGACAAATGTATTACGACACCTGACTTTTTCTGCCATTTGTTGGTTCTTAAACTGTTAGACCACAAACGTGTTCAGTCGAGCTGAGTTTAGAGCTCTAAAGCCGGCCACTCAAGATCTTCTACCTGTAAACCACATGTTCATGGACATTACTTTGTTCACAGGGATATTTCCATGTTACATTTTTGGGTCTTCCTAATTCACGTGAAAAGAAAATTGACTGCTACTGCATCCAAAGACATCCTATATAATTGTGTGCCTCCAACTTTGCGGTAACAGTTTGGGGAAGAACCACATATGGCAGAAAATACGTTTGTCCACATAATGCAAGTGTACAATGCAATTTATGTCATCCAGGGTATGACGTCCTATTTGCCAGCAAGACAAATTAGCCTTACCGGCAGATAGGGGGCCAGCGCTCCACAAGACTCCGCCACCAGCAGCCTCCTCTCCGGGTACTTGTGGTTAATCTGCACATACACACAAATACACAGCCAAGTCAAAGAAGACACAACATGATAGAGCGAGTCCATGGCCTGACCACATGATTGCTTTCCCTTCAGTGTGTTTACCACTGCTTTCCCCTCACAAACCTGGGTCGCCTTGTTGCCAACGCCGGTGACAGAGCTGAAAATGTCTGCATTGCGGTGTTGCTAAGATAAACAGGTGTACGCTCGCAATTCAGTGAAACTACAAGGACATTTCTGGCAACTCGTATGACTGCGAGTATCGCACAGACTTTGCTCAACAAACGAGATGGTGCACATCTGTAACAAGATTCTGTTTTGCTTAAATTATTTAATGAGTATCAAATGTAAATAGAAGGAAACAACTTGTGAGGTCTGGGTGTCTGGTCCTCCATTTCCTTTTGTATTCCAAATGATACAAAATGGCATTTAGATGAATGAATTATATAAGCCACAGAGTAACATGGAGGATTTTTTACAATTACTTCCAGTTAATGTAAAAGTGCTCCCTTTAAACTTTTACTTGAGTAAAAGTACTAAAGTATTTGCCTTCAAATGTTCTATAATCTATTATAATTTTTGCCATAAGGCTCTTTGCTTAATACTAATGCTACTCTAATGTTACTTTTAGCAGATTCATCAAATTTGGTCATTTTATAAATATAGGTAATGAGTTCAACAAAGGTTTTATCATTTTAATCCGTCTATACAGACAAGTGATTAAAACATTGGAATTGGCAGCATATACAACTTGTATATAAACAACAATTTGCGTTGTTATTCTCTGAACTGAAACACAATGGGGGAAAAATGGATGCACTTACCCTCAAATTAAAGCTGACCTTGAGCAAGTTCCATTCAGGGGTTAATTATTGTTAATTACTGGGTTTTATTAGGGATTGTTTATATCAGAGCGCTATACTGAAAAGCAGAGCCAAATTTACTGTTTAGAGACATCAGTGTATATAACAGTTTGTGTTTATATATTATGGCTGTCAAAATTACCGCCTTAACAGCGCGTTAATGCAAATTAATTTTAACGGCACAAATTCTATTATCGAGCGATCATTTATATACAAATATAAAACCATAAATATAAAAGAGGCGAAATTAAAACCTCTTTAATTATATATAAAATAAAATAAACTCCACCGAAAAGAGAAAAAAATTTGCCAAATCTGAAATCAAGCACCAAAATCCGCCATGATGCACACATCCGGCAATTAAAACCGTGGAAACATTCGTAGCAAAAGTTTCGTTTGATGTCCTGAAGATTTGCGTAATTTATGTAAAACACCATAATAACTGTAAAACGTTTACAAGAATATTTTGTCTTCATGCTTTATGCTGAGATTGGTTTCACTTTTAATAAACATACATTTGCATAAAGCATCCATATTTGTCCATGCCCATGTTGATTAGAGCATTAATTTAAGGTACATTTAGATATTTTAATATTTTAATCGTTTGACAGCCCTAATATACTGTATATTTTATATATATATATATATATATATATATATATATATGTGTGTGTGTGTGTGTGTGTGTGTGTGTGTGTGTGTGTGTGTGTGTGTGTGTGTGTGTGTGTGTGTGTGTGTATGTGTGTATGTGTGTTTTATATATGTGTGTGGCCTACGGGTGAAAATGCCGACCTGTTCCCAGCACTGTGGTAAAAGTTCCACCTCCACCCGCGTCGGTCCCACATGCCGCGCAAAAGCCACACAACCCATAAGGATCATCTGTCTGAATGAGGCAAGGAAACAATAGTGGAGTGTAAGAAGCAGCCACCACAGAAATGAAAACGATCTTAAAAAACAGCCTTGATAGCACTTTATACTTTGTGTTCATCAATGTTCCCTACAAATACGAGTAAATACAGTGATGTTTTAAAGCAGTCAGCTTTCTCTTGAACTGCTTGATCGAATATCCGAAATGTTCGACTGCTATGAGTAATGAGTGGTGTGTATCCAGGAACTGGGGAATACTGGGAAATAAGGGGTTTACTTTTGTTCGACAATCTCGTGTCAGAGTGACCAATATCCTGCATTCACAGGTCGTTGCTAGTTTTGAAATTGTCACCCAATTCTTTAAAAGCTACACTATGTTGCCAAAAGTACTGGGTCACCTGACCTTTTCTGCTATAGGTGATTCTTTTTTTAAACTGTTACCACAAAGTTGGAGGCACTCAGTTGTATGAGACGTCTTTAGATGCGCTACAATAACATTTTGCATTCACTTGAACTCATATTTCCAATCCTGTTCCAGCATGGCAATGCCCCTATGCACAAAGTAAGCTTTGGAGAGGAAGATCTTGAGTGGCCTGCTGTAGAGCTCTGATCTCATCCCTACTAAACACCTTTGGGATGAATGTGAACCCTGACTGCACCCCAGGTCTCCTCACCTACATCAGTACCTGCCTTTCATAATCCTCTTGTGGCTGATTAACACAAATGGACATAAGCACACTCCAAAATCTAGTGAAAAAACATCTTCCCAGAAGAGTGGAGAAAATAAGAGCAAATTGTGACTAAATGTGGAATGCGATGCTTAAAAATCTCATACCGTACTTATGACCGGGTGACCCAATACTTCTGGCAATTTTGGTTTGCAATACAGAGTGATGTGTTCTTGCTAGCAATGTGGCAGGTGCTGCAGTGTGACACTTCATAGATAAATTATATTCAAGTACATATTAGTTTAAAAAAAATTTTTTTTTTGTATATATGCTCAGCCTGAGAACTTAAAGAACACTGGGGACAGTGTTAAGCATGGTGGTGGAAGCCTCCTGATAAAAAGCATCATACTACCACCAGCATGCTTCACTGTATTTTTTGTTGTTTGTTTTTTTATTTGGCAAGAACTAGGACAATGGTCTGGGTTCAGGACAAGAGCAAAGGAGGCAAATACAGAGCAATCCTAAAACAAAAAATTACAATATGCAAGAGCCTTGAAACTGGGGCAAAGGTTCAACTTCCTAGAGGGCAATAAGAAGACTGCCTATGATACACTGTAGTGATTTAAAGTTTGTTGCAAAAGAATCTCTCTTGGAAAATGCTGTTCACTAACAATCTTCATCCCATCTGAAAAAACCTGCAATTAAACACCACTCTTTACTAACACAATCTCACAAACAGAAACACACAAACCTCTGCTCATCGTCGGGTCTCTTGATGAGGTTGAAGAGGATGTGCAGTAGCTGGTCTCTCTCTTTGTGCTCAGGGTGAAGGCAAGCTGTGCACAGGATGAGTGGAATGAGCTCCTACAATGCAAACAAACACAAATGCAGGTATGAGATTTAAACACACACATGCCAGATCACACACCTGTAACCACACTCGCACCTCCAGAGGAAAGCAACAGCGGACACAGGCAAACCAGGGGTCACGGACACGCTAAACAACGTAGCGCTCGCCTTCGGCACGAAGTAGAAGTTTTGAAAGTGTGCATTTGGGTGTGTAGAAAAAATACAGCAATGTTTCTGTCCTCTTGAGAACACGAATAAATGTTAGTTCAGCTTTTTTTTATTCCTTTCTACAGTTTCTATATTCATCTACCAGACAGAATCATAAAAAAAAAATCAAATCACTGGGTCGAACACTTTCGGTCTTTTCATGGTCGTGCAGCGGTTAGTTATGACATATCAGTTCAGTTCGCACTAATAATAATAAAAAAAAAATTGGATTCATTCGTGAGATTGAGCCTTATGAAATGGTGCACAGAGTACACACCTTTAAGGCATAAACAAACACATTTGATGAAGTCGTGAAAATCTGCGGTGGGACTTCCGGCAGGTTCACTCCTCGCCTGTTTATTTGTGCATTTTCCCCTGCCAAATGTTCTGGATCGATGTCTCTTTTTCTCTTAACAACCCCCCTCTGTTTCTCAACTTCTCCATCAGAATCCAACTATGCTACTTACTTCCCTTTGAACAGAGTTAAAAGTCATGGCGTCCCGCACCTGAAAGAAGGAGAAATGCACTGAGCCGTTAGGAAACATTGTACTTGGCCCTAATCCACACGCTGATGTGCGGAAGTTTGCTGCAATGACAGCAACCGTATGCTCCGGGCAGTCAATAAGAAAAAAGGAAGGGAAGTCATCACAGCTGTAATAAATTTGAAAGGCTGTATATATGGCCCCGTAAAGCTAATTTAATTTTATTTATTTTAAAATACAGCACTCTGAATACACCCAGTATCAACACTGATGTTTGAAATAATCAACAGGTTGGATCAGCTCACTCTGTAAAGACTGTTAAAAAATGTGTTTCCATAACACTGATCATGCATAAAATTATGACATTATGACCAGTGAAGTAAATAACACTGATTATCTCTTAATCATGGCACCTGTTAGTGGGTCGGATATATTTATTAGGCAGCACGTGAACATTTTTTAAAGATAGAAGCAGGAAAAATGGGCGAGTGTAAGGATTTGAGTGAGTTTGACAAATTGTGTCGGCTAGACGACTGGGTCAGAGCATCTCCAAAACTGCAGCTCTTGTGGGATGTTCCCCTGCAGTGCTCAGTGTCTAACAATAGTGGTCCAAATAAGAAACGGTGGTGAACCGGCGACAGGGTCATGGGTGACTGAGGCTCATTGATGCACGTGAGGAGAGAAGGCTGATCCGTGTGGTTAAAGTTAATGCTGTTAATACTTGACGGTTTAGGACTGTTTTGGCAGCAAAAGGGGACCAAGACAATATTAGGCAGTTGGTCATAATGTCATGTAATAGATTAGAATAGAATGGAGTAGAATCCTAGCTTGCTCAGAAGATGGGGTGGACCATGATATGGCACCACTGGAGCACAGAGGGTTAAGGGCCATGCTCAAGGGCCCAAGAGTGGCAGCAAAATAAATACAACTTGAAATATGGTTAGTATTTTCAGTTTAATTGTGAATGTATAATAGCTTGCACTTTTCCCATCCTAAAATCAAGTGTCAGGTAGCAATACCCAATGTGAAGTTGCTGTTATGCCACCGAAGTTGATTATTACTGTATACCACAGCATTGTATCAGCAATAAACATTTTACAAGTTGTACTTTTAACCAATAAACATGTTGCACTCATACTTTACCTCATTTTCTTCCAATCTGGACATTTGCCATTAAGCTCCAATCTCTCCCCAATCACTAGCTACCAAGGGTACCTTTTTGAAATGCCGCTCATAATACATCACAGTGCAGCCGCCTGCCCTTTTTTGCATACATTAGGTTACACTGTGATTGACAAGTGGAACAGTAAATACTGCTGGGCCAAATATGCTTAGAGGGTGGCTGTATCAATAACATTCAAACTCATCATCTCCTGGAGACAGAACACACACTTCTCTCAATTTGGGTGTCCAATTACACTGAACGTTGGCAAAACAAGTTAGTTCCTGTTATCAATTTTCTTCTTACAGCTATAAATAATCATTCTATCATCACCCTGTTCCCCTCCTCCATCTCTGTTTTGAAGTTATTGCTTTCTTTTGTTCACCAGCAAGGCCCGTTACCACTTTTGACCAGCGCCACAAAACAAGTCCATAGATATTTTATTAGGACTGGAAAAGATAAAGAGACAAATACTTCCTTGTCCATTTGTTATTAAGGTTTTGCTAATTGGAAGAACTGTGTTTAGAAAAATAACTGACAATAAATTATTGTGAACAGACACAACACAATTTAGGATCTGCTACGGATAACCGATGACCCCTGGCATACAGTATAGGACTACGCTATAGTATCAATCTATAGATAAAATTGCCATGTAATTTAAACCTTGACATCTCCTTCACAGTATACAGGTGTCACTATAAACATTGAGTGTATTATATAAATACTCTATAATGCATAAAAACAACAAAAATAAATGCACCATAATCAGATACGCTTTTTAGAATGATTCTGATTATCTGACATGAGAAGATCTTTTGCCAGCACATTCAGGTAATTATCCAATCAGCTAATCAGGTGAGAGCACAACAATAAGTAAAAGCATGAAGTTACAGATCAAGAGCTTCATATCAAGCATAAAAACAGGGAAAATACATGATCCTGGTGACTTTGATTGTGGCATGGTAGTGTTGTACCAACTGGGGTATTTCAGAAACTCCATGAGATGATGATATCGGTCAGCCAGACATGTTCGGGTTTACAGAAAGAAATGATAACCCAGAAAACCATTTGTTACCAATATGGTTGGCAGAAAAGTACCTCACAATGCACTGGTCGAACATTGAGGTGGATTAGATACAACAGCAGACGTCCACAGCCTACAGTGTAAACAGACTCACCAAAGCAGGACCGTTTTCCAAATTTCCAAACCTGTCTAGCATCAATTTGACTGAATTAATGCAACTGAAAAATCAGGATTGAGCAGGCATTCTAAAAAAAAGTGTTCGATTTACATTAGCATACAAACGCCTGTGATTAGCTAGCATAGCACCAATTGACAGAGCTCGAGTCCCTTTGGATTGTTTTCCTCAGAAAGTAATTTGGGATTGCCAAATTGAAGCACTTCTGGTGAAAAACGCAGAGTTAGACAGAAATGCGTGAAATTGCTGGGATATCAAATGACCCAGTCGAGTCGATGTCAAAACAGGGCCTAGAGCTGGGAATAACCTGACAGGATGCAAACATACTGTACAAGTATATTACTCATGTTCATACAACACACATTAGTGAAGAAACAGTATTACGAAAAAGACCAATAATATGAGCGTTATCGTAGCTGTTAATGTCCTGGAATTGTCAGCTACATTCGCTTACTAGTTAAAACTCAAGATGCAAACTATATTCCTTGATAGGAAGGAATATTCTGAAATGCCTTGGATAGGCTTCATTGTTTCACTGTTCACTTTTTGCTTACTTCGTGGTAATCATTAACTTTTTTTTTTTTTTATTAACACTTTCCAAATGTGTCATTATCTCTAAATAACGTGTGCTGAAGAATTCAAAACCCCGTAACTGCAGTAAAGCAGACAGGTGTGCAACTAACACTTAATAGCCCATTGTTCTGTCTTTGCCATATCACAGACTTTGAGGGAGTGTCTGAGATTGTGTAGTATGTGTGTGTGTGTGTGTGTGTGTGTGTGTGTGTGTGTGTGTGTGTGTGTGTGTGTGTAGGAAGTAAGGGCAGTTAAGCACTTGAAACTGAATATTAGGAACAGAGGTTGGACAGTTGAGATTAACAGACAAAGCTCAAAGTCCACTAAATGGAGACAGGAATGAGGAAATTTCTCCTTCCCACTCCCACCCGTGTTGTTTACCTCCACTCAAACACCACTATGCAAAGCAGAGGCTTAGGAGGCAGAAAAAGGTGGCACGTACCCAACAGGTGTGTGTGTGTGTGTGGTTTTTATTTGTTTTTGGAACACTATGTGTTAAAATATAAATGAGTAGGTGTTTTGTGAGTGTCCTCCAAACTATTTGCTCTAAAAAAAAAAAGCAGGGTTGAACATGAGCCAATTTCAACGGATCGACTGAACTACAGTTAATACGGACCTCCTGCATGTTATGCTTTGTTGTGCAAAAGTACGATCCAAACACGTTACGGATCGTATGCAAACGTTCATTATCACAAATAATCATTCTTTTAATAACAAAACTACAATAAGCTTATTACGAGATGCCACTGATCGAATACAATGCAACTTATTGAACATGATGTTACACAGTGTTCAGTTAGTTGCATCAATGTCAATGTGGCCTCTGGGCTTTAGAATCCCTTCCTTAGCGATAATCTAAAGCCCAGAAGCCACACCTCCTTCACTGAGATTGATGCATAAACCATGCCTCCTTCACTGAGATTGATGCATAAGCCACACCTTCTTTACTGATTCATGTATAAGCCATGCCTACTGAGATTGGTCCAAGACACACCTCCTTTACTATGACTGACACATAAGCCACACTTCATTTACTGGAATTGATGCATAAGCCACATCCCATTTACTCACTTCAGGTCTTACCCCCTGAGGCCACACCTCCTTCAGTAAAACTGACACAATAGCCACATCTTTACTTCACCTCCTATGCAAAAAACACCTTCTTAACTGATTCATGCATAAGCCACACATCCTTCACTGAGATTAATGCATAAGCAACACCTTCTTTACTGATTCATGAATAAGCCACACCTCCTTTACTGGAATGGATGCATAGGCCAGCCCCCATTTCTAATTTATTTTACAGATGCCCTTAGATTTATCTTATTTATGCAACTGAGCAGCTATGAAGTTGAGGGCCTTGCTCAGGGGCCCAGGGGAAAAAAAAGTATAGGAAAAATACAGGCAACTTAAAGGTCAGTGGTCCATCACTCTCGCTCTCTCTCACACACACACACACACACACACACACACACACACACACACACACACACACACACACACACACACACACACACACACACAGAGCGCGAAAAAGACAGGCAAAGCAGCATGCATACGTGTTCCACTCACCTGACACAGATGCACAACCATTCTCTAATGCAGCAGAGAGGCATGCACCAAAGCGGGTGAATAAGTGAGCAAACGCAAAGAAAAAAAATAGAAGCGGAAAACAGGGCACAAGAAATGAGAATTAGTAAAATAAAACGGAAACACCGTCCATTTAGAGCCGAATTCAAACCGAAGAAGAAAAAAAAGAACGAGAGCAGCATGATGTTGCCCATGAGAAGAGAGTAGTGAATAGAAGGGTTTTTTAGGGGGTTAGTTGTGATGTGTGTGTGTGTGTGTGTGTGTGTGTGTGTGTGTACCTCACGCTTGGCAAGCAGGACGTTAGGGACGATGTGAGGCAGACAACGGCCCAGCATCAGCATCACGCTCTCCTCACTGTCAGCGATACGTGACACCTGACAAAGCAATACAAGTTAACACACATACACACGGAGTCCATAAACACAAGAGATCAGAAATACAATTACAATCTCGTTACAATCTCTGAACTATGTCAGAATCGGAATCTCTGTTTCGCATGTGTTTAGTCGCACAGTCAACAACTGTAGCCTCACAACGTAACAACCAATCACGGCCGTGCAGATGCAGTCTAGCGCCTCTCTTTTCGGCAGCGCTGAGGAGTCTACTTTTTACTACGTACATGCTAATATATATATATTTATTTATTTTTTTTGCTTGAAAACATTTATTTTCTCTCCGTTTTGACCTTCCGTCCACGCTGAGACGGCGTTTTTCCGCGAAAACACAGCTTACGTTTTGCTCATGCGGGGGTACAGGGACGTGAGCGTTTTCAGGTGTTTCTGTGTAAATAAACGACTTTTAGGAAAGTGTGGACGTGGTGCGTTTTTAGACGAAAACGCTGTTTTCAAATGTATAATGTAGCCTTAGTTTTATATAAAAAAAAATATATATATATATATTTTGACAAATTCCTAATTTTATAATTTAGAAAAAAAGGAATTGGGCAATATCATGGAAACAAATATTTTTCAATACTCAGTGCACCCGCTGCTACATACATATATACTGTCCAGTTTTTAAATACAGTACTGGAAATTATGTGCCCTAATTTGTTACATTATTAACGGTATACTACCCCATACTGATAACCAGGTCTTTTTTTTGTCTTTTGGGTGAGGGGACATTTGTCTGATAGCTTCTATCTGTAACACAGGCGTTCTACAACACTAAACATCATTTGGAACAATGCAACAATTTTACGTCTAAAATCATCTGATATCCTGAATCATCATTATGATCATGTGTCCATAAACATTCTTTCAAGTCAAATTTAAGACTTTTTAAGACCATTAAGAATGAAATTTAAGACCTGTATCACAACATCAAAAACACACACAAATACGTCGCAAGCAACTGGCCTTAACCGAGCCCTAAATAAAAACGTATTCAAGCCAAGTATCGCTAAACTTGCAGTTCCTCATAGCTGAAAAATAAAATCAGTTTTACGTCTGTGGTACAATCCAAGAGAGATTCTCACCAATAACAGAAAGCTGATTGGCTGTTGCATGCAGGATTGGCAAAAGAAAGCACTAAAACACCACGGAAACTGACAAATGAAACCGTTCTAAAGTGCTGCGGGAGCATTTCAATGAGCGTTAAAGGCGGCATTACATGGGCATCGGAGAATAGAGACCTGTTTAAAATTAATAAAGACTTTGAACAGGTACAATTTAGATTATTACATTTTAGACTTTTTAAGACTCCGGGGAAACCCTGAGAAATGATACCGAGTTATTTTTTACGCAAACACCCCGCAACCCACACCTCCGCCAAGTCCCACCCAGGGGTGTTGACATGCGCTCAGGCCTCTTTCGTTTTCAGTAAGAGCCGTGCAGGTAATGTAACTTTAAAGGAGCAGGAGGTGGTGCGGAAAAGTGCTGCGTGCCCGGGACATGTACGTGCCTGACTTCTACGAAGTAAAACTTGATCATCTTGGCCGAGAGCTACGACCAACATCTCCCGATTCTCTAGCAAACAGAGTCCTTTGATTTTAATATAGTCACTTTTTCAACAGATAATCACTGTGAGCCCCGTTCCTCTTTATTTTAGATCGGAAGAGAGATCATGCAAAAAAGAAAAACATGCTCACAAGAATGCAATGTGAGAATGCTTTCTGCTGTCATGCATTCCTGTTCAACGCTGAATTTCTATAGACAACATTTTGTGTGTGTGAGTGTGGACGGACAGGTGTGTGTGTATGCCACTGCATGAATACTCAATAACAGCAGTGTCAGGTGGTCTTTTGAAGAGAGTTGCTCTGTGTACGGAGGTGTGGTTGTGTGTAATCGGAGCATGCTCACCTCAGAGCCAAGCCTGCTGTCAGCAGACATTTGACAGAAGGACAAAAGTGCTTGGTGGAAGGCCGGAGACAGCTTTCTGTAAAAAGGAACACACGGAGCATGCTTATACAGGCTTCGTCAAGCCTCGATTACGCTCTCGGGCTGCGTTTTGAATCGTTCCCTAGCCGCTACGGAGCCAAAAATCAGCATCCAGTGTATAATCATGAATCGGCGGTGCGAGCTAATGATCTATGGAGTACACAAAAGCAGAGAACATCATGATATCTATGAATCGGGGATGAGAAACTAGGAATGAGGTTGACTCGGTGCAGTAGTGACATCTAGTGGTCAAAATGAGGACTTCTCAATGAAATCTTAATCCAACAAAACATTCATGATAATCAACTTATTATTTTTTTTCCTTCCTATAATAGAATCATTGGCCATGTTTTTCCTTGAATGACATCCAAACGTAGCCAGTGCAGACATAATAATGATAACGCTACACAGCGGTGGAAAACAAAAAAACATTTAGACAATTTAGTTTTGACTAGCTAGAAAAAATGTATAGTGCGGAGTACAAAAAAAACAAACAAAAAAAACAACAAAAACTAATTTTGTTTTATAAAAAAATTACATATATATGGCAGCTAATTCTATGAAATGTTAAGAGGCCATGCACTATATATATATTTTTTCTTTCTTGTTTTCCATGATCATAAGTTTCCTCGCTATCATGACAATTTCCTCTCATCACATTGTCTCTTAATGATCAGTACTTTATTTTTTTGTGTATTCAGCATAAGCGCATGTTAAGAATAATTGTAAGTGGACAGGTCCGCACCAACGCATGTCTACGCATTGCTGCCACAAACGGTTATGGTTATTTAATCACGAGAAAACAAAAGAAAATGGCTTTTTTAGGACTTCCATATAACCAAGTTGTAAATCAGAAAATAATGGTTAAGTGTAATAAGAGTACATTGTTCATAAGTGGAATGTGCATCACCTGTTTGGTTGGTCAAACTGTACAGGGCCTTTGCTGTGCTGGTCAGGGCTTTTAAACTTGCTGTGGTTAGGTGTGGATGAAGAGAAATTCTCAGCGGCTGTCGCAGTAGTGTAAGTCATGGTGGCGCTGGTGTTAGCGGTAGTGGTAGATCTGGAGCCTGCGTTAACGTCGAGCTCCATGACTCCCCGTATGTCCAGATACTGGCCATTGTCTGGAAGACCTTGCTCGCGCTGAAGCCATGACTCGGACTCCTCACGCTTTACCTGGGCTACCTGCGGGGCCACCATGTTCCTCTGGAGACCCTGGATATCGCTAAAAAAGAAAAAGAAAAAACAAATCACTTAATTAGGACCCATTATGTATTTAAGTGATTTGTTAAACATAATTATCTTGAAAGGCAATCAGCAAAAGTATGATGTTGAATTAATCGGGTGCAATAATACGAGTAAGATTGAATTACATTTAACTTGTGTAGGAGAAATATTTTATAGGTTCATAATAAAGTCTAATTTAGAGATAGTGATAGCTATGGTGTATTGTACTTGGCAAAAACCAATTAATCAATTAATTAGTTTTTAAAATGGATACTGAATATAAAAAAAAACATAACACTTCATGCAAAACTTTATTACAAAAATGTAATTTAAAAAAAGTAATTTCAATGCTCTGGCCTTTGTGATGACATTTGAAGAAGGCCATTTTTAGCATGACTGAAGTTAATAAATGCTTTGAAAGCATTGTTTTTTGTTAATTTCAACAATGTTTTAAGTAAGTAAATTTTTTCATTTTATTTGTTAATGCACCATAAATGAGATATAGTGCTCACGTCAAAACAAACAGCACGTCGCATCAGTGATTCGCCTCTAGAGGCCGCTCTTGTACAGTATAATGACAGACGCTCCGGAAATAGACGCAACCCGAACAAACTATTGGTATGGATTTTTGCAAATATTTCCAGCAATCAACTATTGGTGTTGATAGATGGCAAAACCGATAAATTAGTCGACCTCTAGTGTTCATCACATACCTCTGTAATTTTTTTATTTGCTCTGCTAAATTCAGTTTCTCACTGTTCAGCAGGCTGATCTGGTACTCCAGCTCCTGCACCACCTCAGTCTGCGGAGACCGAAAGAAATAAAGAGAGACAATGAAAGAAACAAATATATAAGACAGTATAGCTTCATAGAATTGCAAACTTTTATTAATCACTACCATGTGGTAGAGCTACGGATCTAATGGTAGACCAGCCATACATTGTACATTATTTAATTTTGTTAGAACATAATTTTCTTTAATCGACATTCCCAGAACAAGGCAAGGGTTTAAGATGTTCTGCACACTATGTAAACACAGTGTCCCTCAGCGTACCTGTATAGTCTCATTTTTCAGCACAGACTCCTGGGTAATGTAGTCCACCGAGAGGTCACCAGCGTCCATGCCTACAGCTACATCTACGGTTTCTCTGTCTGAATGCTGGCTGCTGCCACAGTTTCTGTAAAGCTGTAGCAGGTCTGGAGGTTTGGGAATGTTCAGGCCCACGTCATCCCACAGCTCAAAATCCTACATTTTGCAAACACACACACACACACACACACACACACACACACACACACACACACACACACACACACACACACACACACACACTGTATAAATATAATATATAACTACAGACTACCTGGTCATTGCAAAACATGACCTTCATGACAATGTGTAGCTACAGGTCCACTATACAGACAAAAGTATTGGGACACCTGACTTTTCCAGCCATATGTGATTCTTCCCCAAACTGTTATCACAAAGTTGGAGGCACACAATTGTATTGAAAAAAAATGTTTTATTTTAACTAGGAGACCCAAACCTGTTCCAGCAATGACAATGCTCCTGTGCACAAAGTTATCTCCATGAAGAAATGCTTTAAATTTATAGGAGTGAAAGATCTCCTGCTGTAGAGCTCTGATTGGAACACTGTACCCCAGGCCTCCTCACCTCATCTACATCAGTACCTCACTTTACTAACAGCCTTGTGCCTGAATGAGCACAAATCTCCACCAGCACACTCCAACATACAGTGTAGCATCCTTCCAGAGGAGTGGAGGTTGTTATAACAGCAAATAGGGAAAAAATGTGGAATGGGGTATTTAAAGATCACATACCAATCTTATGGCCAGGTGTCCACAAACTTTTGTCCATATAGTAAATTGTCAACAACAAAAAAAGTATGATTAATATAACCAAGAAAGATTATATTGCATAAAAGCTTACAAAAAAAAAATGATATATAAATATATATTATGCTAATACATCATAATATATAGTGGCTTAAAAATTATTTACCCCCACTTACATTTCACATCCCGTGTAGTGTTAGATTATGAAAGTTAAATGGACTTCATTACGGTAAGATGTCATACATTTACATTAAATATACATTTCTATAGTTTCCTTGCTAAATATAAACAATATACACAATATTAGGCAGGTGGTCATAATGTTATGCCTGATTTAGTGTGTGTGTGTGTGTGTGTGTGTGTTGTATATATGTATGAATATATTGGGGTTGCATGCCTCCATACATTACCTGATCATCGTTTTCATCAGAGAAGGTGATGGACGAGAGCTTGTATTCGTTTTTCAATAAATACTCGTTTACTAAAAAATTTAAGGCGCGTTTCTCCAGGGGCCGGATGGGTTCCTAAAGTGGACAAAATATCTGTTAGATCTGGTAAACTGTGTAAAGAGGTAACTTTTTTTGCCCGATTCAAGCATTTTATTGAAGCTGACCTGAATTTCAGGACTGGATTTGTAGTTTTTGCGCTCTTGGGAGGGGTTTTCACACTCTAAGCATAAGAGAGAGAGAGAGAGAGAAAGAGAGAGAGAGAGAGAGAGAGAGAGAGAGAGAGAGTTAGCATGTAAATGGACACACTGTCCTCAGGAGCGAGTCAGGCTCCTACAGCAGTAAACACCGAAGTGTGTGAGAAGCTGTAAAGTACGCCACCTGCAGCCTGAGTCAGGTTGTTGCGCAGAGCCTGAATGGTCTCCTTGGCTTTCCGTAGTTCAAACTCCAGAACTGGACCGTGGGAAGGGGTTTGAAATATACACACACGCAAACACACACACACACACACACACACACACACACACACACACACACACACACACACACACACACACACACACACACAACCAGGAGAAAGGCAAAACCAAAAGAATGGCAATGAAAAACATGAAGAAAGAAAAATTAAAATAAGATTTGTAAGAAAAAAAAAAAAAAAAAACACAGAAGCAAAACTGAAACAAGGACATGCACACTATGGATCTAATGAACGCATGCAGCAGAGATTGCTGGGACAGCTGGCAAAATTTCACACGCAGCATTGAGGTTATTTATTTATTAATCAAAACAAAACAACAACAACAACAACAAAAATAAAAAATCAGCTATCTGCTGTCTGACCCAGGATTTTTTTTTTTACAGTCAAACTAGAAAGTTAAATGGCAAGAAAGCTAAAGAAGCATTTTGAGAGTTATCCCAGCGTTTCTTTCTACTTCTGATGTTCTGGATTAAAGCCGCACACAATCGTAGCACCACCAAAATCGTGTTGATGCCAAATCGAAAACATTTCCGAACATTCCTATAAAATTGGAAATTCGAAAACATTACTTTCACAGAACAAACGATGTCTGATGTTAAAGCATCTCTGGTTATTTACGCGAGGAGGTGGGCCTGGAAAATATATATTGAGACTTTCTCAGTTAGACGACACTCTAAAAGCTAAACACATCGAGAAATTTTTTCGCTTATAATTTATAATCTATGATTCAGACATTTAAATAATTAACCTGACTGAACAGCGCCCCCACCAATGCCTCAGGTTAGTTTATTAAAAAAGACGATTCAAAGTGGATACGTTTCAATCCGTAATTTGAACACGCTTCATTCTACGTATTGGAAAAGAGACTCGGTTTGAACTCGAAGCGGAGAATTAAGTAATATTTCTCCATTGACGTTCTTCGAGCATTTCGTTTACGTCGACGTGAACTTTTTTTTTTTTTTAAATACACTGAATCCAGCCGTTCACAAATTGATGAACCCGGCACTAAAGGATAGTTTAGAAACGTTTGTGGAGTAAAATAAAGACACGAATACTACTTGTAAAAGCAGACATGCGTATTACTGTTTACGGAGTTTATTTGTAAACCTTCGCATTTGGTTACGTAGCAATCCAGATTAAAAAAAAAAAAAAAGTCTGGCAGTGGACATGCGGTACTAAAAGGCATGACACAATCACGAACTGACAAAATTAACTCTTGCAATTTTTCATGTCCTTGTTAAATGAAACCAGGACTTCCTATGACTCAGTACACATAAACGTAATTCTAAGCAGTATGTATAGTGCATACAGTACATAAACAATCTGCCAAAACCTGCAGCAATCTTGCCCCAGCAGCCGTTTCTGAGAAAAAGCACTGGGCAAAAAGGCATGAAGAGGAAAAAAAAAGACACAGCATACCTGTGCACTGAAGATCTGCAGAGAACGCCCAGGCTAGAGCTGGATTAACAGCTTGAGCTTCCTCAAAGTGGTACGCACTTTCAGGAATCTATTATAAAAAATCTACATGGGCAGAGAGTGTGTTCAACAGTGTAATTGAGAGCGGGAGAATAAAAGACAACTAGGATGAGGAACAATTCTTCGGCAGATCAGGAGAGCACAGGATGCAAAAAAAATGCAAAAAACAAAAAAAAAAAAACAAATGGTAAAACTTAAAAGCAAAAGTAAGTGGAACAGGGGATGCTAGCCTGGATGGTTCAACACACCAACGAGGAAAAAAAACTGGTGTTGGGAACTCGTCAGAAAGCCAGAAAACATCAGGTCAGACAGCCAGGAAGTAGCCAGTTGGATTAGCAAAATTGGGTGCAAGTGTCCGAACACTAGTTTGGCACTACAGGCTTTCTCTGCTGCAAGCGTCTGAAATCCCTCAGTTTAATAACAATACTTTTAAATCTCAATCCGAAAGTTCTCCCCCCCCCACACACACACATACATACATACATACATACATATATATATATATGTATGAGAGAGAGAGAGAGAGAGAGAGAGAGAGAGAGAGAGAGAGAGAGAGAGAGAGAGAGAGAAGAGAGATATATAGATAGAATAGGAGTATGGATCAAATCAGATAAAGCTCTTAGACTGGCTCTTTTGAAAGAATTTAAAAATGTGTGCACTAAAGTACTTAATCATAGCCCAAAGGTCAAAAGTCGCTCCCAGTTTCAGTATGTTTCAGGCCTCACCCTGTTTCTTGTTGCTACACAGTAGAATGCTGTGTAATATCCTAATCAGACTAGTTATTGCGCCAGCGAAAAACGTTTTCTTATAAATCAAGTGGCGAATTTAACTCCTTGTCAGTCAGGAGCCGGTATAATCCTTGCCTTTTTTTTTTAGTCAAGAACTTTAATTAAAAAACACAGCAAAGTAGCTAAGCATTTCTCAAAAACCAAATGGAAGAGTTGCTGATGAAACCAAAATAAGAAGTCAGATTTTTCAGAACGGCACACTGACCAATGGTATCAGGTTTATTACAGCACATATCCTATTGTTCTAGATTTATTTTAGATTTGTATATTGTTCTGGTCCAACACAAGCAGTCAGAGGTTACTGACTTGCTCAAGGATTTGAACTCATGACCTTCCAAATCAAACGTCCAACATCTTAACCAATAAGTTCCAATATTTAGTACATATTTGTACATACACTATATAGACTAAAATATTTGGGCACCCAAATTTTCCTGCCATATGTGGGTCTTCAACAAACTGTTACCACTGTTAAAGGCACACAAATAGGATAGGATGTCTAAGTGCAATAACATTAAATTACCTGTTCACTTGAACTAGGAGACCCGAAACTATACACAAAACAAGCTCTATGAACACACGATTTACATTGGTTGGAGTGGCCTGAACACCTTTGGGAGAAATTGGAAAGCTGAACGCAAGTTCCCTAGAAGAAATCTAAATATTCCTATTAAAAATGCCTTCAAATATCTCCATCCGCCAATACGGAGGGGACAAGAATATAAATTTTAAGTTTACAATTATGCCAACAGAGCAACATTCTGCGCTTGTAATGATCCTATTAAACATTCTTCGTTCGAATTTAGGCCTCTCTTTATGTGTTCGTCTTCTCTAAAGAATGAGCACATTGATCTGAACAAGACTTGAGATCAATGTGGTCAGTGGAGCGCATTGCTGATGACCTCATCATCATTGAGAACAACTGAGCATCACGTGGATGAACGGAGAAGCACCAAAGTTCCCTGAAGTACTAATCCGAAATGTTTTACAGTGACTATAAAAATAACATAGGATGCTGGGTTTATGGGTAGCACAAAATAAGAGAAACGGGACACAATTAAATAGTCGTGGCTTTTTAAACAGGGTTGCCAAATATTTCTGTATCCTTTACTTTAAGAGCTAATCTTCTCATCTGGTTTTTGATTACCACAATCTGCACTTGCTCCCTCTTTAATGTACTACACTTACCTGCCACCTTCTCATCTGACTCCCTGTTCCCGTCGTCCGAATACCGTGTGAAATCCAATGAGTCCAGTGTGCTGATGCTGCCAGCCCGATCTGCAACAAGGGGAAAAAAAACTAATATATCAGTGTCTCTCTTGTACTCTTTCATTCCTCCTGTCCTGTCAACTACCGTGCATACATGTGGAACAACTGACAAATTGGCAAAAAAAAAAGAAATCACAATATATTAAATGTAGTCAGTCATCCAGGACATGTTTTCTTACTTTATTAGATTAGATTCAACTTTGTCATTTCACAAGTTACTGTACAAGGCAACAAAATACGGTTAGCATCTAACCTGCATTGGTAGCAATGTGAAATATTTGTATATGTACAGGTTGGTAAAGCTATGGCTGCATTTACACTTGGCATGTGACTTGTCCAGGTACACATTAAAAAGAAAAATGTAAAGGTGCTTCCGGTGGGAATGTTATCCGATTTGCGTGTCCTGATCCAGAGGCCGGTAGAGCGGCATTGTGATTGGATCTCGGTCAAATTTAAATCCGACCATTCGGCAGGTACCGAATGTATTATAAATAAATACCTTTATTTATATAAGCACTTTATACAATACAGATTGCCTCAAAGCAGCTGCAAAGCATTCTCCTCATTTTGCGGGTTTTGTAAAGAAAACCCACCACCTTCAGGTCGACTCTGCACCGGATCATCTTCTGCAGACTTTTTTTTTTTTGCGCCGGAAAAACAGATCCGATCGGTTATCCAGAATGAGAAGTCAGTGGATGTTGCCAAGTGTAAACGCAACCTATGATATCTGATAGATATGAATTAATAATGATAAATTAATATTTAAATTAATATTATTCATATATTATTTAAACAGTACACCGAAAAGGGATCATCTAGAATGAGCACAATGGACATGGATAGTACAATGAAGGAGATATTGTACATAGTGTTTATGAACAATACTGTCATCCCTAAGGTACATCATGCCAGTCAAATGCTTCAGTAAACAAAATATGTATAGCAACGAATGCCAAGTTGTACAATTTCAGATTTCAGTAACTGTGCCAACTGTGTAGATACTGTGCAATATATATAACAATATGTCCTTGTGAAATTACTTGTGTAAGGGCTGCAATCCAAGGCGGATATTTACAGTAGATGATTAATAAGAAAACCAGATTTTCATAATTTTTTTATTAGCTTTGTAGATCCATTATGATGACTAAATAAATATCAGACTGACTTGGTTGGTCATTAATATTTGGTGTAAGTAAAAAAAAAAAAAATCAATGATTTAATGTGTCACCAAATGTTTGCTTTAACAGCAGCATTTTCTTGAAGAAACGAATCAGATTCAGTAAGGAATTCTGGGAATCCATTCAATCTTTAAAACAAGGAAGCGCCAAAGGGTTTTTTTTTTTATTTTTTATAATGTCCAAAGTATTGATTTAATGAAACTCTGATTATATTTATATCTCTTCCCAAAGAACCAGAAGCAAACAATTTATATAATTAAAATATTATTTAATATTATTTTAAAAACCTAACCATATTATATAAACCTAACTTTAATATAATTTCCAAACTATAATCTACTCCTGTACCACTAGAGAACTTTCTTTCCTGGCTTTTTTTTTTATTTATTTTTTTTTTACTTTCAACACATCACAATTATAATCTTTTATTGCACTTAATACCACAAAAATGTAGTTATCAGTAAGCAAGACATGACAGAGCCTGAATCTGAAGCAACTCTATCAGCAGTATGTTGCAGCATATTTTGAAGAACAAGAATTTCCAGAGTGGCACGCTGAAGTACAACGCCCTTCGCTATAGCACTGATAAAGAACTTCGATTTGGCAACATCTCCATGCCATCATTAGAAGTGACCTGAATAACAATATCAGCTGGCATGGCAGACTGCAGCACCATTCAGTTTTGTTTCAGGGTGCTACTGTATTGCACTACTACCAAATTTAAAACACCACATACTATTAAACTTAAACAGTACAGCAGTGATTGGACCTAATCAGCATCTCAATAGGTTTATTTACATTTTGAACTTCAGTAGTATAACACCACACACTCTGCACTGGAGTACCACACACAACACGCTTTGCACTTGAGTGTTTTATATCTGATTGTTTTTTTCCTTGCCTTGTAAATTATAAAATCAACCACAAACTTTGCCACTGCACAGTTATAACAAACTACTACGTGATTTTTGGGTCACAAATATTGGAAATCCGCGAAAATCCTTGAATTTTGGACGCATTCCTGCAGCCCCTATGGTACCTTAATGAATTCATCTAAACATTGTGTCACTTTAATACAATAATGTGTTTTAAATTTTTTTTTATGTAATTTGTTATTCCTAACGTTCCCGAACATTCGTTCCCGCTGCGGATTCCCGCGATTTTTACGATAATCCGCAACTTGCTGTTAGATAGGTTCCAAATGAGAACCCGGGAATTTTCCGAGCCACGAGTTCCAAACCGCTAATTATCGGGGGTTGACTGTATTACATATTAATCCCCCCACAAAAAATATAAATAAATCTAATGCAAAATGAATTAATTTTGATGAGGTTTTGGTATTAATTGTACTACACAAGACAAGACATGTACCAGTATGAACATTGTATTCACACAAGTACAATTTGGGACACTTCCCTGGCTTAGGGATCTACTTATTCCCCTTAAAACAGACATATTTCCACTTATGTAGGTATCATTATCACCCATTTTTGTATTTGGGTAAAAGTAGAAATCCCCTGCTTAAATACAGTATGACTCCAACAAACAAAAAATTTGTCAATTCACATTTCCTTGTGAGCAAATGTACCCGCATTTAAACATTCTCAAGTATCAAAGTAAAAGTACTGAACTATGAGAACTATATTTTAATATTCAAATGTTCCGTTCTCTTGCACATCATACGCTTTTTAAGGAGAAATTTTCCTATTGTTAGAGAAAACTGGCAGAGAACTCGCGCCAGAGCCGCAGGGTTTATTTTCATAATAAAAATGACTTTCACATGCCTTTCATAGTTACTGTTAAGTTAGCGTATGCTATCCTGATGAACATCAAATCAAAATGAATAAACAATTACGAAGGTTGTGCTTATATACTTAG
Organism: Silurus aristotelis; assembly: GCF_946808225.1. Lineage (NCBI taxonomy): Eukaryota > Metazoa > Chordata > Actinopteri > Siluriformes > Siluridae > Silurus > Silurus aristotelis. Next base: position 4,113,189 of record NC_139598.1, on the reverse strand, counting down.
ATTAGCTTAGCTACAATTTACAGGAAATAACATAAGCATTTAGGAATGTGTTTTAAATATATCTATTTTGTTTTAATCCTGTCAGGGCAGCTAATGGTAATTAGCTGACTAACAGTATTAGGAAATAATGATGCCATTGAGGGAAAAAAAGGTTTTAAATTGATTGCAGAAATGCTATCAGGCTAGCTCAAACATGGCTAAAACACTTAGTATATGTATTAATATGGCTTAAAATTCCTCTCAGAAATCCTGTCAAGTACTGTCATAAAAATTCAGCTCTCGAAGGTAACTGTTATAATAATAATTAAAATCACTTATTTAGTTATTCTACTAGAAGTAATTTACTTAATGTGTGACTTCTGATTATCTTTCCTTGCCTATTGTCATGCTGCCAAATAATGTGTCTTTCACATATCTCCTATCAGATTAGCTTATGTTTTTTTTTTTTTAGCTGGCTGACAATTACACTGAAAAATATGAGCATTTATGCATAATGGCTTCAAAACCATATTTTTTAAACTATGAATAGTTCATCTAAGGTCATCTCTTTAGCCTACATTCGTCTGTGTCACATTGCAATGGTTGCATTTGGCAGCTGAATTTCACCTGAACTCATTTTCAAGTCAAAACTGTCACGTCAGTGGTAAAAGCAGCAGGTCGTGAATAGACAGTCTGACACTTCCTGTTTGAATTTTGCCAATGAATGCTAAGAAGAAAATAAAAACACAAACGCTTAGGATATAGGACTGTGAACGAAATTTCAACAAGTGTATGTTAAATTGTTTGAAATTACAAGGTAACGTGTGAAATTCTGTATAACGTTCAGAAACGGTTAGTAAATGTAACTGCTAATGAGGAAACACAAACAGCTTTGCTTATGATGGATGTCAGAGCAGAGAAAACAAAGAAATTGTGGATTTTTATACCAGATAAAAGCTCAGGTTGGGTCAAAATTAAGCCACAATATTCTTTTTTGGTAACATTACAAGCTCCTGTTAAAAAAAATTAATTAAATACCAATGACAACCTCATGTTTGGAAGCTGTGTATTTTATGTAGGGCTGCAACGATAATAATATTCGATAATGATATTCGTTGACAACAGATAGCGTTATGGAATAGTCTGGCTGCTTAAGTTAGTTAGCGTGAAGGCAAGATCACACGGCCGCTTGCGAAATATCGGATGGTGGCATTTCCGGCCCCGTTTTGTGGGTGTACCACGTTTATAAATTAGAGGGTGGTGCGTCAGTAATAATAGTCCGTGGGGAAACACATCGTTTTAGCACAAATTTTAATACATTATTTTTGTATATTTTAAATACAAAATTATATTTTCCACACCTAGGATGCATATCCAGAAGAAAATTTATGAGTTTAACAATCCAATCACTCCCACACTGCCTTGAATAACCCAAAAACTGGGGGGGGAAAAACCCTCTATTCCACAGGTGGGCCTCAGCCAAGACGTCATCTCGTTAACCCCCTGTCAGTGGGCTGCTGAAAAATTGCCCCGATTGTGTGCGAGTGTACGGGTGTGTGTGTGTGTGTGTGTGTGTGTGTGTGTGTGTGTGTGTCAGGCAACATGGCACGTTTCAGCTCTAAAAGAGCAGGAGGGAGGGAAAAAGCAAGAAACGAGACTGCTTTGATGACTACCACACAGCTGCTCAGCACAAATGATCCAATTAGGGCACCCATTATGAGTACACTGTTCATTCAGCCGCCCTGCAAATCTCTCTCTAAAAATACTGCAGATTTTTACGTGTTTGTCAAACTGACATCTCTGTTCTCGCAGTGCTCTAGTCGATTTAAATGTGCGATAAGCTTTTTTCAGTACACTGGGATAAGGAATGGTGAAACAGATATGTTTAATAAAAAAAATTTTAAATGCAGGTATAGATAAAGTACATCACTGCCAACTGAGACACATCAGTTCAATAATAAAAGAACATAAAATATTGTAAACACTAATTGTCGATGTATATGGCAAGGTTTTCTCAACATCGATTTGAAGGAGTCTCTAGTTTCAGAGTTAAACATTGGAATTTGTAGTTTTTTAGTGTAATGACAAACTGCAGTTCCTATGAAAATTGTATTTTACATTTATAGCATGAGCAACTGATTTTTATCTTGTTTATGTAACTGAGCAGCTGAGGGTGAAGGACCTTGCTCGGGGGCCCAGGAGTGGCATTCATGACCTTCTGATCAGTAATACAACATCTTATCCACTGAGCTACTGTCTGAGGAGAGTCAAATAGCCATTATAACGCAAGTAAAAAACTGAAACTAAATAAATTCGTGGACAAATTTGTGAAAATATTTTAGACCTTTTCTAAAAAGCTTTAAGTCTTAAGTCTTTAAGAGAATCTGTAGAGAAATTTTACCTCAGATATTTTTTATTTATTTATTTTTTTTTTTTTTAGATAAAACTGATATTTAGTATTTATGAACTTGGCATTTTCTGGTCAGGATACTGTGATGTTTTACAGTGACTCTTGATGACTTTCACGTCAGATCATACAAGGTTTGAGACATTTCTAGAGAAAAAAGTGATCTTTCAAATTTTTAGCTGCACCACAAACCAACTGCTAGTTAGTTAAGGTATGATAGTTAACAGGTAAGGTCATTTATCTAGCTATTGCTAACCTACAGCTTTAATTACCATGTTTTGCTTTTTGTTACTGTTCATACCACTATTACTGCACTGTTCATTTTTACCGTTCCAACTCCAGGTGATATTTTGGCTGCTATTTACCCACACGAAAGAAGTGTGTCTGGGAGAACAAGCCATCTGTTCCTCCTTAGCAGGATGCAAGTCTCATGGGAAGAAGGCCTGCATTAGTGACAATAAAAGTGGAAAGATCCTGGTTTCAATGCACAAAGCACACACAGGGTCGATTAGAAGAGCAAATATTCGGCCACTGTGGCCCTGTGACAGATTGGTGGTTCAGCCCTGTTGAGAAAAATACACCCAATGTAGTGCAGAGCTGAAAATCTGAGACGCTGAACTACAAAATGCTAGCTGAACGAATAAGATCACAATTTTGTGGTGCACTCATTTCAGCAGGAACAGAGAAATATGACACTAATAATGCTTAGAGCTGAAAAAACAATATGATAGTAGACTTTTAGTTAGATACATATTTATATATAATAAAAGCTCTGGACTTCATGTCCAGTATGGAGTCAATTGAGCAGCTTATATTAGCGACACTGTGTGCACAGTATAAGGTCATGTGCACACTAATATGTTTTCGTTTGGATATTTTTCTCTCCGTTTTGGCCTCCCTTCCACACCGAGACGGCGTTTTTAAGTCTATACAAACGCAGCTTTTTTGAAAACGCTCTCCAACGCGGACACGTTTGAAAACACTGTTTTCACAGCGTGGACTGTGAAAACGGAGGCTTTCGAAAAAAAGACAGTGCCCATCCTTGACATTGCTGCAAAGTTTCATAAAACCGGGAAGCAAATAAACGGAAGGTGGAAAGGACGCAGGTTAAAGAGTTTTATTTACGGGGACTTAAGCGTTTACAGGCGATGAAAAAACTTTTAGAAAAAAACAATCGAAAAGCGAATGTGTAGGCGCGGAGCGTTTGTAAATGAAAATGCCGTTTTCTAACGTATGCTAATTTACAATTAGTGTAGACGTATCCTAAAACGGATAACGATCAGTTGTCAGATTTTCACTCTTTATACCCACCAGTCTACTAAACATGTCACATGTCTGTAAAAAAAAACACCCGGTAAACACAATGTAACCACACTGGAATGCAGTGTAACTCGGCTTATACAGTTCAACACCACTGGAAGTGTGATACAGGCGGCAGACAGTATTACGCAATGTAATAATGCAATAAAAAAAAACTGACAGATGAAGCCTTCAACCTATGGAAGACTACACGAAGGAACAGAGAAACGTGCGTCCTATGTAATGCACTATATATCTAGCAGTCATTTGGGTGGCAGACTTGGGTGTACAATTTATTTGCATCTGTTTCCTTCTACTGTGGGAACTGCAATGACAAGTTCTAAGGTGATGAGGACGTCACCTATCAGTCACCAGAACTGTAGCGAAGAGTAGAGGTGTTTATAATACAATTATTATAATACAATTAGAACTAATCACACACACACACACACAATCACACACCATTTCCTAGCATTAGATGGTACAGTTTGCTTCATTGTATTATCAAAGTTTGGCACCATTTCTAATACTTGTAGCCCGATCATTGCAGCAATGTGATCAAACAAGTATTTTCAACGAAACCTGAACCTGGGCCCTGTGCGCCGTTATCTAACACCTGTACCGAAGTACGCTGTGGGTCAAACACTTCAATCGCATGCATAACCTTGACAAGAAACCAGTAACAGTAGAAGCGAGTGGAAATAATCAAAAGCCATGCTGTGAAAAGTAAACAAGAGGCAGAGAAGGACACGGCGTCAGGAATAATCACACAGGCGACTCAGCAGGAGGAATGACAACCAGGAAAGAGAGCTCACGCCACTGACGTCCCACACAGTGCACAAAACCGCAAAATCTCTCGACACACGCGGTTACGTACCGATCGCATGACTGGCCCCGTTTTTCCTTTTCTTTTTATCCACCTGCACCTGCATGGCTGGGATCATTGAGGGGGAAAACTCTGATCATCAGCAAAACATACACAATAATACACAACCTGAAAAGGGTTTCTGAACCCAATGTAGTGCATCAGGAGCTGGCGCCAAATCATGCCTTTAATACCCCATGTGGGATTTGGTGCGAAATGATTTATTTCATACCCAATTTTGGATCATGATCTGGTACTAAATCATGCCTTTAATACCCTGTGTAGTGACCTATCAGGATTTGGTGCCAATTTATTAATTTTATACTCTAATGTAAAAGTAATGGCTTTTATAATAGGATCTGGTACCATATAATATTGTTTAGATGCACAGAAGTATGCAGTAAAATAAACCAGGCACACGGTCTAGTGCTCTAAGTCTAAACATTAAACATGACTAATTCATGTGTGGTGTGAAATGAAGGCTCTGAAAGTGCACTAATTGGGAACGAAATAAGATTTCATAATAGACGTCTTAGCGGACACTGAGGTACGGGTTTTGACGCTGAACTTTAAAGGGAAGGAAAAAGCAAATCCTGCAATCTATGTGGTGCAATATACTGTATATAATACACTACTACCAACCGTTTGGGATTGGACCATGCATGTAGGGCCCTTGAACAGGATAGGGTTACTACAGTATGACTACAGAGGGTATAAAGGGTCATCTTCAGTGACTAAATAAGTCAAACAATTAGTGAGGAAATCATCCGAGTTCCCCTTTGAATTCACTACTATGACATGTAAATGTAGTGCACTAGATTTAGTGTGTATTTGGAAGCCATATGAATCATCACTGCCTATAAAAGTGCACTAGACAAGAGTGACAGTTCATTGTGTCCTGAGACACATGGTTTAAAATAACAGCCTACAGATGAAGTGCACACTAGATGGATAGTAAGAAGACAATTTAGGATGTGTCCAGATGTGACACCTGGATATTGAAGGACCTATGACTCTAAGTGCAGGAGGGTGTGGACAGTGGACAGTGGGGTAATGATGCTCTATGCACCCTGAGAAATTTGCTCCAGGAGTAACCAGTGCTTGATGTGGATAAACGAGGCCAGACCGAGGCGCATCACTTACTTAGGGCTCCTGCAGCTCCGAGCCCGAGTCCCTGCTCCTTGCAGGCGGGCGGTGTGGCGCTCTGCCGCTCGAAGTTGCCCGGGTTGGAGAAGTAATCGCGGAGCCTGGGCAGCTCCCTGCCGGCCTCCAGCAGCTCGGTGTGCAGCTCCAGGGCCGTGAGGATGTACTGATCGCGGAGGAGCTGCGCGGCGATCGCGTCCACTGACACACGCGCAGGCTCACCGCCACCGGGGACCGCACCTGCCCGGGTGCCGGATGACAAAAGCGTGCCGGGATCCGCGTCGGTCGGCGGAGGAGAGAGAGGCCCGGGGCTCCGGCCTTGCGCCTCGTCGCTCGGGCTGCGCTGCGCGGTGTCGCGTCTCCGACGCTCCGTTTCGTCCTCCGAGTCGCTCGTGTTGAACGGGTTGACGCTGGCCGCCATTTTTTGTACGTCTACGATCCCGGGGAGAGGAAAGAAAGAAGGAAGGAAGGAAGGAAGGAAGGAAGGAAGGAAGGAGGGAGGGAGGGAGGGACGAAGCCGCCTGATGGAGTCTGAACCGCGTTCAGCGGAGTCGCTTCCGATCGCTGACGGGCTTCAGACCTCCACTTGGATCAACGGCATCTCAATACAACCCTGGCGTCCGGCTCTCTATCCCACCTGTATTCCGGCAGATCCCGCCTCCTCTTCTGGGATTGTTTGACGCCGTTTCGTCTTCAAAAAAGGGTCAAATGGTCACCATAGCGACCAGACAGCATTGCGGATGAGACGCTGCATTAATAAAATGATCAGCAGCTTCACGAATCCGCCATATTGATTGTAATAAGAAGTAAAAAATTTTAACCAAATGTTTACATTGTTGTATATTTTACTCAAAATATATACATATATATGAACCTCGGTGGGCGAATAAGGCGTCTGAAATACTGACAAATCAGCAAAGAGGGGGCGGGTTTACCGGAATATAGGTAGGGGAAGTTAAAGGGCGACACCTGCCTCCATTCTGATAACAGGACTTCCTACATTACCGGAAGTGACGCTTTGTTAATCGACAGATCGACAGACAGCTCCAAGGATAAAGACTAGTTTATTAGACTAAATAATGATGTTGAATTATATTTATATATTAACTATATTTTTATTATCTTGATTTAGTTATTTATTTATTTATTTATTTTAAAAAAGTTCAGGTTATTTAACAGTGGTTGATTGATTTTAATTTACTGCGCCGTCTAGCGCTCATCTACTGTACTGCAAGGTTTTTATTATTATTATTATTATTATTATTTTTTTTTTTGCAGAAGCGGAAGTGAACAGGAATATTTCAAAGTAAAGGTTCACACGTTACAAAGCGACACGTGACCACACAATGGCGCTCCTGGGCTTTAATTTATTATAAACATAAAGAAATACAGTTATCATCAAACCAGAAGTGCATCGGTAGCAGTGTGAAATATTACCATATGCACAGGTTGGTAGGCGTTGATATATGATAGATCACGAGAAAAATTAAGTCGTGATCACGAGAAAACAAGAACGTCTGTAATTTCTGAATCGGTATATTAAATATATTTATTAGCGTTATAGATACGCGTATGTTCTTTCTTTCTAAAATAGGCTGGGTAATGACACTTTTATTTTGATATGCACACTAGAATGATTCGCATCCTGTTTTTTTTTTTTTTTAGGCGACACGGCAGCGCGAGCGGAGACGCAGCCCGCGACTACGCATTTATAGCGATTTGGGTAAAGTAAATACGGAAGAGCGGAGACTTTTTCCCGCTTTCGGGGCGCGTCCACATTCGGTTTAACAGTTATAAAAGTCCCATTATAAAGAAGAGTCTCTATGAGAGTTTTCTAAATGAAGTCAGTCAGCCTGGGCTGCGCGCGCTCTGTTGCTAGCGTGCGGTTGCCAGGATACACTTGTTGAACGCTTGTTGAATTCGGATGCATGTGATTGGCTGGCAGGCTTCTCACGTGACACCTTTTCGGCTATAAAGTGGTAACGAGGATTTAAAGAGGAAAAAAAGCTTGCTCAGTCTGATTGTTGTTATGCTGCTGAACACTTGGGTTTATACCGAACAACATTTTAACGAGTTAAAAACGTAAAATAAGAACCGGACGAGGGAGGAAGATGGAGACCGCGCGAAATCAAGAGTTTGTCGAAGAAAAGTCGAAAATAGCGACTGGAATTGGAGACTTGCCTTATATGGAAATGAAGGTGATGTAGCCTGGGTTAGTTTTTTGGTTTTTTTTATGGGGGGGTGGTGGTGCTGTGGGCGGGAATTGCGCTGGGGGGCGGGGCTGTGGGTGGGGCTCTGTATCTTCAGTTCTTTAAAGGTGCGATAAATTATAATTTGTGTTCCTACTTATTTACAAAACTATTTAGAAATGACAATTTTTATAGTCACGCCCCTTGACCCCTTCATGCATCTTGTCATAATTATGCACATCGTAATTTGAGTTTGCACGCTAAATAGGGTTCTGTGGTTAAGGGTTCCTAATCAGGAGGTCAGGGGTTCCAGCCCCAGCCAGTTTTGGACCTTTTGCTCAAAGCCAGTATTTGCTCTATGGGTGCTGTACCATGCACTCTGACCCCCAACTTCCTGACAAGTGAGAACATGTGGAACGTTCATTGGTGAAGGCTCTGGTTTACAGATCAGAAGTTCTGAGGTCTAAGCCCCCACACTGCCAAGCTGCCACTGTTGGTCTTGTCGTCCTGGCCATGACTGTTTTTGTTAATGGTCCACTGTTGGACTCTTGGGCACTTCATGAAAGTTCTTGTTAATGTCAAGGCTCTTAACCCTTCCTGCTCTAGGGGTGGAGAACCATGTGCTCTGAACCATGTGCTTTCTGACAAGCTGGGATATTTGAAAACCGGCTGCTTCAGTGGTGAATGGGTTATAGATCATAGGTTATGAAAGTCCTGGTCATAAGTATTTTGTGATTTTTAAACATCGCATTTCACATTTTGTCCCAATTTGCTCTTATAGTTCCCTCCACTCTTCTGGGAAGATGTTCCCAGAATCCATAGCGCTAGTCGCTCGCCACAGTCGCATGCACTAACTTCATTCATTTTCTCCCGTTTATCCGTAATTCGGGTCGCGGGGGCAGCAGTCTAAGCAGGCCCCCGCCTTCGACTGCTGCCCAATCCTCTCAGCACCGTCCCTTACGGTCCCTCCTGCAGGTGGTGAGCCCACGGGAAGTGCACTCACTTCTTAGTTTCTTTTGTATACTCCTGGCATTGTTTAATAATCATAATACAAAAAACACAAACTTGTGGTCCGCCACTTAATATGTTCCTGAGGGAACATATTGCGCTACATGATGTATGAATGTATGTGAGAATTAAAAAAAAATTTTTTAAACCGTATTCAACCATAAGTGTTTTTATTTAACCTCTAATTTACATAATGCACTGTTTGAATAATTAATCTGTATATTTATGGATACCACTTTTTTTTTTTTCCCGCCCTTCATCAGTCAAGCTTTGGACGAAAGGCAGTGGAAACTGCGGAGCCTCCTGGAAAACCTGCATCACAAATCAAACCTCATAAAGGTGGGCCCAAAATCCAATTTCGCGATAATTACAATGTAATTTTTTAACAAATAAATGAACGATGTTGGCGCAATCATAACTTTTTTTGTCTTTATTCCTCCGTTTCAGATGAAGGTTACGGTTTAAGTTTGCAGCTAGGAGAGGAGTACGAGCGCAAGAAGCAAAAGTTAAAAGAAGAGCTTCGTCTGGATTTCATGCGCTACATGTCTCAGGTGCTTCTGCTAGACATTTCATCTTTAGATGAAACTCTGGGCATGAGGGTGGGTTTATTCGTTCACACCTAAATAGGTCATTTAGTGTAACCCAGCCACGTACTGACGTCACTTGTGTGTCTGGGAGGTGGGAGGAAGCCATGGGTAGAATGTGCACACACACGACCCCAGGTTTAGGATCAAATCCACGTTCACCTACGTGTGTAGATGAAGTCACAGTTGTGTTTATTTCCTCGGAAATGCACATTTGTAGCCAGATGAAATGAGAATGAGCTGAGAGCACGCATGTCAGCAAGTTTATTTTAGGACCAGGCCCAAGAAGAATCTTTCTGGTTGAACATACCTTCTAAAACCCACGATTTACCAGTAAATAGAAAAGAAATTCTAATTCAGCAATGCGCCTGTCTCTCTGTGCTGTACATCACAAATAATCCTCGCAGAGTACATTTAGTTTGCTCGGCTTTTCCACACGTGACCTGCTTCATCAGCTCATTAACGAACCCAGGTGAGGTTTCCGTAGGTGTCCAAGGAACACTGCATGCACACAGCAGGGAGACGTGAAGGAGAGTCATTAGTGATGTGTTCGGCTACATCTTGGAGAGCTGTGTTAACATGTCTGCTTTAAGGGTCCAGAGTTTTTATAAAGCGATGTTTAAAATGTGTTCGATTTGTGTTGCTGCTTTTAGTGCAGTCATTTTCACAAAGCGGTTTTACAGACTCTGGTTGGTCGGATTAAGAATCCTTATAGTATATTTGTGCCAAAAAGCAACACAATACGAAGTGTTTGTCCAGAAAGGTCCTGTTTTTTTTGTTTTTTTTTTTTTCAGGATTTTTCTTTCTTTCTTTAACAATATCTACCAAGTCGTGTTCAGGACCTGGGTGTAAACTGGGTAAAGAACAATGTCTCTAAAGTACAAATGCCTTAAAAATCCCACAGACAGACAGAACTTTATTGTCATTGCATAATACAGGTGCATAGCAACGAAAGGAAAAACCCGCCGCTCGTCCATGCAGCCACTGCCACATGCATATATACTGTATCGTTTATACAGTACGGTACTGTAAATGACTCCGTCCTGCCCCATACACATCCTGATGTCCATCGAGCATGTTTTGATGGACTGTAATACTTATAGCCCTTAGAGAAACCTGTTGACACTCTTAAAGGTTTTTCAAGCAAGTAAACTTAAACGTAGTATTTAAAGTTTTTAGAAAAAAGTAATCATGAACATCTTGTTTAGAATTTTCTTTCTAATTGTATAACAAAGCCAAGCTTTAGCCCATGAACATAATCATAGAAGTTGACATAGCACTAAGAAAAGAACATTAAACTCTGATCTTTAGGACTCCTGGGTAGGAAAGACCATGTCATGAGTTGTGATATTTTCAGGACGGAATGGGCTCATCAGAACACATCTTCACCATAAATCAGGGACCGTCTGTACACAATTCGGATCTATAGTGCTCAAGCTAATAGTGCAGTGTAAAGGGATTGGGATAGTAGAGAATCAGCCCCCTCTGACCAATCAGACGTGCCGTGGTATAGGTTTGCAATAACCGCAACAGATTACAATTTAGTTTTTTTTTTTTACTTAAGAGGGCATTTGTGTCCTCATTCTTTGTGTTTGAGGCATTAGTGTAATCTTACTTATTTTGAATCTTTCTTACATTTTTCTGGCATTTATTAACGAAGCACTTATTGTGATCTTGCGTTCTAGAAGCAAAATGTCAATGCCAGTAAGCCATTGTCTCAACTGCAAACAAGGTCTCTTCCTACAACTACTACTAAAGTGAGTGTATGTGGGTGTGGGTGTGGGTGTGGGTGTGGGTGTGTGTGTTTGCAGTAGAGATGGTAATCAAAGAAGCGAATGCATTATGCATAACACACCAGCCACTGACAACAGAGTAACGAGTTTAACACGGGCGTGTCGACGTCGCGAGAGATTCGTTGTCCAGCAGCAACACTATTCATTGACATTTGAATCTGTTGCTGGTTGGTGTGACTTGATAGCAATGCATAAGATTCATGTTACAATATACACTACACCAGGTCATGTAGTCTATAACTGCTTATTATATTAACAATTTATTCTTTTTTTAACTTCAGCTTGACCTCTAATTTTAGCTCTTGATGTTATTGATGAAATAATATGAGAATATTTTCTGGTAGATTTTGCCGCTTCATATCAATTCTTTGTGTAAAATGTTTAATCAGGACAAGACGCTAGATGAGTGGATTCAGGACCAGAGTCCCTTACTTAGAGGAGATGAAGAAATGCAGAAGATGAGGAAAACTCCGAACCCATCTCAGGTTTAAGTTTGTCTTTTCTACTAATTTATGATGTAGATCAGTATGTGGATAAAATCATAGGGTGTGAATGCTCCAGGGAAGAGGAGAGCACAATACATTTAAATGACTTACATACATACACAATCACTTAATATAGATCGTTCCTCAGCCACGTGGAAAAGATCATTTCATCTCTTCATATCGTCCTTCGTTTTCCCCCAAATCACGGGGAAGGAGAAGTCCAGAGACGGTGCAGCATTCCAAGAGGGACAACCAGATTGAACCCGTGCTGACGCCAACACGCAGAGGTTCAAAGGACACTGCTAGACGCTGGCACAGAAGGTCCAGGAGGGAGCGTTACAGCACAGCGGAGGAGCAGAGTTCTGCTGAGGAGGAACAAGAAGAGCTCGAGCTCTTGCGAAAGGGAAGGTCCAAACGTCAAACTGAGCCGCAAGCATCTGGCAGGAGACACAGAAATCGCCAGCACAGAGCCGATCGGTGTGTTGAAGTAATAAACGCATGTGATTGCAGTTGATGTGCACTGAGAGCTCCCTGAGCATGTCATTAAACTGATTGTATTCCCACTAAAAAGGTTTGTTCTGGAGAGGAGAGAAGCAGAGGTTCCTGCTGTTAATGAAGAGGACCATCGAGAGGAGCAGAGACGGACGCCACTGGCACCGATTAAAGCCGAGTACTGAATTAGAACGATTACAGTAATTGGATTTTAGAACGCTGCAGTTGAAGTAAAATTAAAGTGCATTAAGTAGTTAATGAGGCAATTGCAGAAGTAAATCCTTTTCTATTTGAAAATGTTAATGGAATAGGAATATAGCATGGAAATTGTTTAGGCAGGTTTTTTTCAGTTCAGATTCCAGTCTGGCTTTTTGTTCCTCTTAATCAGGGTGTCTATAAGAGAAAGCCAGAATGTGCAAAAATGCCTAAGATTTATTGCTGGTTAAAAGCATCGATCTGTAGAAAGATGGGAAGTGCTGCAGAACCAGACATTCTTTGATCGGCTGGGTGTGGGATGTAGAGCCACAGTTAGAATACGTCTACAGTGTACTGGCTTTTGATTTTTGCTTCCTGTTCGTCCTACAGTCCGTTCCCTCCAGCGCAAACCAGAGCTGCCAACAAGAAGAACATGACAGATTTTGCTACAGGACTTCTTATTGGTTAGTAGCTTCATCACCTCTTTATTAAGGCGTGATTTGATTGTCGATACCTGAAATGCAGTGCCGGGGTTCAGATTTTAAAACCTGTAATTTTGTCTTTTTTATTTTTTTTTTATGTTTTTTATATAATATATATATATATATATATATAAATAAAATAATAATAAAATAAAAATGTATTTATTAAAATCACTGCAACAGGGGTTGCTGAGGAAGAGGGGGATGTTCAAAGAAGGAAAGAGCGCTACAAACAGGAACTGCTGGAGCAAATGGCCGAACAGCGCCGAAATAAGAAAAAGTGGGTCCAATTCAGCGAATAGGGATTATTATAACAGTTATCTTCCTCTCATGCAATTATTCTTATTCACACAATATTTATATATATATATATATATATATATATATATATATATATATATATATATATATATATATAATATTTTTTTTTAATATTTTTAAGGAAAAAAATAATAATTCTGTTCACCTACTTAAAGCTACACTGTTTAAACTGTTTGTGCATTAATGCATTATAACTGTTTTTGTAGGGAAAAGGATCTCGAGATGAGAGTTGCTGCTACAGGAGCCATTGATCCAGAGAAGGAGGTATTCAGACATTATGGTGTCTGTGAAGTCTTTGTTTTACCTCTGGGGGGGGGGGGGGATAAAGTTGCAAACGTATGCGAAATGTTTAAAGGTTTTGTCTACAAGATGTGAAAATCCCTTTGTAAGCCAGCTGATTAATATACAGGTAGTCCCAAAGTTACCATGTTGTTTTTTTTTTATAAATCTTACGATGACTATACGGCAAAACTGTAATAAATATTTTAAGCAGCACGTATGTGGTACGATAAGGGTTAGTTCTCTTGGTGTTGGAGCGCTTTTTATTTTTTTATTATTTTTATTATTTTTATTATTATTTTTGTCTTCCTGTGTTTTGGTGTATCAAAGCCCAATTTGAGCTCTTTTTTTATTTATTTATTATCATTTTTTTTTATTATTGTAGATTTTGTCGATTAGTGTCATCAGCTACAGGTGTGCTTCTTTTTATAAATTATTATACTGTAGTTAATTCATTACGGTAGAGTAAATTGCTCAGAGTTCAATGAACATGTTACAGTACACTATACTGATCACTAGTTGTTGAGACTCCTGGGTAGGCAAGGCCATGTCTCAATCTAAAATTGTTCACGTTTTAATAGGCTCATCGTAACACCTCCATCGTAACTCGGGAACTACCTGTATTTGTGATATGAAGGCATGATTTGCTGAACTGATTTATACACATTAAGCTGATGTCTGATCCCTGCCTTGTGATTGTGTTTTAGCACCACCAGGAGCAGGTAAAAGTGTGGCTCTTTATACAGTAGATGGCAGGCTTGCTTGCTTTTTTTTTTTCCCCCGTTGCAACACATTCCACATTGCAAATTCCAATTTAAATCATTATTTAATTCCTTATAATTTTCAGTCATGTACTGTTTCCTTTTTGGTACCACATTCTGTTCATACCAGAATCCTTTTAACACATCCTGCTTTTTTTTTGGTTTCAATATATGACCGTGTCATTGTCTGGTCTCCTGCAGGCTGACAGGATTAAGCAGTTTGGTGCTGTAAGGAGAGAGCATGAGGGCAGGAGACGGGACTTGGCCTACAAGGCCGAAAGGGGACTTGGCAACTTTGGGACGAACATGGACAAGAGGACACATGAAGTGGAGAGTGCGCCACCTGAGAGACCCCGTGTTGCTTTCCAGTCTCCCATACTTGCCTTCAGTGAAAACTTTCACAAAGACCTCTCAGGAACGATTGGAGAAATAGTTGTCCCAAGGTGATCTTTATAACTCACATTTGCACAATGCTGTTATGCTTTTCATCTGATCTGTAAACTGTGTTCTAATCAACTTGTGTTTTTTTTTTATTTTATTTATTTTTTGAACTCAGAGTTGCACGAGTTCCTCCTCCACCTGCTCCTTCCCTCTCTGAGGTGTACAGCACTCCCTACGATGAAGCCTACTATTACTATGGAGCCAGGAATCCCCTAGACCCTAATCTGACCCACTGTAAGTGTTTTTATCATTGATTTTACTTGAAGAAAAAAATAAACATGTTAGTGGTGCAACGGATCTCAAAATTCACGTTTCGGATCACATTACAGTTATTAAGTGACTGATCGGATAATTTTTTATCATCACAGACCCGCCAAAAGTAGTATACAAAATATACTGTGACATTCTGGAAGGAATGTTTAGACTTTTTGCTGAAATCATTGCAGATGAACTGCTGATAGAATGAACATAAACAGGATTTGTTAAACATTAACATCCAGTGTGTTATGTACATTAATTTGTGTGTGTGTGTGTGTGTGTGTGCGTGCTAGACGGACCTTCGGCAGTGCAGCAGTCACATAATCTCCCAGCCAGAGCACTTGCATCAGTCACTCAGCCTCCCACTGGAGTCTTTGCACAGTAGGTGGTCTTTTATACTGCTGTTAAATCATTTGCTTTACACTAGTTAACTTTCTCTGTAGCCATATTTCTCACCTACCTTGTGCTGAGGTTTGTTTATCTTTATCAGGTCATTTGTGCCTGTAGCCCCTCCTTTGCTTCCATTGCCTCACGTAGGACCACTCGGTGGAAGATTTAACCCTGTTTTGAAGCCAATATTATTCTCACTTTATTATGATATTATCTGTGCCAGCATCAGCATCAAGGCCAAAATGTAGACGGTTCCGATTATATTTCGGTTTATGGTTTATCTGTTTCATGCTCTGTAAATAACAATCTCTAATCTTTCTGTAGACCAACCTCTCAGCATGGCGTTACTCCTAGGATTGGCATCGGAGCATATCCCTCTGAAAGACATCAACATCCCAAGGATCATGATCTGAGCTACAAGGATGCTCTCAAACAACAGGTACAGTGCTGCAGGTAGTGCAGGGAAACGGGAAATTTTGGAACTAGGAGTTGGCAAACCCCGCCCCCCCAGGTGAATCTGTGATTGTTTGGAACCGGTGTACTTTTTGTAAGAATGGTGATGGTGTTTATGCTGCACAAAATAGAGGAATTTTCTCTTTTTTTTTTTTTTTTTTTTTTCCCCCCCAAAATCATAGTACTAAAATGTTAAATGTGAGCACCATTGGTGTACTCTGGCAGCAGGAAAAATTGGTCAATCAATCTAATGATTTTTAGTGTTTTGACAGGAAGAGATCAGGTAGGAGAGCATGTCAGCATGTTAGTAAGGCAACAGAAAACCCATTTTGCAAAGCCCTGTGTGTGTGCTGTCCTTTTGGGTCAGAATATTTAAAATGTAGGAATATTCCACCATCTTGAAAACGATCAGTCACACATTTCTGGTCACAGATTGAAGAAAAACAGGAAAGGAGGAGAAGGGAGAGGGAGGAGAAGGAAAGGTACGAGTCTAAACTGGAGGCGGAGATGAAAGCTTATGAGCCGTGGGGACGAGGAGGAGCCGGGGCTCCACTTCGGGATGATCAAGGAAACCTAATCAGTAAGTGTTTTCGTGTCGTCATATTTTGTTCAGTCGCGTAGTCTGTTCCCACAGATCGCCTCAAGATTCAGTCGTTACATTGTATAGAACCTCGCAGAACTACTTGTGGCCCGAAGTAAATCCAGGAAGTAACGCGATTGCTTTCTTTGTCCATTTCTAGGCGATCTAAAGCGTATGCACAGGACTAACGAGGAGGCTTATGTCAACCCAGAATTGCGTAGCAGAAGAGCCGTGGCATCAGTGGATGAAGCTTCATCAAGGGCAGAGGATAAAGTTCCTTCTTTGCACAGAGTATTAGATGATAAAGGTATGCATGCGTAGTGATCTACAACCCCATTTCCAAAACCGATCTATTATTAGAATGATATTAAAAAGTCAAACACTATCAATGAAAATGATCATGTACCCAAACCATTTTTTAAACTTAAACTACTTTCAAAAAGAAAAGTAATCATGCAAATAAGGCCACTGATGTTGTTCCAAGTTTTAGTCAGGAACCATTTATTCCTCTCAAAATGTTCTGCTTGCTGTTAAACTGAGGCTGAGCTGTAACTGGATGTCTAGAAGTCTCGGAATAGGAAGAAATATTCAGCATTTTCTTTTTTGCCTGAAAAGTAGCACTTTGAACGATTTTAACGATTTTTAATTTTCATACGTGGACTAAAAGGTAGATATTGTAATGGTAACGTTTTCTGTATCCGCCAACGCCTTGAGTTAAAATAAAGTGCAAAGGCCCTTATTTCCTCCTGCAGTTTCCTCCTTCACCCAGCCCTCGCCGTACGCCCGAGGAAACGTGTTCAGTGAGCTACCGACGGCGCTGCAAGTCCGCGAGAAGGAGCGATACAAGGAAAGTCTGAAACAGCAGGTACGGCACACTTCCCTTCACAAGTACACCATATGCGACATTCTCCTGAGTGAGGCAACATTGTATTCTGGGTTCACACAGATTGAGGAGAAGCAGAGGATGGAGGCAGAGAGGAGACAAAGGCTGAGGCTGGAGGAGGAGCAGGAGGAGAAGAGGCTGGCTGAAGAGCGAGCGCAAATGCAGAGGCAGTTTGAGGAGGAGCAAAAAAAGGAAAAACGCAAGGAAATGGAGGTGTGTTCCTGTACTTCTTGATAATATAAAAAATATGACTATTATATCGCACGTATAAAAGCAGTTTACATTTTGTATTTATAATTTTTTTTTTTTTTTTCTTGCCAGAAAAACGCCAGAAACCAGGAGATCATTCGGCAAGCGGAGGAGCGGCGCAGAGAGGCAGAAAAAAAAAAGAAACAGGAAGAAGCGAAAGCGAACGAGCCGCCGAAGACACAGTACAAGCAGGTCGGGGCAATTATTTATTTATTTATGAAGCGTTCGGGATTTTTCTTCCACATCGTTGGTTGAACCACTTATGCAAATCATTTTGTGAATCCAAAGGACTTCAGGTCTGAATCACCGCCCATCCCTGCGTTACAAAAGAGACTCGGAAAACAGATTCTCCCCAGACCTCCTTCAATCGACAGCCAGCGTTCCACCACAGACGTCTCTGTGAGTCACATACAACACCACGTGAAGGAAAAGTCATAAAAGCGCCCGATTTCTCATCGCAGTGTACCGTTTCACAGGTTCGCTCTAATCCCACCCCCCAGTCCCCACCGGTTCCAGCACAGAGGAACCAGATCCGAGCAGCAGGTACGCATCAACTCATTAGTCATATATCAGTCATTATAAAAAAGGTTCAAGACTAGTTTTGTAACACGCCAACAGATGGCAGAACAAGGCTGTACAGTCACAGGGAGCACCGACCTCAATTGATTAGTGTGCCAAAAGACATCGTCCTGTGTACATCGGGAGCTGTGGAACCGGTTCTACTCCAACCTCGGTGACTAAAAGCTCACGTGCTCCTCACACGAGAGTTTCTCCCCGGATTCTCACTTCCACACCAGGAGTGTTGTATTGCTGTGCACGGGGAGTGTTTTGGAGGTGTAGATGAATAAAGGACTTTTTTGTAAACTGTGCTAGTCTCCACTTTTTGATTCCACCTCATAGAACAACAAAAAACAATTCTTTGTGAAAGGATTTGATTCAGATAAGGTTGTTTAGCTAGGGTACTGATTGTTGGCTCGCGTTGATTATGGTGTGTGTTTTAGAGGAGCAGAAGGGTGTGATCAGGGAGCTGTCGGTTCTGCGTAGGCACCTTAGAAGCGAGCAGAAACGACTTGAAGGGCAGCTACTACAATCGGACAGAGAGGAGACACCAACTCCACTGAAAAACCGGTAATGCACACATTGCTCCTGGTTTACTTTATGGCCATAGTACTTTAATCTTAGACCCATAACACAGTGCACAAGGAGACCCTGCTGTTTCCATGTCTTTGAGTCTTGTATGCCAGTGGACTGTGTGTGTGGGATTGAGGAACTGATGCAACACACATCAGCTTACAACATGCTGTGT
Organism: Silurus aristotelis; assembly: GCF_946808225.1. Classification (NCBI taxonomy): domain Eukaryota; kingdom Metazoa; phylum Chordata; class Actinopteri; order Siluriformes; family Siluridae; genus Silurus; species Silurus aristotelis. The sequence continues at coordinate 4,094,347 of NC_139598.1, read as the reverse complement.
AATCATCTTTTCTCCCCTACAGTACTATGCGAACGCAATAGGTGGTTTAATGACTACTGTGTGTTGTGTGTGTTTGTAGGCACATAGCGCAACCTCAGCTCAATGCCTTCGACATGGTCAGACTGAAGATGCAGATGCCTAAAGAAAGACCACCTTCGAACAGACCCCTGAAAAGTCAGATCATACAGGACTTCAACAAGCTCAAGTACAGAGGTACAATAGAACATCTAAATGGTTATATAACATGAACAGCTTCATGAGGACACCAAACTAATGGCTAGTCAGCTACATTGTTGCTGAAAAAGAAATGCAGATTCCACTTCTTAAAATGTGTTAAACCCAAAAGTCCCAGTTTGACTTGAACACCCCTCATCACATTGCTTCATTTATCAGGGAACATTTTTGAATATGTAGAACACACTGATCAAGGGCACTCTGAAATGTGCTAACAATAGTGTGCGAGGTGTAAATAATGACCAAGCGTATCGTTTCTTTTGTAAACCAATATCTGCAGCTTTTCCTGACAGATTGTTGACCTATTTTAGCGAAATTCAACAAGACACCTGCTGCTACAAATAATCCAAACACATCAACTCCTAGATTTTAAACAGGAAGGAAAAAAAATGTCAAAAATGGGTCCTGAATGCTTTGTGCTTAGCAACAGAATGCAGAGTTCCTACATATCTTTCCATTTAAAAAATTCCATACTTTTCCAGACCCAGATATGCAGACTTCCCTAAAGATTTTAAGACCATATTTAGCAACCAACATGAGCGACTTTTAGGTAACGACTAAAAACAAGTGTGGATGAGGAAAGTTTTTTTGACGGAAACTCCTTTTTCAAATGTATTGTAGACGTGATTTATTTATTTTATATTTTTTTTATAAAAATTTTAGAAAATCCGAATAGGGCAATAGTATGGAAACAAGTATTTTTCAATACTTCATCCTGGAAATCACTCAAATCAAATTCCATACTTTTCCAAAATGCATAGGAACTGAAAATGACTGATTAGAGTGTGCTCTCTCACGCTTCAGGGGTGCCACCATGCAGCACAGATGACCCGATACTGTTTTGTGTTGTGCTTTCGTTGCAGACGGCGAGTCTCGGGAGAAAGTGAGGCGTGCGTATCCCGAGCCACCCACTGACCAGGCCAGCCTGGAGATCCAGCAGCAGGCTCTACTCAGAGAGCAACAGCGCAGACTCGACAACATGCAGAGAGCCGGAGCCGTCGGTCCGATCCAGACACCCAAACACGCATGCATTCCAACAAACGCGAGTTATACCGAGGAGATTAGTAGCTGACTACTGTGGCTCTAGGGCTGATCCTGTTCATGCCCTTTGGTTTTAACGTTTTGCAATCATTAAAAAAAACTATAATCAAGTCTAGGATGAAATAAACAGTTGATCTTGGTCTAGTGTTTCCTCCAATGAGCAGTGATTTATTCCCTTCATCCTGAATTATTGTGCCGGATGGCGCAGTATAGATCATCCGGTTTATATTATGTGCCCAGTCCTGTAGGGTCATGTTTGCATGGACACACACACTCACACTCTCTCTCTCTTCTTTGCTTTGACTTGTCTCTCTTATATTAGATTACTTTGACCTGTCGTCTCCCATGAAGTCTGCTCCTCGTCGGGTGAGTGAGAGCAGAACAGCGGAGCGGACCTGCTTCAGTGTGATCCATTTTACTGCGTTTTCCTGTTTATTTACTTAATGTTTTCTGCCTACAGAGGGAGAGCTGTGTCGACGAGACTGGAAGAAACATGCTTCTAGAGTCAGAAAGTGCTTTCATTGGTGAGCTGATGGTTTTTTTTTTTTTGGTCACCAAGACCTGTCTGGACTACGGTTTTCGGCTGGTCTTTTAAACAAGATTCATTCTTCACAGATTCATGGTCTGTGGTTAAAATCATGCCCGGGCCAGCCACAACTATTGATGCCGATTGATATAAGCATATGTTGTCCTAAACAAATTCAGTTAATGTTACAAATGGAATATTAATTTAATTATGTATATTATTTATTTATTTTATTTATTTATTATATATATAATATATAAATAATAAAAATTTCAATGCTTTTTAAAAATTTTTTTTAAAAACTCAGTTAATCAGGTATCGGCAGCTACGATCCAACCAAGCTATCGGTTAAATCCGCTATCGGTTGTCCAGATCATATCTCTTGATTGCACCTTCCTGGTCGTATGACAACCTGTTCATTAGGAATGTGAAATGAATTTCTTTTGTCTATACCATAAGCAACATTTGCAAGTAAACCATTCACTTAAAGGCGAAAATAGCAGTGTTGATTAATTTGGTTATTGTTGCTGTGCAGATGCTAACGGTTATTCCTTCCCGATAACACCACCCTCTGATCGTATCTCAGCCAGAGAGAGGAGACGGCGAGCCAGGAGGAATGAGTTCTTTGATGTAAGTGCGTGTTTTTTTTTTTATTTTTTTGTGTTATTAGAACTGAGTGGTCGTTAGAAAACTTGCAAATCGTGAGTATGTGAAATGTCTGTTTGAAGCTGATTGGCTGAAAGTTATTTTACTTAATCTGCATCTCCTATAGACCATGTTTTTATAAAATTTACTGAGGTTTGACAACAGAGGAAAAAATTAGAATCTTCTCGGACCCCTAATCATTTGATAATGATAGTTAAGGTTTTCCTGTCATTATAAAAACGATATATTTTGATGGCCAATGGCGATGCCTCTCAAGCTGCTGGTGGACTTTCGTGAATGACTTTGAGAAGCATTGTGTCGCTGAATGATGTGGATGTTTGTTTATTTCAGGGTGTGGAGACTCCCAGCGGAGAGAGGAAGAGCTATTCTGTGGGCTCGGCGAACAGCTTCCTGCTTGACAGGGTACAGGAGCTGAACCGGCACAGGATGAGGGTGTTGGATGACATGAGCGAGAAGGACCAGAGATTAGGTGAGAGAGCAAGAAAACTCTGATTGTCTGACAAAATCCTGAAAAATCTTTAATTTTGGGTAACTTTACATTTATGCCATTTGACAGACGTCGTCCTTAACCAGAGTGACAGTGCGTTGGTGTGCGCATTGATTAAATATAATCCGATGCTGGTTCATTAGGACACAGATTAAGAACTCCATTAGTCTCTGTTGACTTTTTTTTTTATTTTTTTTTTTATAAAAGAACCTCTAGAAAATTAGAAAAGTCGTTTTGAAAACCGCTGGAAACTCGGCTGTTTTAGATATCAAATAGAGGTTCATCCCACTCTTCTCAGAAGACCCTTCTCTTTTATGTATGCTTATATTAAAACCAGTTGCCTGTAACCCACGTACAGCCAACAAGACCATTGTTGCACAGGGTACAACGAAATTGTCCATCTATGAATGACCTCATCAACGGTTCACCACCATTACATCCTCTGACCACTTTTGATAGACACTGAGCACTGCAGAGAAGGAACAGCCCACAAGAGCTGCAGTTTTGGAGATGCTCTGACTCAGTCGTCTAGACAGCACTATTTGTCAAATTCGCTGAAATCCTTATTTGCCCATTTTTCCGGCTTTTAACACGTCAACTTCTAGGACAAAATGTTCACTGCCTAATAAATCCCACTCATTAACATGTGATGTGGTGATTTTCACTTTGTGGCTTATGTTAGAATGTCCTGCCTGGTCGTTGTATCTTCTGTCTGGTTTTACCACCATCTTTTTTGTACCCACAGCTGAGATAGAAAAGATTTTATATATATATATATATACTAGTCCAGTTCTGATTAAACACTAATTAAAATGACGATGTGTAATGCAAGCATTGTAATTATTTTAATAATAGTTTTCCTGCTCCAGGAGAAATACCTGCTGATGAAGAGGATGACCTTTGGCAGCAGACTCCTTCTCCACCCCCTGCTCGCCGTGCTTCCACAGCGACGGTCGCCACGGAGTCCTGGCTCCGCCCCGGCACCACGGAGACGCTGAAGAAGCTCATGGCAGGTCGAAGGCCGTCCAGCCGCAACCTGCCGAGAGACACATGGGACGCGCCGTCTACTTACTACGGCTAGAGTCATAGCGCGTAGCAGCAACGAGAGACGTGATCTCGGTTTCGGGTCGTTCGGCTTCTGTCTTGCAACAGTTGCTGAGTTACAGCCACAGATAAAATGGTAGGAGTGTGTGGAGTTTTTCCTCCCAGCAGTGCCTGAAAGGATTAACTGCAGCCTGTTGCACTGGTACAGATGAAAGTATCTCTCATGGCTTTATATATTTTGAAGTGTATATAAATCGCATGTATTTTAAATATGAAATAAATTATTTTTGGAGTCTGAGTAGGTGGTCAGTGGATTTATCCAGGCAGCATGTCATTTTACCAGCGTCTGGTTTAGGAGATCTGAATGGATGGTGGCGCATATGCAGCAGAGATGCAGGGTTATCACACTCCATTTCTAGGTGGCGCTATTTCTTTGGTCAATCATAATTTTTTCGGTGAGCTTTATATTTAACAGCCATAAATGCAAAATTCCAGGAAGGGGCTTGAAAATGATTGGCTGCATGTCATTTATAAGTACAGGCGGTGATTCAGGGTTCCTACACATTTTTTTTCATTTCTCTAATATGTAGATTAAGACCCTACAGCGCATGGCTGCAGGAAGTGGGGGTGCTGGGGGTGCTGCAGCACCCCCTATTGGCGAGAGAGAGATTTTTTTTTAAATGTAGGCCTATTAAAAATATTTTGCACAATTTATAAATTCCTTATGAATATTTTAGGAAATGATTTTGACACACGTAGGCTATTAATTGTATTTTGGATTTTAGTTTAATTATTTTGATTTTTAATTATATTGATTTTTCAAGTTCATTTGTAAAGCGCGTTTCACACGTGCGGGTGATTTTTAGTTTGGCTTTCTCTGGCAGCGCGCACACATAGCCTAAATGCCTTGCCCTTGTGGAAGATAAAATAAGCTCTTCATACCTTTTACAACATGAAGATATCAGAAAAAGAGATCGGTGGTCTCTTTCCTGCTCGTGTTCCACATCCCTCTCAAAGCGCAGAGCGGGAGGCTATAACGCGTCTTTGTGTGGAAATATAAAACTTTTTTTATTTTTTTTAAATGGATTCAACTTTATTATATTATGTAAGTTACCAGTATTTACTGATATTTATTTCAATGCTTTACAGGCTTTAGTGTGTCGTTTCTTTTTTATTTTTTTATTTTATTATTTCAAAACAACCACCGCAACACCGCCGGTATTTGGTCCACTACCACCGCGGTGGTAAAAAAAAAAAAAAAAGTGACATCGTCACAGACCTGTTATTTTTTTTTTTTTTAAATGTATTCTAAATAGGCTCATAGGTTTTTTTGTAAAAAAAAAAAAAAAAAATTCACACAGCACCCCCTGTTCAAAATTACTTCAGCGGCCCTGCTACAGCGCCCCCCCACAATTATTGGCACTCCTGGTTATGTTCTTCCAATAGATCTTTTCAATTGCAGAAGCATAATCTCACTGAAAACGACAGAAAAATCTAACCTTTAACTGATCTCAATATAAATGTCTTTTTATATAGTCAGCTGTTCCACAATTGGCACCCCTAACAATTCCTATAAAAATGTAATTGAAAGTCGTTTTTACTGTAGATTTTAAAGTTGATCTAGAAAGTTTTAATTAATAATTCATGACTTTTTGTTTGCCTGTGGTATAAATATGTAACACAGAGGCCTATTTCTCTTCTCCACTCAACATGGGAAAAGCAAGAGAACACCTCATTCAAGTAAAGGTGGTCAACACACCTGCTTAAGTTACGCAATGGCTACAAGAAAATAAGCCACTCGCCCAAACATGCTCATGTCTACAGGATTCATTAAGTTTAAAACAACCGAAACAGTGACTAACAAGGCTGGACGAGAACCAGAGTTTATCTTGCAATCACGTACAGTGAGGAGGATGGGAAGTAAAAAAAAAAAAAAAAATCTCCAAATCTTACTGTTGGGGGAAATGACAGAGTGGCATCTTGGGGGTCACAAAGTTTCCATAAACAACCATCAGCCTGTTTTTATTCCAAAGGCTCTAGCAACCTTGTGAGGGTGCATGGATAATGAAATTCCAAGACATTTTAAATCAAAACCTGATGGCCTCTGTCATAAAGCTGAAAATGTGTTTGTCATTGGACCTCCAGCTCAGTCCAGAGACCTCAATCCAATTGAAAACCTGTGGAGTGAGCGGAAGAGAGTGCAGAGGAGAAGACGCAGGACTCTGGATGATCTAGAAAGATTGTGCAAAGAGGAATGGTCAAAGATCCCTCTCTCTATTCTTAAATCTTGTGGAACCTTTATAGGAGGAGATTAACTGCTGTCTTGTTGGCAGAAGGGGGTCTTACTCGTGGTTTAAATATTGTTAAAAATCTATTAGAATCCTAAGAACACATCTTAAACAGGGGTGCCAATAATTGTGGAGGGCACAGTATTTAACATCCAAAAAGAACGATTGTAAATTCGGACTATAAACACACGTTACATCGCCATCTGATTGCATGTCAGAATCTCTTCTTGCACGGGCGGGGATGCCGTACTGTCATGGCAACCGCTTCATACACTGCATCTGCAAAGTAACAACCAATCACAGCTGCACAGATCCAGCTCCAGTCTGTTCCTGACTCCACAATAAACACCAAATCATTTGAATCAAATTCCATGTTTTTTCATTTCCAGAATCTATAAATGAGCAAATCAATGTTCTTGAAACACCACCTGAAAGATCGATAAAGGAGAAGTATCATGTGGTAAAGGAGGGATGATGTGGAACGGCGAGAGTTTATTGACCCACGACGCCTGCTGGAGTTGCGGGCGAATAAGCAGGAACGTACACAGTTGTACAGATCGTTTATTCCACATAGAAAACTTTACAGTGCTGTACCGTTATACACTTCGTCCACCGTAATCAGGAATGCTTCAGCGCGACCGCCTTTAAGCGCAATGATTCAGTCTATAGAACACAACCACGGCCCCCCAAACCAAAGAAGTTTTAAATATATTAGCTTGTTTTTTTTTTGTTGTTTTTTTTCTTTTGTACACATACAGTGAAGCTTACGTCAGGATTATATAGAACCAGTGACTCAGATGCAGCTCACATTAGGGTGCAATTTTTCCTTTTTTTTTTTTTAAACTCCCAAGTTCCAGTTTTGAAAGATTTCCAGATGTTGCCTTCTTTAAGTTTTACCTACAAAAAAAAGCATTAGTACATATAAAATGGAATAATTTAACTATATATATATATATATATATATATATATATATATATATATATATATATATATATATATATATATATATATATATTAGTTGATATGGTATCAATTAGAAATCTTATTGGACAATCTGGGCGAGATGGCATAGTTAAATAAATTATCACAAAAGTAAAAATCTCCAGTGCATTTGAAAAGGAAAAGCGCAGCAAATTCCGAAAAAAAAAAAAAAAAAAGATTGATTCAGAAATAAACTCTAGTGTTATGGGATTAATTTACAAGCCGCTTTTCTGTACAACTAGATCGATTCAAGGAGCGATTCATGCTAATGTTAGCCATTAGCGGTGCAAAACCAAAAAGGAAAAGAGAAAAAAAATAGAATAGTCGAATAACGGATGTCACTCGCTTTTCCAAACTAATCGGTTGGTTTCCGTCGCTCTTCCTCCAGCTTTAGGATTGTGTTGAAGCAAAGTGACACGCCGTTCTTATTTTTTTAACTCAGGAACCCGAGGATCTCTGAGGTGTCGAATAGTTGTCTTTAGTGTAATCCTGTAGACAATCCCCCCCCCCCCACCCCCAGTCATGCCCTTCGATTGGGGAGAGTCGATCACGATCCTAAATCAGCTGGACGGCAGGGAAAAGGAGAACAAGGGAGCATTTCTAGGCCTCGGGTTCGAGTGCGCGAGCGATGTGGAACACGAGCCCGATGCGCAGGAAGAACTTCCTCAGCACGGCTCTGAGCTCGGGGATCAGGTCGAACTGCATGATCTCGCACAGCAGGGGGTAGTAACAGGTGGCGTGGGCCTTGAACTGAACACAGAGACACACACACACACACACAATTACAACTTGAAAAACAACTTGAAACAAAATAAATGCAGGGTTTTCTTTTTTCCGCCACACAATTTAAAGTAGAATTGGGAGCAGCACTCACGCGCTCATCGCTGATTTTCAGCACTTTGGTGAGGAAGAGGAGCAGGAGGTTGGTCCAGGCCTCGCGGTGACTTTCTGACGTAAGTGTGAGGAAATATGCCACGGCGTCGCTGCACACGCTGCATGACACAAACATCAAAAAAAATGCAGGGATCAGGAAAAGAGGTTCAGAAATGCACAACTGAAGGCAGGAAGGTTTCAAACACAGAACAAAGTCTATCATGAAGCTCCTCCATAGTAATTTGGAATGAATCTTTAATGTGACTCCGAAGAACGAGTCGTCTCGTTAACAAGATCTCCGTAGGTTATGCACAGGAAACAGAAATGAGAGGTTCACGTCTCTAAACTCCTCTAGTCCGAGTAGATCTGCTTTATTAAAAATTTAACTTTTTATTACCGATCAAAAGGACTTTATTAAATTAAATTTACTGATCAATTAGTGAATTGATCAATGAGGCTCTATAAATCGAGTCACTAAAATGAGCCGATCTTCCAACCACTACTCCGTACTTTTCTTTAGAAAGGCCTTTAAAATCGCTGTTGTAGGTTTTAAATAATTTCAAACGTGTCTTACTTTTCCCTTGTCCATGTAACGCTTTTTAAAAATGCTCATGCGGCACTTCAAAATGTTTTTGTTTGTTTCTGTGGTGCTGTAGTTCTTTCTTTTGCTGTTCCAAATATAATTCGCTGTATTAAGACTACAAATGAGACCAACATGCAACAGCCAATCAGCTTTCTGTTATTGGAGCGACTCGCTTTTGGACTGTAACACAAACGTAAAAGGGATTTTATTTTTCAGCCGTGTGGAAGTGCATGTTTAGTGATACTTGGCTTGAAAAAAAACTTGGTTACGGCCAGTCGCTAACAACACGTCTGAAATTTAAGACCTGCATCACGACATGAAAGCACATTCTTAACAGATTTGGTTTTTTGTGAAACCTGCAGAAACCCTGGGCTTCAGATGCCTGCCTGTGTGTGTGTGTGTGTGTGTGTAGTGTTTTACTTGAGCAGGCGTCTCTGCACCTCCTCCCAGGCGTCCTGTCTGCTGGGATCAGTGTACATGCGGAAGAGGATGCGCAGCCCGCAGGCCAGACTGCTCGTCTCCTGTTTCAGCAGGTTGGGTTTGGACTTCCCTTTAAAACCTGACTCACACACAGAGCAGTGAAAACATATAGACAGACACAATGGTGTGTGAGAATATAAGAGCGAGAATAAGGTCCTCACCGGCCTTCCACAGCGCCGTCCTCTGCTCGTTGTTGGAGTTGAAGGCTTTAGCGAAGCGGTGTGACTCCAGCAGGCAGTCCAGCAGTTTAAACAGCTGCTCGGAGGTCAGGTAGCGGTAAATTCCATGATCCTGAGTCTCCACGTGGACGTCGGCGTCCAGAGCGTCTCTCTGAAACGAAGCGGTTACACACGCAATAGCACCATTAAATCTGTGTTTAGTCAGCCTTGAATCTGGTCAAGCACCAGCTGACCTTGATGTTGGGGGGGGGTTTGAGGCAGGAGTGGGTGCAGAAAGGTGGGTGGAGAACTAAACAAAATCTCTAAAGGGACTCACAGTTTTCAAATATAATCAATATGCTGCCAGGAGGTCAAATGGAAACCGATCGGTCGCGTACGAGAACATGCTGTACCTGCGCTGCTGCGAAGTTCTCCGCGTCCTCCTTCTTGCTGGTGGCCGGAAAGAAGACGATGTTATCGATGGTCTGGATGAGCTCCAGCTGCACCACACACTTGATGAGCAGTGCTGCAAACAGCCTCTGCTCCTGGACTTCTATGCACGCACGCACGCACGCACGCACACACACACACACACACACACACACACACACACACACACACACACACACACACACACACACACACACACACACACACACACACACACACAGTACTGAGACTTAATAGATATTGATATCACTGTATTTCATTTAGTTACTAATAAACCAGGGGATGTTTATGATGTTACCCCCTACTATCTGCATTAGTTATATCAGGGATGAGCAACTTTCATAGGTGATGAGCCAGCAATTTTTTTTCTCCTTCATACCAGGAGGACAGATTATTAATCCAGACTAACCCACTTTAATTTATTTACACTATTGCGGGAAACCAAAGACTCGTTATTATAAGATTATATACTTGTGCAGCTCTGCTTTCAAATAGCCAACTTTGTTCAATGACAAGCAATTATATATATATATATATATATATATATATATATATATATATATATATATATATATATATATATATATATATATATATAAAACACTTTCTGGGCACCTTCACTTAAGGAGTGCGCGATATTGAGCAAAACAAAAATTTTGCAGATAATCAGACTGTATTTTGCACTATTCAATAATGCGTTTGTAAATTTCTTACATTCTACCAGATCCCTTTTAAAATCTCAAAATGTACACTGATGAATTGAAACAGTATATTGAAGGGTACGAGTCGTACAAATGTACAAAATCATGTGATTTTGGAGGCGCAGTTTTACTGAAGTATTTTCAGGCAGTGTGTCTCTCGGGTGTAATGTATTTAAAAGCTCTTTAATCCCATCTCTCTGAAATGCTTGAACTGGTTCCATGTCTCTGGTAATTGGTGACAGCGTTTGTTAAATTTTGCTGGTTTGAAACTTGCCTATAGACAAACCGAACTGGCTCTGTCTCCGGTTCTCAGCCAGTGCCTTCTCAATGCTGCTCACAGAGTGCTGGTCGTCTGTCCGGGTCTGAATATCCACAGACTTCTGGGAGACGGAGTCCTGCAAACGCCACACGCAATCCGTTATGCACCTCGATGCACAAAAAGCCAACAACCCAAAGCGACAAAGTGTCAAAAGTCTAATAAATGGGTTCTTTTTTTTTTTCCTGCTACAAATTAAACCCTCGTTTGCGTACTAGTTGTTTGTCCGAGTCGAGCACGTGATCGGCATCCCCTCCGGCCGGCTTCCACGTCAGCAACCTGAGAGACAGACGAAGCACAACCGATCACTGACTCGCTTTTTCAGAACAGTAGATCCTGAAGTTGCTGCACGATCGCAGGTTCCACCCTGAGGAGTAGGATGAGGAACTCACGCGTGTGGGATGGTGGTCTTGAAGATGTCTAGCATGCAGTTGCACGTCTTGTCCCAGATCTCGGGCGTAAACTTCTCTCCGTTCAGGATCACTACATTCTCCAAGCAGTTGGTCCCGGACCTCGCCAGCTGCTCGTTATCTGGAGGAAAAAAAGGTGGGGTGATGAGTTACCAATAATCAAACCCTCTTTTTTAAATAACGTTAAACGTTTTACTTCTACTTCTTTCAACTAATTTTTTATTTTAAAATGACACTTTTCCCAGACTCAAATATGCAGATTCACTAAAGATTTTTAAGACCATATTTAACGTCTGAAATGACGATTTTAAACTACAACTATAACGTGTTACGTTACAACCTCTGATGTATGTTATTATATTGAAAGTAAATAAATGGAGGGCGGAAATGACGCAGGCTGATACGTCCCATGTTTAGCTCGTGCGCGGTACAGGGACGTGAGCATTTCAGAGCGACTTTGAAAAATGAAAGTGTGAACGCGGAGCTTTTTTTTTTGCCGAAAACGTCGTTTTTAAATGTATTCATGTTTTAACCAATTCTTAATTTTATACTTTAGAAAACCGAATTGGCCAATAGTATAGAAACAAATATTTTTCAATACTGAGCCCCTGGAAATCTCTCAAATCAAATTCCATACTGTTCCAAAATGCGTAGGAACTCTAACGTTTGATATTGCTCTGTTGCTACCTATTGAGAAATCCGGGTACGGCTTTGTGTGTGTGCGTGTGCGGATTAGATTCTCACCTTGCTGCACACACCAGTAGAGCTGAGAGAGGATGTTGTCCAGCAGAACATCGCTGAGGGACTCGAAGTACTGCGTGAAGACGTCACAGATGGCATAAAGTGCGTGGTTGCAGGTTGTGGTCATCCACTCTGCTTTCTACACACACACACACACACACACACACACACACACACACACACACACACAGAGAGAGAGAGAGAGAGACAGGTTAACATCTTTCTCGCCTCGACACCTTTATTCCGGACCGGAGCGACACCTACCTCGGTCTGCTGCTCAGGTAGCTTCATGTTATCGAAAATTCTGAAGACGATCCGGAACAGGTCTTGCCACCAGTGTTTCTCGTACGTGTGACCGTAAGTCTTCATCACCTCGAACATCACCGTCAGACCCCTGAGACAAATTCCATTTCACAGACGATTTCGAAAGCGTGGCTCGAACGAGAGCGTTGTGATTTTCGTATTTATTTTTAAAATTAATTTTATTGCTGCCTGCACTCACCTGGTCCTGACGTCCAGCTTGCACCTGTTGATGATGCAGGAGAGCTCGAACAGGATGGGGAACCAGCCTCGGACCCACACCCGGTCCTCTGGGGCTACATTCATATCGTCACTAGTGTAGTCTTTAAATGCCTGGCGTAGAGAAAGACAAACTTGTAGGATTCATTTTGATGTGCCAAACAGCTGAACCAATAAACTTGGTTTATTTATTAACAAACCCCATCACCACCAAGCTGCCACTTTTGGCCCCTGAGTAAGGCCCTTAGCCTAGCCATCTTCCTAACTAGTGGTACTACTACATACTATATTTACAGTTTATATACATTTCCTCAAATTTCTAATTAATTCCCTAGAAACAACACACATCCTCAGCAAACTTGGTGTGAACTCAGGAGATTCTGGTCATCGGTCAGCCTCCAGTTCTGCATTTCTAATACAGGATTAAAGCTGGAAGTTCATTAGCGCTGACCTGAGGCCGTTCGGAGACGTATTTGGCGCAGTGGCGGATCAGACGGATGGCCTCCATGCTGGTGTCGGGGAACGAAGCGTTACAGGCGAACTCGGACAGGCACTTTACGGCGTCCTGGAAGGAGTCGATGGTGGCGGGAAAGTGCTTCTCGAATACATTCGCTGCGAAAACAGACACTGTGAGTGGTCACACCTCGCATCGTACACTCGCAAAAAAAAAATAAAAAAAATAATAATTTTTCTGTTTCCATTTGTAGCACCTGAAGTTTGCATGAGATTACAACCGACAAGAAATCCTGGGGAGAAAAACTAAATGTCTGTCCTGTTTTACTCAGCCATTGGGCTGCTATGAGATCATTTAAACATGCAACTCTACAGCTGGAATTCAAAACTACACTCATTTCGTGTTAATTTTCGGACAGTTTTGAACCGAAAGGGGCAAACTATAGATGCTTTGACAGCATTCATGCAAAATCAGTTTAACGAAAACGCTTTAGACGTCCATTCTCAACGAGTTTGTCCGGGAAATACCCTGAAATTAATAATCTCGCATCGTATTTCAGTGTCAAATAAAAACAACCTTTAAAATACACTTTAAAAAAAAAAAAATAGCCGAGCGTAATCCTGTGTGGCGGTTACTTACTGACGATGTGGCCAGTGGTCTGAAAGGCGAGCTCCACAATGCTCTCGTCCTGATCTGAAGCTGCCAAATGGAACACGGAGAAAATGTTCTTCCAGCCTGAGCGGATGTTCGCCGCCTGCGAGTTCACCATCTGAGCTATGCAGCGTACCACCATGTCTCGGATGGTGGGCGATCTGCGTGCGTGAGGTAAATAAAAAATTAATTATTTAAAAAAAAAAAAAAAAAAAAGGTGTCGATATCAGTACACATACACAAATCTCTCATTTATCTATGAATTGGAGGCGGTCACGTTTTTTAAATTGTGCTCATTACTCGCTTTTTTTTTTTGCGTCCTGTCCATCTTTCACGTCCCTGTGTTAGTGGTTACTATAGAAACAATAATGTGAGTGCACTAATATAAAAATGTGTGCGCGGATTTGTGAGAAGTGACCTGTTCTTCTTCATGATGTGTTCAAACGGCCTCAGGAAATCCTTCTGAAATCTAAAATTGGCCAGTTCTCCCTTTTCCAAGAACTTCATGGACAACTGTCTGAGCGAATCCACAGCAAAGATGGCGACATCCTCATTGGGATTACAGCCCACCTGAGTGGAAATGAAAGCACAACAGGAGAGAAGTTCAACCTATTTCATTCCCAAAACTTCTCTCAGGCCTCAAGAAAACAAATAAGGCACAAACACACTATATTGCCAAAGGTTTGAGGACATCTGGTTATAAGAATGGTCCCAATTTGCTCTTATAATTGGAATATGTTCCTCTAGATTTTGGAGTGTGCTTAACAGTGCGATAACAGTTTGGGCATATGGCTGAGAAAGTTAGGTGTCCCAATACTTTTGTCCATATAGTGTATTTTAGGTTTGTGGATCTGGGACTAATCGAATCTGACCTTGTTGAAATGATCTCCGATCACTTCCCAGATCCTGGACCACTGAAGCCTGATGCGGCCCATGTTGTAGTAGGAAATCTCCACGATCTTCTGCAAGCTGAACATGCGCGGGTGGGTCGGAGAGGCCAGCTCGTCCATGGACACGGCGCACAGCCATCGCACGAAATCAACTGCAAAAAAATAAACATTTAATAGTAAAAATAAACCCGTTTGTCATGATGTCTGGAGGGAAAAAAGATTATATAATTTCACATTAGCAGGAGAATGCACAGATGGAGTTTATAATGATTCGTTACAGTTTGATCGCTGGTACTGCTTCTGACAAAAATGCGTACAGAGTTGGCAATCAAATTAGGGAAATTATCGGACATCTACTGCAACAAACAAAATAATGGTGTTATTATAGACTTATTAATGGGCAAATCTCAGTGCTCTACCTCGTTATGAATTTGTGACAAAAAAAGTACAGCACACTCTATATACACATCAGGCATAACATTATGACCACCTGCCTGATATCATGTTGGTCCCCTTTTTCCTGCTAAAACAGTTCTGACCTATCGATCAAAAACAGCATTATCTTCTGCAGCAGCTGTGACCCTGTCTCCGGTTCACCACTATTCCTTCCTTTTGATAGATACTGACCACTGCAGACCGGGAACAGCCCACAAGAGCTGTAGTTTTGGAGATGCTCTGACCCAGTCATCTACCCGTCACAATTTGTTAAACTCGCTCAAATCCTTACACTTGCCCATTTTTCCTGCTTCTAACACGTCAACTTTGAGGGCAAAATTTCACTTGCTGCCTAATATATACAGTACCACCCACTAACATGTCATGATAAAGAGACCGCTCATAATGTTATGCCTGATTGGTGTGTGTGTGGGTGTGTGTGTGTATTATTATTATTATTATATTATATACAAACCTATAGCATTTCCATCCAACCTAATGGATCCTGTGAATATCCTACATTATAAAAAAAAATAAAGAAATATTAGTAAATAATCAGAAATAAAGGAGTCAGGAATCTACAGTATGCACTTCTCCACAGCACCGTACCTGTCCACAGCAACCACAACACTTTGAGAGCTGGTCTCTCCAATAGATTCTTGAATGCTAGCAATCTGCTTCCGGTCTACGTTCCCACCAACTAAAAAAAAAAAAGGTTTTTCCTGATTAAACCTGTTCAGTACCATCCAAGCAATAGAATGAAAATCTGCAATGTATATGGAAGAATTTAAATACTGTCATAGAAGAATAATTAATTACAGGGTGGGGGTTGGGTTGGGTTCATCTAACATCTAATAAATACATGAAACGCTACAAGATGATGAACAGTGTTTAAATGAGAAGTGTATGCAGATATTTTGATACACTGACCGAGGCCCATATACTCATCTTGACTCTGCTCTTTGGTGCTAGTGATGAAACCATCTTTGCCTCGAACAGTCCCGGATATGTAGCGAGTCTTCACCCCTGTGCCAATGAGCTGGGCCAGTTCCAACTGACTAATGCACTTTAGAATCTACAAAACGCACACGTTCATAAGAATGCTATCATAAGCCTCTTGAGCTAAGGTCATTTAGTTCACATTCTAAGTATATTAGCAAAAAGTCTAAATAAAAACCCAGGTGCAGCATGTCATCTGGTGCAAAGCTTCACCTCATGCCACGAGTTTCCCAGGTAATTCCCATCACTGTGAGCCACCATGATAAGGGTCTTGATAGTATCAATGTTCTTCTGCTTCATCTCCGTGATCCCAGAGCTGGCTGTGAGCAAGGTGAAGCGAGCCAGAGCCTGCACATACGCATCTCTCTCCAACTGGACCCAAGCAAGATTTACAGCATTAACTTGTTTCTTTATTCTCCAATTCAATGCTAACTAAATTCAGAATTAGTGTCTGTACTAGACTGTAGAGGTGTAACGGAACACAAAATTCACAATTCGCTACGTAACTCGGTTTTTAAGTTCGGTACGGTTTGGGGGAAGAAACGCAAAACATAAATGAGCTTGTCGTTTTTTTTTATTAACAGCTCATTCATTATTAACATTTCTGAACCTCGACGGTTTACGTTTTTTAACACAATTTAAAATAAAATGCATGCTTGGATAATTAATATATAAAATAAAATTAGATTTAAAAAAATATATATATATATATTTAATCAAATAAAATAAATCGAATAAATACAATACACTCTTTTTAAATTATATTGATTACATCAAGTTTGCAATTAATTGGCAGAAATTTTATTGATCAAATTAAATTAAAGGAAAAATTTACACCATTTGGGTGTGTGTTTTACATTTAATATTTTAATAGATATGATCTACTTAACTGTACTATACTTATTTCAGCAGACTTTAACAAATGCCTTCATTCCTTCCACCCTTCATTCATTCACTTCCTGGATACGCTGCTCTCAAAGTGCGAGGTGGAGACTAAACAAACTTACGGTCCGCCACTTAATACATGAGGGAACTCGTGTGTAACAAGCCAAAAGCCCTGTAACTAAACAGTTTGGTACGAATATGTGTACTGTTACACCCCTACTAATAACATATATAATGTCTGTAATTATCCAACCGAAGACCTTGAAGAGAAGCAAAGATTAAGAACACATGCCTGTATGGAGAAGATGCAGGCTATTCTTATGGCGCAGCGGATCCCCTCCAGGCACAGAGATGCAACCTCGGTGTCATCGCAGTCCTGCAATCCAACGCTGAAGGCCGCCAGGAAAGGTGTCCAGGCCAACTGCAGTTTTGTGAATAAAAGCTATAGTCAGAAACATCCTGATGAAAAACCGCGATAAACGGACACAAAAATGGCACATTTACTGACCGATTAAACCCTTTCTTGGAAATTGAGTTAACATAAAAACAGAGATTGTATCATAAAACATACTGATATCAGTGCTCCATATGCAAATGAACCAATCTGCATATTCATATCTAAAGCTCCTTATACACGTCTTATGTTTTTCAGTAACAGTTTTTATGTTTAGAATTACAAAAATGTATTATTCAGTTGAGTGTTATAATGTGTTATAATACATTATAATATATTATAATGTCATGATGTTCTGCCTGATCGGTGTATAAAAATTACATTCATTAAGGCTTCAAACTGAAAGCTGTATTTTAATCCTCAGAGACCAGACTTTTACCAGGGGGTCTCCAACCATTTTATATCCATTTGGCTTTTGCGTTCTGCATTTCATTATACACTTAATAATTAAATTAATAATGAAATCATATATGTGTAATAGTAGTATACATGGTTTTTTTTTGTGTTTAGTTCTGTGTGTTATCATCACTCATCTAGCTGATATGACTGTAGATCTTCTCCTGTCACTTGTAGGCAACCATTTATTGTGTAAAACTGACTGTCTACTTTAATAACCTTTAAACCCTTTGTGTTTTTTTTTTAAATCTGGTCTATAATCCTCCCTTTAGTTGTGTCTAACAGGTGCACAGGAAATGGAAATTAGCTTGAAAATGTGTGGCCAGGAAACAATTCCTCACATGATATCTGACATTGGCTGTTGGTGGAGCATCTGAGGCGGATACTAGTGCGTTTTGTACCTTAAACATTGGCCTGACGTGCTCCAGGTGGGTGGCGCTGGTGAACGGAGCCTGGACGTGGCTCACTGCCTCCATCAGAGCCTTAGCCGTCTTCGCCATCTGCTCCATCTCCACGTTGTACAGCAGCCGTCGCTGTTTCTCGCTGGCCACGCCTGTTTCAAACAGCAGCACAGAGAGCGGTTTCCTGACTGATCTTAGCGGACGTACTCTGTCCGACTATGAGACACACCATATGAGCAAAAGTTTGTGGACACCTGACTTGGGATTTTTTTGCATCATTTTGGGTGCAGGATTGAAGAAATAATGTGTGGGTTGTTATGAAGGGAGGCATGGTGAATGTAGGGGGCGTGGCCTCAGTAACCCTGCAGTAAGTGTGCATGTGACTGATGACTGTGCAGAGTAGAAATTCAACTAAAGTTACATTAAATCTAAAAAAAATTATCCTGCAATATTTTTTTCCAAATAATTTTAAGTTTCCTGTTATAAGCTAAACTGGAACTATTCCAGGAATTTCACAACCCTGCACTATAAGATTAGTATGGGCATTTTGAGCATTAAAATTCCTCAATTACTCTACATCTACCGTTAAAATAACATCCACTCTTCTGGGAAGTGGAAGTTCCACTAGATTTTGGAGTGTTCTTGTTTAGCCACAATGATGTAGTTGAGGTGAGAAGGAATGGGGTGTAGTCAGTGTTCCAATTAATCCCAATGGGGTCCATCAGGTTTGAAGTCAGAGTTTTACAGCACTCAAGCTCTTCTATTCCAACTCAAGTAAGGAATATCTTCATAGAGCTGGTTTTGTGCATGGGGCATCATGCTATGTTCAGGTGAAGGGAAAGTTGGAAGTTTGTGTTTGGTGGAAGAACTACACATGGCTGGAAAAGTCAGGTGTCCCAATACTTTTGTCCCTACTGTTTATCTCTGACATGCCCATTTTAGCATCTTGATGAAAATTTTTATGGTGCCAAGTGTTTATCTCACTTTGTTTATTAGATTTGAGGGGCAATTCCTTCGTCTCCTTCATAGATATCTTCTTTCCCGCGATTTCATTGTAGATGGATGACAAATAGTCCTCCGGCAAATCTTTGCTGTCGTTGATGCCTCGATTCATTGTTATGTATTGCTCTTTTGTCATTTTATTCTTCACCTGTTCAAAAGGGGAAAAACGAAAGAACGAAAGATCAAGTCGGGCAGTTCCGCTGTGGAAGGACAGCACAATTTATTTTCCACGTGTTTCTGTAAAGAAACCGTCTCCTCTGGTTTATTTGCTCCCCAACCTTTACACCTGTAGCCTTCAGAGAGATTTGCTCACCTGCGGACTATGAAGGTCTGTAGTCAACATAATAATTGAATACGCGAGGACGTACGCCGTGTCTGCACTCGCAAACAGGGTTTGTCTACAAACAGGAAGACAAAAAAGCATCATTAGTGAACCATATTTTAATACAAACATTACTGCCTTTCTGTCAGAACAAATAATGTGTGGACTCTGTACCCGTCAGTCACAATTAAAGAGAAGGTGTGGCCTCTGTGCCTGTCAGACTAGTAAAAATAGGTGTGGCTTCTATACCTGTCAGTCTAAAAAAAGTAGGTGTGGCCTCTGTACCTGTCAGTCTAGTAAAAGGAGGTGTGGCCTCTGTGCCTGTTAGTCTAGTAAAAGAACGTGTGGCCTCTGTGCCTGTTAGTCTAGTAAAAGGAGGTGTGGCCTCTGTGCCTGTCAGTCTAGTAAAAAAAGGTGTAGCCTCAGTGCCTGTCAGGCTTGTAAAAGTAGGTGTGGTCTCTGTGCCTGTCAGTCTTGTAAAAGTGGGTGTGGCCTCTGTGCCTGTCAGTCACAATAAAGAAGGTGTGGCCTTGGTACCTGTTAAAACCTGTAAAGAAGGTGTGGCCTCTGTGCCTGTCAGTCAAGTAAAAGAAGGTGTGGTTTTTGTACCTGTTAGAACCAGTAAAGAGGGTGTGGACTCTGTGCCTGTCAGTCAAGTAAAAGAAGGTGTGGCCTTTGTACCTTTGAGAACCAGTTATTGTGGCGTGGTCTCAGTGCCTGTCAGTCTTTAAAATAATAAGTGGCCTTTGTGCCTGTTAGGACCCATACAGAAGGTGTGGCCTATGTGACTGTCAGTCTAAAAAAGAAGGTGTGGCCTCTGTGCCTGTCACTGTACCCAAAAGTCTAATGAAAGAGGTTTGGTCTCTAAGCCTGTCAGTCCCAATAAAGAAGGTGTGGCCTCTGTGCCTGTAAGTAAAAAATTCTGGTCTCTTACCGCTGGTTGCACTCTAAATATCTAGCAGCAAATTTCTCCATCAGACGATCGATTTTCTGCGCTTCTCCAGGGAGCCGGAAACCCTCCAAAAACAGACGCAGGGCGGATACAAAGTCCTTTCCTTGAAAGTCCATTTGGTCCACGTAGGCGTACATCACTTCCTTGTTGAAGCGATCATTGTCTCCCAGAAACTCTCCTGCCTGGACCTGTGATGAAGACAAGGAAGCTGGTCATATTCTATAAACTGGTTATATACAAATTAATCTGTAATCCAGATGGCAGGTAAAAGTTTGCAATAGAATCAACGTTCTTCAATAAATTCTTGAGGTAGTAGTTCCTTAAAACTTTAAATAATTTAAATGCAAGGATTTTGATAACGTTTTATACACTTTAAACCTTTTATAGCTAAACTATAGCTCAATATAAAAAAAGATATCGCATTAACTTTACCAGAATGATATATATTTTTTTTTGCTCATTACTGTTTACATGGTTGAAACTTGAAGTGCATATAATAACTCATTTAGCTTAGCATATATTATTAAATTATTTGATTATGATGTGGTATCATAAAAAGTGATTCGCAATCAAAAGAACAAAGAGCAAACGTAAATTTCTGGGTGAAAACGGACAAATCTGCCAAAGAGATGCTCGACGTGACATACGACGATGCTGCGATGAGTCGTTCGGGGTGTTTTGAGCAGCACGCACGTATATATATCTAGCATATATGAACTAAATTAGCTTCTCTGAGTCGCTTATAACCTGCTCAACAGCTAATGTTTTTACCAGTTTGAACATGGCAGACAGAATAAACATCCTAGAACAGCCTTTAAACTCTCAGCTCTTGCTTCCAAACTGTCAAACTTTTTTTTTTTACTTCTTATACAAAGCGACATATAAAAACAATGTGATAAATCCACGTCTTTCCTGCCGTTCTCGAGGCTCAGCCTTGTTGCTGATGAGCTCTTGTTTTTAAGAAAATGTAGAGTGCTTTTTCAAACACTCCATGACGGCAAGAACAGGCTCTAAAAACCTAACGACTGGAAACAGCAGCAACACGCCCACGCTTCTGAGATCTTTCTTGAATCGGAAAACATTTGAGCGTATTTATCAGGATGAGCAGTGTTCCCTGGTTCCTTATTACCAACTAGCATGAGTAGTATCGTTTACATTTTAGCGATGTTATCACTGCTAAACTTTGATACTGAAGTTATGAATGTCTCTAAACAAACAGAAAAAAAGCACAAAGCTCATTTTTAAAATTGAAAAACCCTATGGTAAATGAGCTGCTGGTGGGAGTCCAAAACCGTGTCTCTGTCTTATTCCTCACTGACAGTAAAACCCTTTCTAGTCTACTCCTTCATATTTAGATTCACATTTTTAACCCGATGTGGTGCCCAAAAAGAAAACTAGTACTAAGTAAGACAAATTCTATAATAAATGTTCACTATTGTGAAATATTTGTTTACTATTACACTACTGTATAAATTGCCTATGACACTGGGGTCGCTTATTCCTTAAACCTACGCAAGGATCGATACGATCCCAAAGCTAATCGGTAAGCTGACCCAATTTCGTACTGGTTAAAAATAAAAGGTTCTCAGTACCCATCTCTAAGCATGAGACACACGCTACAGACAGAATTGAGCTTACAGAATCCAGCCTCTCCTCCTGGTGTAAGAACTGAGCGATGTCCTCCGGGGTTGTTCCCAGCATGCCTTGCTCCTGCAGATACTGAATGCCCCTCTTTGGTTTTTTGTTGAACCTGTACCCAAAGCACAAGCACCAACACGTCACAATCAAACTACATCTTCCTGCATTGATGGCAAATTTCATAAATATGCAGACGGAACTAGATTTTTTTTTGTGCTTTTACATGGAAATAAATGTGTTTAAAAAAAATTTTAATACATTGGGAATTACGCTTTTTAACCATTTTCGGATACATTTCATGTCGTCAGATGCCCATCAGACAGAAAAAAATTAAATGTGATTGGTGGCTTTTACTTTGAAATGGAGTGAAGTTAAAGTCTCCCCATATGGAAATACTTCTGTGATCACCTCTGTACATACACAGTGAACCTCACCTCTGGTATGGTGTAATTATCGTATTTTGTTTTTATATATCATCGACTGGGCAGGTTGTATACAATTGAGCTATTGCTTACAGGTCAATGCCTTGCTCGATGATTTCCTTCTGCTGTTTGAGCACTTCGAACTGCTCTGGGTTATCGGTGCCTGACATCTGCGTGCTGTAGCTGCCGATACCCGAGGAAGCCGTGGAGTCCAAAGAGTTAATGCTGCCATACCGGTTAATGGTCTCTGAGTGCTTGGACTCGTTGGCCTCGTGCTCAGAAGGTTTCTCCTGGCCTGAGAAATAGAGAGAGAGAAAGACAAAGAGAAAAGGGAGGACAAAGACATTCACAGTGAGGGGGATGAATCCAGGTCTCTGTGCTACACAGAGAGAGAGAGAGGGATAGAGAGAGAGAAGCCAGTTTGATTCATTAGGGCTGTAAAGCGTGTTGCTGTACAGCGTCTCCTCATGCTCTGCTGTCTGTATGAGGTTATAAAAGGTCATTCACAATGAGGTTGAGACGAGAAAACTCGGAAAAGGCCAGCTAAAGGCCTTGCAAATCAGGCCAACAGCATGTGTGTGTGTGTGTGTTGGGTATAAGACATTGTTCCATGTAGGCTCTGATTACACATAGGAAACTCTTTAAAACATTCAGCACGTAGCCGTCACGGTAATGTGAGAGCACAGGTTGCTTTCTCACAGCACAGGGAGGAAAAACACCAACAGTCCCAACCTAGAAAAAAAAAGGGACCATAATTCTGTCAACACACAGCAACAATACTAAACTGCCTAATGTAAACTATGCAGCACAAATCCTAATGCGACTATGGCTCTGACTAATTAAGATAAGATAAGATAAGATAAAATAAACCTTTATTCGTCCCACAGTTGGGAAATTTCTATGTTACAGCAGCAAGACAAAGAAATAAAAATAGATGCAAATATATAAAAAAGAATATACAAAAAAATAAACAGAGAAATAAAAACAAATAATAATAATAATAATAATAATAATAATAATAACAAACAAAGAAATAAAAATAAATGCAAATATATGAAAAAGAGAATATACATATACTACAATAACAGTATATACACAGTACAATGTATAAATACAAATAGGGGGAGAAAAAAAAAGTACGCGCTTCAAGTAATATTTCAAGGTGGTATTGCACGTAATTGCTGGTGATATTGCACATAATATTGTACATGATTCATGTAATATTGCACACAGATAATGTTATTGCACAGCTTAAAAAGTAATAACAGTGTTGTATTTTGGTGACTGGTTTTACTGGGAACAGCTTTGGTTGTAAAGTCTAATAGCAGCAGGGAGAAAAGACCTTCTGTAACGCTCCTGTAGACACTTAGGATGTATCAGTCTGTCACTAAAAGAGCTGCTCAGCGATGTAAATATAAATACACAAACCTGCATACTTTATAAAAAGACTTCAGATTAATTGAAAGATTCATTTCACAATAATGGCATCATCGTATGAAGTGGGAAGAGCTGAGCTCGAGGTCGGCAAACTGGTTTCAAATGTATTTTTTTTGCTACTTATTTACAAATCTTGCTCTTTTTCCTCATGAAAAAAATAAGACAGTAGAATAGTGCAATGTGCCAGGTAAAAAAAAAAAATTGTATATATATATATATATAAAAATATAAGGACATTTCTCAAAATATACAGTATGTAATATTCATACTGGCTCTAAACCAAACAGAGACCACCAGGATCCCAACCAATTAGCTCCAAGTCACTCTATTATTTAAATATTAATTATCAAAATTTATATAATTATCAAAATACGGGTTGCAAAATTCCGGGAATTTTCAAGTATGGAAACTTTCTATGAAAATTAATGAAAATCAATTGGAATAAACTGGAAATCATATAACAGTGAACTTAAGCACATTCACCAGTCATATGCTCACAGCACCTTTACTGAAGGGTTACTGAGGCCACACCCCCGACATGCACTTGATTGTGTGGAGAGTAGGGGTGTATATACATCGGGTATCGGGAATCAGGTAAAACCCAGATAAGAAGCAGTTGATCCTCGATAAACTCGCGGCCTGCTTGCTTCCTCTGTTAGAGCTATTTGTGGATTCGCTGATTAACAAGAGCTCACGAGTTTGTTTGATTTAAGACGGAAAGTTTGCTATGTGCCCGGCTGAGCTCACTTCCTGTGTTTGTTCTGAGACACTGGATTTTCCTCAAATACTGTTTCGAGGACAAGCAGGAAAATCTTTCGAAATGAAACCAAATAAAAACAAGAAGTATTTACTCAAAAAAAAAAAAAAAAAAAAAAAAAAAAGGTAAAAAAATGGTCCACATTTTCATTTTTCTCTACACCAAGATTTATAGAAACGCTCGAAAAGTAGGCTCACCGAGACTGGTCTGGGAGTTAGGGTTCACGTACTGATCCTTACTCCACTCCACCATGCACTTGAGGATAGAGACGAGACATTCCAGACCCTTCTTTCTCAAAGTCAGCTCCTGGAGAGAAGAGCACCTTCTCATTATTTTCACCAAGGACCAAAGCCGCAAATGTGTGCATTAATGATGTTAAAAAGCACAAGAGTTGCAGAAAATGTTCGGGTTTACCTGCAGTGGGGTCGTGCCCAGCTCATGGCCTCCTCGGCCCTGTGCGATCTTCGACAGGTCGTTCACCAGCCTCTCGAATATGTTAGCAGCGTTCAGGTCGCAGTCATAATTCACATATATGTCCACCACACTCTGGGCATCTGTAAGTGCAATAAAAAAAAAAAATATTCCAAAAAATGTATACCAAAGCCCTCACTGTGAAGACAAAAAAAAATTAGGTACGTACCGAACCGTGAATTATGTGTACCGTTACACCCCTAACTAGTGGTGCTAACTAATTGGTACTATAGTAACAAAGAATTGGAACGAAGGCATTAATAGAAACCTTGCTCATAGAAATAATTAATTACTCCTATAGCATCTTAACAGTAACAGTGTGACCTTTTCCACACTTGTGACGTTCCATAGGTTTCATACCTGCACATATTCTGGTCAGAGTCTGAATTACCATCCATTTGTGGTCGTACGAGCTTGTGGACGTCTCGAGGATGTAGAGGAAAATCTCTTTGAAAAACACCTGTAGAACATCATAAAAATAGACAATGACCACGGGAACAACAGTAAAAAAAAAGGTTTGTGAGGAATAATGTTTTCACAATTGGAAAGACTATAAATTACATACACACACACACACACACACACACACACACACACACACACACACACACACACACACACACACACACAACTCGCTTACCTCGATCTGCATCTTGAGATGGGTTTTGAAGTTGGACAGGAGCGTCAGGAAGATGGACAGGGACAGCTCGAAAACCTCGGGGACGGAGGAGACGCCGTTTTTGGACAGCGCCACGCACAGGTACTGCTTGATGGCGTTGATGAACATCTCGTTGGTCTTGAAGATGGGGCCTGCGTTCTGCAGGATGGAGAGCAGCAGCTGGAGCGAGAGCACTTTGGAGCGCAGCTCATGGGACCTGGAGCAAGAAAAGTGACAAATCCTCTATGGACGACTTGCGTATTGATGATTGACTCGGAATCGGTTTTATATTCTGTAATGAAACTCACATGGGTCAGTGGTTCCCTATTCAATAATGTCTGATTACCACCTACATTTACATCTCCTTTCCTAAAGATCACGATTCAGCGGCGCCCCCCCAATGCACTCTATCGGAAATAAAGAGCCATCACAATCCTATAAAATCCCCCCCAGACGCGACTGACTAAAGTTATTTCAGGTGCATCCCGAATGACTTATTTTCAACACCTACTGATGAAGAGCTCTTATTCTAGAGGGTGTGGCCTTTGCAGGAAGTAGTCTGGCGTTAGATCTTTTTTCCAAGGATGCCAATAATTGCGGGTACTGTATATTTACTTTCTGCTGTAATAGAACACGAATGAACACCTTCAGCTCTGTCTGAATCGAGAACTCAAGAGATACGTCTGCTCTACACAACCGAATCAAATTACGTCAAAGAACCAGTCTTAAATCTTATTATGCTAATCAGATTCCTTTCTGATTACACAAGGCGGACTGACGTGTGGATCGTTGATCAAACGCTGATCGGATCTGATCTTCCTTCCACAGGAAATGGCTTGTTTTCGGCCGTGATTCGTTTTCGTAGGCTTACTTTGGATCGGGCGGGCCGTCCGAAAGGGGCTTCATGGATAACTTGCAGAGGGAGCGGAACACCAAGAAGGCGTCTTTTTGCAGAATATGTGAGAACTTCGCGCCTGGGGCAGGACCCGCTGGAGCACCGGATTCCTGCAGCAAACAGAGACAGGGTCCAAATATGAGACTTACAAAAAATAAGTCAAGTTAAAAAATATTTTTAGATCTTACCTGAGTGTCGCTCGAGGAGACGGACAATCTGTCGTCAGGCAGAGACGGAGTAAAGCTGGCGGAGATGGGCGTCCCGGGGATGCCGTTAGCATGAACGTTCTCGCTGTCGCTGCTCAGGCCGCACTCCTCCTCGAGCGATGTAGGCGTGGTCTCTGGCTCCACGTCCCCTTCTCCACTCTCCTTAGCGTCTAAAAATAAAAGTTTTACAAGGTCTACTGGTCAAGACGCAAGTGTCAGCAGATCTCTACTAGCAAACAATGCCTCCATGGCCATGTATACAAGATCATAAAGAGTTTTATTAAAGCACAGAAGCTTTATGAACAGCTGGAAATAAACCGCTCCAGGAGAATACCTCCAGTCACCGTGCTGACCACTTCCTTCAGTATGCTCTGCACAATTTCCTGAGCCTTCTCCTCATAATTCAGGCCTTCCTCCTCTCCAGGGGCATGAGAGGCACGCTCGGCTGCACCTGCGGAAAAAGCCACGAGAAGTGACTCCGATGCACGGAACATTTGTCTCGGCACAAAGACGTTTCTAAATGATGATGGACGACAATGAAGACAGTATTAGAGAACGACCACTTTAACCGCATTTGCATAAGAGATGGTATGTGTGAGAAGTCATTTCTATGGTTGAGATCCACAGACCTCCTGTAGCCCAAACTGCTGAAGAAGTTAAGCTGTTAATGCTCGATTGGTCACGACTGTTTTAGCAGCAAAAAAGGGGGACCAACACATTATTAGGCAGGTGGTCATAATATTATGCCTGATCGGTGTACATAAAATCAGTTTCTGGTAGGAAGATCTTTACTCTGTTCTGCTGCAGTTGCCTGGTCCGCCTCCGTCTGTTCGTTCTCTACAGGGCCGAAGTCGGAGCCGTTCTCGGTCTCTGGGCTCTCGTAGTGTGGCGAATCGCGCTCTGGGGTACCACCCACCACCGCTGACCCTCCGTTGACCTCCTGACATGACAGGCTCTGGCTCTTGGCGGGGGTATCTGGGAGCTGCTGTGGAGATTCAGGCTCCTGTTGGCTGAGTGGAGAATGCTGCCTGTGCCTCTCTCTCTCCATCTGCTTGGCCTCCTGGAGCTAAACACACACACACGCGCACATGAAAACACACAAGTGCTCTATTTAAACACACGCACGTTTCTGTTACCGGCTGGTAAACAGTATTTATTATTCCCCTGGGTGCTGTGGAACATCCACAAGCGAACATCTGCGCTCTCCGCCGAACGTAATAAAAAAGAAAACGAAAAAAGGAACTCAAATAAAAGCCTGGGATTGGTTTTTTTTCGTATGTTTTTTTTTTTTTTTACACTGGGCTGTGTGAGGAAATACACATCTTATCTATCAGCATCAGCATCTACAGCATGCAAGTAAACGGATGAACCGGGCAAGAGCAGAGCAGTCGTGCTTGATCTGATGGAGGATGGAGGATATTCTCAGACGAGTTAATGGGGTGGTTGTGAATTAGTGGAGATGAACAATGCGGATTATTCGGTATGTTTATTGGAGCCGGTCGACACGTTGCACTCCAAAATCGGATTCTAGTGAAACGGATCCGAACGATAAGCCGATCTGCGACGGTGGAAATTCCGCATTATAAAACGATTAAAATGTCAAATAAACAGTGGTGGACAGTATCAAAGTGAACGTCATTTATTACTTTAGTATATACGGTGTAATGGTACACAAAATGCACTGTTCGGTACGTACGTCAGGTTTAAGTCTCGTTTTCGGTTCAATTTCGGTACGGTTTGGGGAAGAAATGCAAAAATTGCTTGTGGTTGTTTATTAACACAGTTTATTATTATTACCATCAACATTTTACACTTTTAAAACAAATTGTAATAAAATGCCTACTTGGTGAAATATATAGAATTATATAACTAGAATTTTATATATGTATATAAAATAAACAAATGAAATAGAATAAATCTAATTATTGCACTTTGAGCGCAGCCACGTTTTTTTTTTTTTTTTTTTTTTTTTTTATTAAACATGAAATCATACACAACAATGGCGTGTATGTGTGTATGTGTGTGTGTGTGTGTGTGTGTGTGTGTGTGTGTGTGTGTGTGTGTGTGTGTGTCTATTATATTCACTACATTGAGTAATTGATTTAATTGGCACAAATTAATTGAATTAAATTAAATAAATAGAACATTTTACAGTTTACATTTGTTAGACCCCATTTGTATAATACAGATGTGTGTTTTACTTTTAATATTACATTTTCTAAAGATATTTCATCCTTCGTTCAGTCATTCCCTCGATATGCGGAATTGTCAGAATTTACTCCTTTTAGGAGAAATTCTTGAAGCTGGACACATACACACATACACATACATACACACACACACACACACACACACACACACACACACACACACACACACACACACACACACACACACGGCATTGTTGTGTATGATTTCATGTTTGATAAATAAAGAAAAAACGTGACTGCGCTCAAAGTGCTATAATGACTATTTTTAATTATAACAGGTATTTTGAAGCGGAATGTGTATCTGTGTGGGCTAGCTGGGATAATTAAGTGTGACTCGGAGTGTGAAGCGCTGGAGGTGGGGAGAGCGA
Source organism: Silurus aristotelis (assembly GCF_946808225.1). Lineage (NCBI taxonomy): Eukaryota > Metazoa > Chordata > Actinopteri > Siluriformes > Siluridae > Silurus > Silurus aristotelis. Next base: position 4,064,945 of record NC_139598.1, on the reverse strand, counting down.
TGAGAAGGACAGTGTTTAACATGCAGCTCTTGAAGGCCTTCATCCAGCCTACACCCATAGCAGTACTCACCCTCCCCGGCCACCACTATGAGCCCCAGACAAGCGTTTAAACCATCGGGACTTCGCTACTGCCGATCCAGTCGTGTTAGTGAGGAGATCAGTCAAAGGGCTCCAAACTGCAATCATTAACCTCGTTAGGGTCGCACAATTCCCGTAATTTTCAAGACTGGAAACTTTCCAATTACCAATTGCCAATTACTGGAACATCTTCCCATAAGAAAGAAGATAAATAAAGAAAGGACTTATGGATCTTATGCTCAGGTGTGACCTCTATATAGTAGAGGGCGACTGGTTTGTCAGGTTTTGTCGATTAATCACCACCGACAGTCGATTGGCGGAAAAATCCATACAGATAGTTTTTCCGTGTAGCTGAAGCAGCTTCCGGCCTGCTGTCTTTACAAGAGCGGCCTCTAGAGGCGAATCACGGACACAAAGCACTGTTTTTTTTTTTACGTGCACTATATTAGATGTATTACTTATCATTTATTAATTACACAAGGAGGGCCACAAAAAGTCGCCCGGCAGATAGGCTACAGCCTCCTCCAAAGAGAGTGGCACCGGTGTTGGAGGGCTATTTTTCCGTGACCTAACCTGTAATTACATAATTACATTTACTAATCAATATATTCGTATTTATTTCATTTGCCACATTACGAAACGAAACGGTTTTCGGCGAATACGATCCGACCAATCTGTTATCGGTTATCTGCTATCGGTCGACCTCTGCCATATTGTGCACCTTATAAAGTGCAGTATTGTGTTTCGGAGCATCTCTCTATTTCAGGTATTGGTGGAACACTGAATGAATATCAACAGAATGTAACACAACTTACGAAACAAACATTTTTGAGATGAGGCTCTACTAAAACAACAGGGAGCTTTTTAATAGTTCCATCCACTTTGATAACCAGTACTTCCTACTTCAGTTTACCTGCTGGAACCTAATCCAAGCACACTTTATTCTCAGACACTCACCATTTATTTGTCAAAGTGCGAAATATTAAAGCAGTGGATCGTCATTCTCATTAGTTGCAATGCAGTGTTTAGGAAGCAGCTCGCAGGGTTCCTACACATATGCAGATTTTTAAGACCATATTTATCATCTGTAATAATGATTTTAAATGCGTTACGTTACAATCTCTGATGCAAGTCAGGATCAAAAACTCTGATGCGTTCCATGTGTTTAGTCGCACAGCCGAGGGCGCTGTACTTTCGTCCACACGGAGGCGGTAGCTTTTTAAAAAACGCCCTTCATAGCGGAAACATAAAAAAAGTTTTGTTGAAAAAACGGTGGCTTTCGAAAATGATGGAGCATTTTGAGTCATTGCGACGGTTCAAAGAGCTGCAAAGTAAATAAACGGAGGGTGGAAATGACCCGGGTTGAATCGTCTTATGATTTGCTCGTGCGTGGTACAAAGATATGACCTTTTTTTTTTATTATTTATTTTTACAAATTATATATTTTTAAACCGAATAGGGCAATAGTATGAAAAAACAAACATTTTTCAATACTCAATGGTCGTGCCCAACCACCCCCAAAATACATAGAAATGCTGAGCTCGTGTTAACGTGTACGTCCACAGCATTCGGTAGACAACCGACTTCATACAACTGAGCAGTTGATGGTTAAGGGCCTTGCTCAAGGGCCCAGCAGTGGCAGCATCTTAAGCACTGAGCTACCAATAACATGTCTATGAGAAGACGTTTCATTAGACCGATCGAGTGACAATCTTGATTATGAATCAACCGCGACACCACGGGCGTGACCCCTGATATAGTGCAACGTCTGATCTGCATCGATTGGCTACAATTTAATCTCGTTCTCGATGGCACGGTGAAGGACGAGTCACTTTCATGTTGAGCCGCGCAGATGAAACAGGAGACACCTTCCTTTTATACATAAAAAAAAAAAAAAAAAAAAAAAAAGAGCTGGAATGAAATGATGAGATGATCCTGATCCAACTGAACCTAACAGTCCCTCGTCATCTGCATGCAGTCTAAACCACTCACACACACACGCACGCAAAACACACCCTAGTGTTGAAATACACTTGAATTATCAAACTACCCCGAAAAGAAAGACATCACTGTAGTGAGGAGGAGAACGGCAGGCAAAATGGACACAGCAAGCACACATCAGGTAGAAAGAGAGCAAGAGAGAGAATGAAAGAGAAAGAGAGAAAGACAGATAATGGATGAGAGAAAGAGATGGAGCACATGGAAAGAAAAACAAAATTCAGATCAAGAAAAACTCAAGGCAGACCCTCACGCTCTTTACCTGACGGTCACGCTTTCTGGACGCCATAGACCAACTGATCTTGTGATTTGTAAGCTAGGGTTGGAAAGAAGGAGAAGGAAGAAGAAGAAAAGGTAGAGGAATAGGAGGAGGAGAAGGAGAAGGCATCAATCGAGAAGAAAGAAGAGGTTAGAGATCGAGGCGGCATGGCGGCGTATATTTGTTCACTGGCGGGTCTGAGGTGCGACTCACGGCCTGGTTCTCCATGCGGGCGAAGATGACGTTGAGCATCTGGGTGAGGGTGGCTTTAGCCGTCGTCTGGTTGATGAGGTTCTTGCTCGCCAGGTAGATGTTGTAGCACGTCCGGACGGCCTGCAGCACCGTGCCTTCGTGGATCTCGATGTGCTGCGAGGTCACCGCAGTCAGCAGGGCCTGGGGAGGAGGAGGGATCGTTATCGATGATATTTGATTGCTGGAACTATCGGCTATTTGCAAAAATCCATACCGATTCACAAAAAAATTAAAATAAATGAATAATAATAATTTTGTAAAAAGCACAGATTCAACTACAAGATTCAACTACAAGACCAAAATCAGAGGAGCGGAGATCACGCCTTGAAGTGTAGAGAGTTAAAAGTTGTGTCAAGTAATGAGGTGCCATACCATGAAGGGCCTTATAGGTCAACTTTAGAATTTTTCTAAATCAATTGGGAATCTGACAGGGAGGGGCGAATGCGGCAACTTCGAAAACGGGAGAAACACCAGACCTGGTCGTTGTTCCGAATCCTAGCAGCTGAGTTTTGGACAGCCTGTCATTTCTTAAAAGTGTCTATACATTTTTTCAGCAACCGAGAAAAGATCAAAAATAGCATTGGCCTAATTTTTATTTCAAAGCAGAAGCTCTGGTTTGTGGGGTTCCTCGGCGGAGCTGGTCGGACCAGTCCACGTTTCCGCTTTTCCCGTTTCCCGTAAAGAATGGATGCAGATACGTTCAGCGTTCCTCGCTCGAACAATAAGAAGTCTAGACCTGTGACATTGTGCAAATTTGGCAGTAGATGTATTTCAGGTTTGGGTGGTTCTGTATAAAAGTCAAAGCACACACGTGTGTGTGTGTGTGTGCGCGTGTGCGTGTGTGTGTGCGTGCGTGTCCATGCATCGCTAGACCTGCCGCAGGCCCTGCTTCACTATGATCACAGTGCAAAACCTTTGGCACGCTTTTCCTTTCTATATAAAGTCTCTATATATACACACACTATACTGCAAAATCCAAAATGATACAGTTATAAGAACAAAAGCAGTAACAATTCGATTGCCTTTCACCCCTGTGCTCCGTAACACTGGTTTTGGTATTTTCCGGCAACAAAGCCAGCTCCATGAAGACGTGCTTTACATGGGTTGCAGAGGAAGATCTCCTGCTATAGAGCCCTCGACCCTATTGAACAGCCTTTGAATAAAATTGGACCCCAAGCCTCCTCACCTTACCTACATCAGTACCAGGGTTGCAAAGGGGAGGAAACTTTACAGAAACTTTCCATGCGAACTTCATCTGAGGGAATTTTGGAAATTTTCTACATTGGAAACATTGGAATTCATTAGAAATTTGGGGAAAACCCTTGTTTTACATATTTCAGGCTTTACACTCGACCGGAGTCGGATAAAGTCGAAATGTGGAAGTCGTTCGAACCTTTATGATCTGAAGCTGAACTCCCTCGTCGGTCTGCGGGCCCTGAAAGCAACCGCAGATGGTTTCGATGATCCTGTCGATGAGCTTCTTCCCCGGGGCAGTGTTGTCCGGGGCGCTGCCCGTCAGGTGACCATAAGCTATGAGTTTCTGCAAAAGTCAAACACACACGGGTTCACAAAAACACAACCACCGCTTTCGACCTACACTTGAGTACACCGATTAATGGTTATCCAAATCAGCCACTCGTGTGGCATCATCGTTTTTAAGTCACGGATATTTAGGGGTGTGACGGCACACAAAATTAACGGTGCGATTCAATTTCTCTACAGTTGTGGGGAAGAAATGCGAAACATAAAATTGCTTTTTTAACATTTACTATTAATTCCTTCCTTGATTTATTCTTTTACTATGCAAAACTGTCCAGATTTTCTCCTTTTGAGAGAAAATCTTGAAGCTGGACTTAAAACGCGAAAGAATCATATTGCTACAGTGTCGAATAAAACGCTGCCTAATGTAGAAAGTGGCAGCGATTTCCACACACTCACAGAACAAAGATTGCGGTACAAATCGTGTTTCCGGGGCGAATCCAGTGGCCACAGTGACACGAGGTGGAGACTAAACAAACTTGCGGTCCGCCACTTGATATGTTCATGAGGGAACCCGGAATTTAAGGACTAAAAACAAAATTAGCACTCAGGTGTAGCAAAATGGTTCGGTACGAATACGTGTATGTGCTGTTCCACCCCTACAATTATGTAACCTAAAATGTGATCGCAGTGACTTTCATGTCAAAAGTGCTTCTTTGAGAAACCTTTTCTCTCCTCACTATTGATTGGACTTGCTTTAAAAAACTACATCGATACATCAAAAGAATGAAAAAGCACTGAAATGCCTGTGAGTCAGCAGCATAAGCAGAAATCTGCCTTTACGTTTGCTTGCCCAGGCTCTGGCGATCCCACTGACCTGTAAACAGTCTAGCGACGTGCTGACGATGCGAGGACATTTGGACTGACAGGCTAACTCGAACGGCAGGAAGTACTTATCCGCTTCAATGAAGGTGGTCTTGGATTTGATGGGAGGCAGGGTACTGGAACTCGACTTGCTTTCTCCGGCAGGGGGGCTGAACGAGAAAAGAATCAAACGCATCGCCGGTCAAGCGGAGCAAATGATTACCGAATGAAACAGAGGCTGCAGATGGTGAAGAAGAAAAAGAAGAAGCAGAGAAACTCGAAGGGAAGTTAGAGGAGGACAATTAGGAAAGGAGAAAAGAGGGACGAGTAAACCGGAGCTGGTTCTCCTCAGGCATTAACAGGGTTCCTACACCGTTTTCATTTTAGTCTTTCCAGAATCAAATATGCAGATTCCCGAAAGATTTTTAAGACTATACTTCACAACTGAAATAATAATTCAAAATTCCAACTATAACGTGTTTCTCGAATGCATGTTAGAATCAGAATCTCTAATGTTGTTTACATTTTCACGGTAGGGGGCGCTGTAATGTCATGGCAACATAACCAATCACAGCTGTGCAGATCCGGTCATTCGGAGATCTTTTGGAAGTGGAAAGGAAAAAAAAAAAAACTTTGGCCGCGTCCACGCAAATACGCTTTCGTTTCGTTCTTGGATAAGTCGTAGCCTTAAAAATACTTTTTACACATTTTTTTTTTTTAGTAAATCGAATTGGCTAATCTGGCTGGAACTAATCCAGACCTGGAAATCAATGAAATCAAACTCCATGCTTTTTCATACTTTTCAACAATGCGTAGGAACCCTGCAGTAATGTGCTGAGAGAAGGATTTGGTTTGTCGCGTTATTAATTGCTGTAAATGGTGGGGAGAAGCAGGCGGCAGCTGCACCTCGTTCCTACTCGTCTAAAAAAAAAAAAAAAAAAAAAACAGACAAGACCTTGTTTGGAAAGCAATAGTCATGTTGCAGGAGACAGAGGGATTAAAGAACTTCTTACATACAGAGAACATGCGAGATGTGTGTGTGTGTGTGTGTGTGTGTGTGTGTGTATATATATATATAAAATGTTGCTCACCTTAATTTCTCTGATTCCGCTTTTATTTCCTCTGCAAAAGACAGAAAATAAGACAGAAATATGATCAGGAGGCAATAAAAATAAAAACACTCGACCAAACAGAGCTGTTCCACTATTTTACCCCAATTGTCCGATCTCTTCGTGATTTGTTCCCCATTTTAACGTTTGTATCATACGATTCGGACGTTTAGGATTCCGCACCGATTTTTGGCTCGAGCTGTGTGTATATGTTGGGGACGATTTCGCACACAGAGCGTGTAGAAAAGCTCGAGCGGCGAGACGAGAGGAAGGATTTCGAAGGGAGGTGTAAAGGGGCAGAGGGTGCGAGAAAAACGGGTGAAAAAAGGATACCAACAATTCTTTATCTCAACTCCATCTCAAACACACACAGTACAGTACTGAGATTTAATCCTTTCTGGATTCCACTATATGAACCATTGCTTTGAGCTGCAGGAAAAAAAACAAAAACTCTTTATTTATACCCACAGACCGGTCGGCCACACACACACACACACACACACACACACACACACACACACACACACACACACACACACACACACACACACACACACACACACTGCAGCATTGGCACAGCTCCAATACTCACATTAACAGCCAAACCATGGAAGACAACACACACACACACACACACACACACACACACACACACACACACACACACACACACACACACACACACACACAGTCTTATGTTTCAAACCAAAGCTTGAAGAGTTCATCAAGGCCCTGCTTGCAACACGACTGATACAATAACAAGGAAAAAACCTCTAGCTATATTTGTAGCAAAAAGAGCCATCGTGTAAAATATTCACACGGAATCAAAAAATCTAAATCGTATGTCTTGTGTGTAGTAGGACTGTAGTTATCCATTATTCCAGTAATCGAGTAGTCCACCGATTATTCTACCGATTAATCGAGTAATCGGTTAAGAAGAACTATTTCTTTATTAAAGATCAATACTAAATATAAGAGAAAATAAGACTCTTACGGTCTCTTAAAAAAAGGAAAAGTCATTTGATAACATTTTTATTGCTGAAATCGCACACAAGAGTATCGCTGCAACCTTAACCTATTTAATTGCCATATTACATCAAAATACAAATATAAAAATATAAATATCGATTTCAAATGACTTTAAAAATGGTAACCGCACTGTGCAGTGTTTTCTTGATGTTTTAGTATGAAATGATCCCAAACTTTTCTTTAGCGAGAATCTTCTCTTCAACCCTTCGCTGTTTTCTCTAGAGTTCCTCCAGAGTTTATTCAGTAATGTTGGTCGGATAGGAAACTTGCTCCGTGTGTAGTTAAATGGACTGAACTAAAAGCATCGAGGTAAATAATTTGAATAAAACTACTATAACAATATGACTAGCTGTGGGGTCTGGAACTGCTTGTTGCTAGTGGCAAGTTGTAAAAACGTAGTTTGGGGGGTGGGATTTTCAGGTGATCCTTTTTTTTTTTTTAATGTTGACTCAAAAAATATTCTATAAATTTTTTTTTTTTTAAGTGTTTCTTTTTTTGAAGTAAATGAATAAAATAAGACGGCATCATTATGGATTGAAAATAAAACGAGTGATTAAATGAGCGGTTTGTATCCTGGTGGATCGAGCAGTCAGACGAAACAATGCGACTTCACTGTCAAAAGCACCAGGCGTTTGGCCGTCAAACCTGCCAGAGCTGATCTACTTCTCTCTCTGTACCACTCCGCATCTTTCTCTCTCTCTCGCTCTCTCTGCCAGTCTTAACCCTGTAGAATTTGAATTAGGAAGATAATAAATTATTCTATTCTCATTTTGTCCGCGAATCGCTTTTCTTCGGTTCACGTGTTTGTGTTTTTTTTTTTTTTTTATGCAAACCATAAAGAAACTGTTTACTTTTATCCAAGGTGTAACTGTTAGCTAATAGAAAAAGAGAGAGAGAGAGAGAGAGAGAGAGAGAGAGAGAGAGAGAGAGAGAGAGAGAGAGAGAGAGAGAGAGAACACATCTCTCCTGTGGTTCTGGTTCTTGTTTGCTTCGGTGTTGACATTTAAACGAGGAAGAACAGGCAGCTTTGTGCTCGGGGTGGCAAAATAAAAAACGTGACATGGCTCCCAGAAGTGTTCGTGAATGAGCGCTTGAACTGGTTTCGCCTTTTTGTACGTTCGAGTTCGCGCGGGACACTTTTACTTTGGAGTTGATTCAATAAACTGACGACTATGCAGCCTGGAGAGCAACCTGCAGTCTGATGTTTTACACTGTACATCAATTAGGCAATGTCTCTCTCTCTCTCTCTCTCTCTCTCTCTCTCTCTCTCTCTCTCTCTCTCACACACACACACACACACACCCTGATGCACCTCCATTTTCAGAAAGACAAACAGCAGGTCCGGGTGAAAGCGGCGCAGTGCACCAGCTGGGAAAGCAGAAAGTGTAACACACACACACACACACACACACACACACACACACACACACACACACACACACACACACACACACACACACAGGCTACAGAAGCCCAACCTGCTGCCTCTGTAACAAATCAAATGGCAGCCTGTCAGTCCAAACACGAGCGTGATAATGAGAGAGAAGGAAGCAGAGAGCATCACCTCCATCTCTACAATACTACAGAATCATAACTTGTAAAATTCCAGGAATGGAAACTTGCCATGGGAATTAACAGGAATAAACTAGGAATTTACAAAAATCGCAGGTTAGCCTATAACTGGAAACGTAAATGTAGCTTTTCAAAATTTCCAATTTGGAAATTTTCCCTGTCAATATACTGATAATTTAGATAAAAATATAACAATGGACAATAAAGGGGCGAACTTGTAGTCTCCTGAAAGACACGGGTAACGGGTTTGCTCATTTCCCTGTGTATTATTGTTGCTTGAACAGTAAACATCATGATAAACAACAGGTGAATATTTGTGACATCAAAGTGCTGGCCCCTAAAACTTCTTCAGAGCTGCTGTAACACAAAACCGATCAGAAACTGAAATCCGACAAAGACGCAGCATTAAAGGTATTTATTCTTCGCCAGAACAGTTCTTTTACAGCTACTTTACACCTGCAACATAACATTTCGAACTGAATGGGAATCGATCCTATGACCTTTCGCTCTTGTATGAGCAATCTTACTTTTACCATAACTCAAAACACCACAGCTTTTGGGAAACTCTGCCTAGTTTGAGTAACAGGAAGTGCACATTCTGTCATGAGGATGTTACCTAATACTTATATAAAGAGATTTCTTAGTTCACCTCATCGTCAGAAACTGATGGGATCTACTACTGTTATCCCAAAAATAACACCCAAGATGTCCTTTTAACCAGAATTAGAGCTCCAAACTTGGCTAAAATGTCGTCTCCTGTGTAATTTGAAAGCTCTTGTAGATCTTGTTTTGAATGTTGTAGTGTAGCCGTGCAAACCTAATACATGTTTGTCAGAATGTATTAAATCGAGGAAGAAATTTCATGCTGCCTTCTAAAAGTAGGTTTTAGTATTTTTCAAATAAACATGCAGTAGTTTATTTTGATGCACGGTGTAGCTGCTGTATTTTGTAGTTTATTTTTATACGCTTAAAGCTGAGGTATTTGGTATTTAAGACCTAGAACAGCGAATTTAAGATTTTTTCCACAGCCTAAGATTTAGGTTTGAAAATTGTACTTTTTAAGATCCTGTGGAAAACCCAGAGGAAGGCGGACAAAAACCTGGTAACGAGTGCATGAATGAGATTTGTGTTGTCCAATAAATGTTCAATCTTAGCAATATTCTGCATCACTTCTTATTAATTAACGGTTAGATTTTATAGGATGAAGAAAAAAATATACAAAAAGAATATCGCCTTCATCGGCTGCTTCGATTTTTAAATATCGGCATCAGCCACAGAACAACCCATACTGAACGCCCTCTAGAGGCACTCGTTTGAATTATTTACAGGGAAAAAATAGAGCCGTTATCCAGAAAAAAATTAATATCCGGTTCTAATACTACTGGAATAACGAGAGAAATACGAAAATCTATCTCAGGAGTGATGCGTCGGTCGCAGGTTTTCGGGATCCATCACGGGCGTGTCTTCCTTTGAAAAAACAGCTCACAGCACATCGATTTTAGAGTTTTTTTTTTCTTTTCTCTCACTTGATCCAATCTGATAATTAGCTGAAAATCAGAGGGAGAAAAAAAAATACATGAAGGTGAAGATCCACACACACACACACACACACACACACACACTTCCTAATTGGCATCTGCTTACAGTTTAAAAAAAAAAAAGGGGGGTGGAGGGATTCTATTGTGAGAAGAAAGCAGAAGCTCCAATGCAGCAATTACGTTTGGACAGGAGGCAACACGTGGGTTGTGCAAGTGCACTCGTTGGTATGGAATGGTATGGATAGTAATTACCCTGCTGCTGGGAGAAAAGCTTTTGTTTTTTTTCTTCTTCCCTGCACGTGCGCATTTGTGTGGTGTTTAGGTTTTGCAAAAGGAACGGAAAATTTCCCAGGTATATTTTCCTGCCAATTTTGGAAATATGTAAAGTTGGAAACTTGAATTTATTGAAATTGGGGGAAATGTATTTATACTGTGTAGAATGTATTACAAACAAAAACTGCTCATAATCTGAGATGCATTTAAACTAATAGTGTTTCGAATTTTATTGTTTTTTTTTTTACTTTAATTGTTAGTATAATGTTGTTGCTCCAAAAGCTTACACAAAAGGAAAAAAGCTAAACATAAATGTGTGTAATATTTATGTCGTTTATTTATTCTAGAAACGGTGTGTTACATTATGGAGGAATGTAAGGGGGCGTGGCCTCTGTAACAATGTGTGCATGCGACTGATGAATGTGTGGGTCGAAATGAAACTAAAATGCCATTAAATCTGGTTGTTTTACCCAAAATTATCCTTCAAGATTTTTTTTTAAGTGCAATTTTGTAAATTCCCATGGAAAGTTTCTTGTCTTTTAAATTCCTGAAATTTTGCAACTAATGTTGGTAGAATTATTTATATATTTTTTTTTATATGTCCCTGATTATCGCACTCCATCGAGAAGGAGCTAGAAAGCCTCAGCCAGACCACACAGACCGGTCCTGCTCTTTCTGGGATAAAGATTAATAGCTGAGTGAGAGCAAACAAACCGGTATCTCTCCCCACACACACACACACACACACACACACACACACACACACACACACACACACACACACACACACACACACACACACACACACACACACACACACACACACACACGATCGACAATCTCGTGGACATCTTTATTGTTTACCCCGTGGTACCTCTATTGTAGTGATGCGAGTTTACGGACGTGTCGAAGCTCCCGTGAGCCCACGGGTTGTGCTTCGTTCGGTTTTCCCTCATTAGCGTGCGCTGGAACCATAATTAATTCATCACGTGCCGGAGATCGAATGAAATACGGTAGCTGGGGGGATAGTGCATTATTTATCACGGCTTGTCGTAGAACAGTGTGCGGTCAAACGAGGCTGCTGCTGAAAAAAAATAGCAGAAGAGACGCATGACGAAAAAAATGTGAATTGTAATGATACATGTTTATACCCTGGGCTGTCTGGATACTGGATTCTGATTGACCTGCGAGTTTAAAGCACTGAAAGTGCAGTGTAATCAGCATTCTGAAAACTACGCTGCCTCATAAACAATTGTTACCATAGTAACATACAGACCGCGAGTATAAACGTTTTCTAACTAAATAGAAGATTTTTCATCTCCGTTTAAATTATACGGTAAATATACCGAAAAATGTCATGACACACCGGTAAAAGTGCTTCTTTTAAAAGTTCGCTTGAGTAAAAGCACAAAAGAATTTGCCTTCAAATGTACGTAATTTTCCAAAGTACTATGATTTATTATGGCTTTAATGTTCCTATTATCATTTTTATCACAAGACTCTTTGCGTAATCAACTAAGTTTATGTGAAAAGACACTGTTTCTCTCAACACACTGATCTATTAATAGAATGATATTAATGAGTCGAACACTGATTGATATTAATTACAATGAGCCCAAAAATTCCTGGTAAGTTTCCAACTGGGAATATTTCCAAAATTTCCCAGATGACACTCCTATGGAAAGTTTCTGGAAATTTACCAACAAGTCCCCCCCCCCCCCCTTTGCGACAGAAGCAGCAAAACTGAAGATCTGATGCTCTGTGCGTACCATAAGGGGAAAAATATTTAACATTGTATCAATTCGTTCAATTTTACATTGCAAACACCAGTGACAGCTTTCACTTTCACTGGCAATGGAATAAGTGGGGGAAAAAAACACAGCAAGGTGTGAGGCGCTGTGGGTTGGGGTTTAAGGGCCTTGCTTGAAGGCCCATCAGTGGTGGCTTGGTGATGCTGACTATTGAACACACAAAGTCATCAGAAAGCCAGACATCTCAGCTACTAAGCGAGCACTATGGAGCTCATGTGGCTTTTGAGAACGACACGGTCAAGCAATAAACTCGATGGCATTACAGACCACGTGCATGGTGCAGTACATCAGTTCACAGCTGGAGCTCTTCTAGAAGCTCCTTCTTCCATACACACAGACTAATTGAATTCGGTTCTCCTTATTCACTGGGTGGATGAAGTTTAATTGAAGTCCTCTGGAGCCTTGTATTTTTTTTGTTTAACACCAAACAGATCAGATCAAACTAGCAGAAGTGATCCGAGGTGTATAAATAAACAAATAAATGGCTAAACAGGACAATGCACACTCGTACAGTATTTCATAAACCTTTTCGTTTTTATTGGAAAGCGCTGGCGGATCGAGGAAGCTAGTCCTCCTCGCTGACGTACGAATGGCTGTGAATCTCAGTGATAAATAAGGCATGGAAAAACCTGCGGTGACGGAACGAAAGAGAAACGAGGCGATCAACATGACCACTTAATAATAGATGAGGTTAGACGCTGATGCTGTCCGCTTAAAAAAAAAGAAAAATAAATGGATATTCGGATTTTATTAGTGACCATAATTAAAAGTTATACTATATACACACACACACACATATATATATATATATATATATATATATATATATATATAAATAAAATATATAAATATATATAAATATATATGACCACTTGACAGTGGTTTCTGACCACTGTAATAAATAGAGAACTTTTATTAGACAATTATTTGTATAATAATTTTAAATGTGCAATGAGACAGTTTGAGGTTTAACAGGTGGTCAGAAATAAAAAAAATTATTTATTTTTTTATTTTTTGCTTTCCCTGTTTTGCAAGAGCTCATTTTGCTTGAAGAACAAAAGAAGCTCTTCGTGTCTCAGGTTCAGCAGTGTAATCTATAAGGGTACCTGGTGTTGATTAAAGGGACGGTATCCCCTAGAACGAAGCTGCGCCGGCATGGTGGAAAACAGTGGTCCTTTTACAGAAAAGATCTACACACCGACCATGCATAACATTTGAAGTGAAGAACACTGATTATCTCATCATCATGGCACCTTTTAGTGGGTGAATATATATAGGCAACAGATTGTGACGTCTAGACGACTGGGTCAGAGCGTCTCCAAAACTGCAGCTCTTGTGGGATGTTCTTGGTCTGCAGTGGTCTATCAAAAGTGGTGCAAGGAAAAAAACAGTGGTAAACCGGTGACAGGGTCACGAGCGGCTGAGGCTGATTGATGCACGTGGGGAATGAAGGCTGATCCGCGTGGTCCTGTGGCTCCTGTAGCTCAAACTGCTGAAGGACTTAATGCTGTTAATGATTCATGGGTCAGGAACGTTTTAGCAGCATAAAGGGGGACCAACACAATATTAGGCAGGTGGTCATAATGTTATGCCTGATCTATGTATAATATAATATAATGCAATATAATTCAAATAGTAGAGCGCTTTTAACAACGAACGTAGATGAAGCCTATAAGTTTATCTGTAATGAGGGAAAAAAAAAAAAAAAAAAAACACTGAGACACACATTTACCAAATGTCCTTCTATTATTGTTCCATCATTCTTGAGGGTATCAGCTGTTCACTGATGGACACTTGTTATAGCGCACTGTTTATATTAATTACACTCCAAATCCATCTTCGTGGTTCTTGAGTTTAACCCTCCACACTAACTTCATGAATTCCTGTTGGCCAAATGAAGGTTTGGAAACCACATTTTCAGGATTTTTACATCATTGCTAGACTACAAAGAGATATTTAAAGTCGCTGCTTAATTTCCCAGGTGGTTAAAAAAAAGGCAAAAGTGTATATACCAAAAAACAGGAAGTGATTATTCACCGAACGTTGTTTTTAGGAAGCAACTCTAAAAAGGAAATTTGCAGAGAGGTAGCAGACGGTGTTGTATTAAATAGATAGGACCGTGTGGAACATCTACAGCTGTAGCTTACTCTATTTTCATGTTTAAGCAAATACAATTCTAACTCAATATGCCTTTATTTACCACATAGATGGGCTAAAGTTTGTGGACACCTCGGAATTGCGTTTTGAGCATCCTGTTCCACATTTAGTCCCTGTTCATATGGGAAAATATTCTAAAAAATATATGGAAAATGTATAAACAAATTTGGGGAAATGGATATAAACTGTCACACAAACAAACATAAGCCGACATGCATGCAAACTAATACAGATTTTTAAAGTAAAAAAAACTATTTATGTAGTTTCTGTGAACAATCGCCAAGATGGGAATTTTTTTATTTTTAAGATTCATAAAATAATGTGCATGTTATGGATGGAGGCACAGTGAATGTAGGGGGTGAGGTCTTAAAAATTCCCGCAATCTTGCAACCGAATGACCAACACGATTTTGCTTTTCCACACGCGTACATTCTCGCGGTCGTACCGCATCAAATAGACAAGTTGAAGGAAAACGCCTCATGAACGCTAAAAATCCTGGTCTGAGAAAATTGATCAATAAAGGACATTCCTGACATCACCCAGGCCTGTGTTATCCCACTAACCCCGAGTTCATCAGTGTTACAGCCGCAATTCACAGGTTACTTATTAACTGTGTACTTCTGGGAGTCAGTGCTTCTTCAAGGACGTTCCTGATTCTGAAACTCTAATATTTGGCTAAGCCAAGGCGCTCATGCTTGATAACCCATAACTCACGAGCATGTGTGATGTCAAGAAGCAGGAAAGTGTGGAATGTGAAAGAAAGAAAAAAAAATGCTGTAATATGCAGGCCGATTCGAGACTCTCCCTCCCTCCTCTGGAGCTGCTGAAATGGGACTTTGTGCTCTGGAGCTTCCTGGCACACTTGCCTGCAGCCGCTGGCTTTACTTTGAGCGCAGAGCCAAGACACAGACTCAGCCCGATAAAACCCACAGCAGACGCTCCACACTGACTGCGTTTCTCACAAAGAACCAGGAATCAAATGCACCGAGCGGAAGAAACCAAATGTCATAATGGTGTTCCCAAGGATTCTTCAGTAATACTTTATTGTAACAGCTAAGGATAAGCTCTTGATCTTTGTGACCAGCTGTGCAAACCAGCGAACAACAGAGTCTCCTGAGTCTATGCTGTCCCGAAAAAGTCCTTCCGATTTAGACGCAAGTCATTAAGTTCTTGCTGTGCAACATAGTAAGTTTTAAAGATGACCAAGAGGTAGTGTTTCAGCAGATACATCAGAGAAGAAAGTTCTTCCACCCAAGAAATTCTTTTTGAACTCAAGAACCCCTATCTCAGGAACTCAGCAACTCAGGAACCCCCCCTCTCAGGAACTCGGGAACCCCCCTCTCGGCAACTCGGGAAAGCCTCGTTCCAGCGCCTTACACCTCTTTTGCCTACTCAGTAGCCTGTCCCAGGAATCCAGTGACCACTTGGGAGTAACTGGAAGATACTTCTTGGCTTCCCCATTTGTGGAAAACTCCTTCTCTGCAATCTGGAAGACACCTTTAGAGGACACCTTCTCAGCAACTAGAGGACTTTTTCCCCAGCAATTGATAGGAACCTTTTCATCGACTAAAGGACAACTTTTTAGTAACTAGAGGACTTCTCAACAATTGAGAGGACCCTTCTTAGCAACTAGAGGACACCTTCTCAGCAACATGGAAGACACCTCCGCAGGAATATGGAAACCTTTTCAAGTAACCTTATCACCAACACAGGTAGAGTTCTCCATGACAAAAAAAATAAAAAATAAAAAGTGAAACCTTTTGTCAGCAACTCAGAGACCCTTTGAAGGAACCCCTTGACACATTCCCAGGAAAGAACGCAAACTTAGTACAAGGCACCTTCATAGAACACCCATCCATCTCATGGGTAGCATTTTAAAAAGCCTGCAATTCAGCCAAATCCATCAGAAGTGCTCCTTTATAAGAAATGGCTAATCCATAAACGTGCCCCAGCGTATTTTAAAACGTTCCTTAGGGCATGAAATCTGTCTCAAAAACAGACTTTTTTTGGGGGTTTGCTAACAAACTGAGTGGTTGAGCACTTGTTCAGGACTTCTTTAACCGAGTCAAAGACCTGCATCGGAGTGTCCGATCTAAACCAACCTGACAGTAACTTGTGTACGATATCTCACCTCTGTCTTCCTCACGTTCCCAAAAAATCGATGTCCTACAAGTCTTTATGTTGTGTGTGTGTTTTTTATAATAACACACCATACAAGTGTAAAATGCCGTATCTTGGATTCGCTAACAAATGAACATATGTGCGTCGAGTAAATGAGCAAATTCACGATAAAATCGTTTACGCGAACCGTCCCGGGAGCGGAGCAGCCCGTGTGCATGAAACACACCTCGAATTGTCAGCTCGCGCTCGAACGCCAGAATCCCAACCATCTCATCCTCCACAGAAACCTCTGAGACACGCCTCCGAAGGTGGGAAAATCCCACATAGAGCGTTTCGATTGGTCGAACCTCAGACTAGTACAGGATGATTCATCAAATCTCTGCCATCCTTTTTTTTT
Source organism: Silurus aristotelis (assembly GCF_946808225.1). Taxonomy (NCBI): domain Eukaryota; kingdom Metazoa; phylum Chordata; class Actinopteri; order Siluriformes; family Siluridae; genus Silurus; species Silurus aristotelis. Next base: position 4,048,008 of record NC_139598.1, on the reverse strand, counting down.
TTACCTCCCTCAGGATTGAATATGGAAATTAAAAGCAGAACCTGAGTAAAACAGTTCCCTCACAGAAACACTTCATTGCATACTGACACTAAAAAGGAAAGTGGGGTCGCTCAGAGGAGCTGAAGGAAAATCCCTGCTCCTGGAGAACAATGTTTGCTAAAAAGCTAGCAAGGTGGCTAAGGCTGACAAGCTGTCAAAGCAGGGTGAAGCAGCTGCTCATTTCCTTAGCCTGGGTTCCCTCAGGCAGGGCAGCAAAATATTATACAAATAAAACAGTCGAGATTCGGTCTTTAAGGAGGAATGTGGTGATTAAGAAACAGATGAAATTTAAGTATATCTATAGAAGTTCAGTGCAACCCAAAGCTAACATTATACCAGCTAAGAGTGTCATGTATTGAGGTTTACCAGGAAGATTAGCAAGGCAAAGCCCCGGACTGGTTCATTCCGCCTTGTGTGTGAAACGCGTATTGAACTTACCCAACGCGACCTCACAGGCTTTGCGCAGCTGGGAGTGATGCGCCTTCTTCACCTCCTTATCGGCCAAGATCTTCTCCAGAGCTCGGGTTAGAAACATGTTCTTCGTCTTTTTGCCTTCATACATGACGCGGTAGCGGGGAAAAGGGGACACGGAAAAAGATTTTTTAAATCCAAAGGACAAGATGGACCGAAATGAAAGGACAAACCCCCGGCCACTGAAACTCTAAAACTCAATGTCCTCCCCCTGCTTAAAGCGGCCTGCAAACACCGGAGCCGGAACACAGCGACATAAATACACAGAGAGAGGCGCGGAGAGGAGAAGGGGAAAAAAATACAGCCTTCAGTTCTCCATTAGCAACCAGCCCTGCGCCATGTTGGGCGGAAACGACGTCACAGGTGAAACGCGAGAGCGCGCATGCGAGCTCGCGCGCGCGAGAGAGCGAGGAAGAGAGAGAGTCATGTAGTGAAAGCAACAAACACACACGCGCGCGCGCGCGCAGGTATATACATTTCTTTTCCTATTTTTCCTTTAATAATTTTTTTTTTTTTTAATTATTAAAAAAATAATAATATTAAAACTAGTTTATTCTAACCATATCTTTCTAATTCTATTTTTTATTATATTGTTATTATAGTTATATTACAGTATAATATTATTATTATTATTATTATTATTATTATTATTATTATTATTATTATAGGTCATTGTTATTTCTGGTGTTATGTGTCTGTATGTTCTACATGTTCTTGGCAATACCTTTTTTAAATAAAAAATACGTGTTTATTCTAACTATTCCTATTTTTTTAACCCTGTGGTCTTTATTATAATGATATAGTTATAGTGTATTATTTCTGACTGACTGTTATTTCTGGGGTTGTGTCTCTGTATGTTCTTTGCTTTGGCAATACGAATCTCCATATTTGTCAATAAATAAAACAACCTTTGAATCTTGAATCATGAGCGAGAAAGAAGGCGGGAGCGCGCGAGCGCGTGCATGAGCGAGCGAGTGAGTGAGAGAGAGAGAGAGAGAGAGAGAGAGAGAGAGCTGGGCAATACCACTCGTTTCCTTTTCGATCCGATACCAAGGTAAAATCAAAGCCGATATCGATATTCTATTATGATTAGGATTTTTTTTTTGTGATTAGTGATTTGTAAAAGGGTATCTATAAGCGTGAAAGGCAAAATGTGTTAGACTAAGGGACTGTGGAGACCTGCTAATGTATGGTTTAGAGACGGTCTTAGTGACAATAAGACAGGAGGTGGAGCTGTCAGAGTTGAAGATGGAACGAGGACATACAAAATTTGAAATTAGAATTGAGTTTATTAGAGGGACAGCGCTGATGATTGCGATTGGTTAATTGGTTGCCAAATGCTTGATTGTGATTGGCTCATTAATTAGTTATTTAATTAACAAATGCTTGATTCTGCTTATTTAATTAATTTGTTGATTTACTGCTCAAATGATTTTTATTGGTATTTGATATATAAAACATTAGTGGTGATTCCTGATCACGACTCACAGTTCAGCCGAAAGAAGAAGAAATAGACCACAATAGATTTCTGCGGTCTTTGTTAAGTTTATTAACAAATAGAATTCATCATTTAAAAAAATACAAATAAAAAAATAAAACAGGATGTCACATAAAATATAATTCAAACCATCACACAATGTTTCTCCGTTCCTTCATATAAACAAATATGTTAATAATGATAATAATCAACTTTCTGCCTTTTGTAATTGTACGTATTTATCTGGCTAATATGAATAAGATTTAATTGCTAAAATATCATTCAAACTGTCACGCAGTGTTTCTACGTTCCTTCTTAATAAACAAATGTTTTTTTTATGTTAAGAATAATAGTAATTAATAAAGTTTTGGGCTTTTGTAGTTGTACTGTAAACTTATTCATGTGGGAAATATGAATAAGAATAAATCAAAATTCTGAAATTATTTATGAACTCCAGCGAAAGAATATCATTGTTTTTATCTGAGTGGTTTGCCTGGGCTGCATCAGATGCTGCTAATTTGGTAAACAGACTCGGATACTGTATATAAGTGGAGCTAAAAATGTAAGAAATCAGGATTGGGGCGTATTTCTGTCGAGGGTAAACTCTTTGGGCGGTTCGCAGAGACGCCTGTTGCCACACGATCATTTTAACAGTGCAGTTTTATTTATGAGCTCAAAACATTTTTATGCTGGATCAGAATAAAAATATTAGAACCTGATTGGTTCATTAATTTGATAAATGCATCATTCTGATTGGTTAATTATTTGGCCTATTGCTTGATTCTGATTGATTACTTGATTAATAAAATGCTTGATCTGACTGATTAATTAATTGGTTATGTAATTGTTTTTTTCTGATTGTCATTAATTAGGCAGATGCTTGATTCTGGTTTGTTTATTCATTGGTTACTTAATTAATAAAATGCTTGATTCTGATTGGTTCATTAATTGTAAAAAAAAAAAATGCTTAAGCTGATCGGTTCATTATTTGGTTACTTAAGTGTCTGATTGTTTTATTCTGATTGGGTCATTAAATGGTCAGATGCTCGATTTCATTACGTTAATTAATAGATTGATATATAGTTCAAAATGCTTGATTCTGATTGGTTCATTAATTTGTTAGTCAATAGCTTGATCCTGATTTGTTCATTAATTTTATACTTAATTGGTCACATACTTGATTCTGATTCATTAATTGGGTAAATGCTTGATCTGATTGGTTAATTAATTGATTACTTGATTGGCTTATTGATTGTGATTGGGTCAATAATTCATCATATGCTTGATTCTAATTTGATTATGAATTGATTAATTGCTTGATCCTGATTGGTTTATTAATTGCTTACTTAATTGGTTAAATGCCTGATTTTGTTTGTCTTATTAATTACCTGATTGGCTAATTGATGTTTGATTTATTGGTCAAATGATTCTGATTGGTAGCATTGTTAGGAGTTTTCAGTGTCAGCACTTTGTAACAGTCAGAAGAAAAGATGGAACTTGGACTTTGTCTTCAAGAAAAAAAAAAAGCTGGTGAGAAAATGAGGTGTCTGTTAACAGGAGCCTCACACGATAGTACATGTAACTATAAATGGCTAAAAAGTACAATCTGTCTTTCTTTCCTTGTTGATTATTTTAACACAAGCATGCATCCAAAGTGTTTTGTTCCTAACACAACACATTCAAATCCTTTCGAGCTAATTCAGACGAAGAAAAGATTCAGGCGATTATGTAGCATGAGATGAGTCAGCGGTCCTTTACCTAACTCTGAAATTCTCACTGAGCAGATACATCAACTGCTGTAAAACTCTCTGCTGCATCCTAAACACCCAGCAGTCTATTTTTTTGTGAAATGAATTATTAAAAGCAGATTGGGGTTTCAAAGGAGATGGAACGAGGCTTTTATTCCTATGCGCCACCGATGGGCCTGAAAAACATCTGAAAGATGAGTCTTCATTATAGAAAGATTACAGTACGCGATCGGCGCGGGTGATTTATCGGACGCCGCCGTGACTTATTCTTATTACAGGAATCCAGTATGAGTAAATAAGTCATTGAAATGGAACTTTGGCAAAACTGCAACGTTGCAGCAGAAAAAGGTGGAGCCTATTTGTCTGGATGTTTGAAAATGAAAATGTATCACATGCTTGCAAATGATACAGAAACGTGTAGCTGTAAAGTCGCCTTTACTTGTCACTTATACACTACAGAACAGTGAAATACTTTCTGCACAGGGTCAACCATGATACAGTGTTCCTGGAACAGAACGGTTTAAGGGCCGTGCTCGAGGGCCCAACAGTGGCCCCGAACTTCAATTTTGGTTAAATTAAGTCCCCCTTTTATCAAAAACATTGCTGAGGCTGCATGATTTTGGAGGTGGTAACTTAGTAGTTAAGGCTCTGGGTTACTGATTGAAAGGTTGGGGGTTCAAGCCTCAGCTTCAACCTTGCTGGGATCTTGAGCAAGGCCCTTAAACCTCCCACCTTCAGGGGGCGCTGTATCATAGCTGAGATTTAAAAAAAAAAAAAAAGGAAATTTCACTGTGCTGTAATGTACAATGTGACAAGTAAAAAACTCTGCCCCCTCCTTTAATAGCAGCTTTACTGCTAATCCCTTAAATCTTAGGTAGCATGATAATAACCATAAGAACTATCCTTCATTTTAATCTTATTTGTTTGACATCACATTTGTGCAATGTATATCTGGGTTTAAAAAATTGAAATGAAGTAGCTAAATGAAATATAACAGTGGCTTTAAAAAAAAAAAAAAGAAAAAAGCATATAATACACATTTATTATATATAAGAAAACTGTAATACAACGAATATCAATTCAGCTTATTTCACATTAAACCTACAGGCTAGATTTGTCTTCTCTTTCATAGATAACCATAGAAATTCTTTATACCAGGTGGTATCAAAACCCGTCGAGACAAATTGGTGTAACTGTTGCTATTCTGACGGCTTCAACAGCGAGAGATCAGGAAGACCTTTGACAAACTCAACCCCTGAAAATGTCAAAACCATTCGGCAACTTGTGCATGATGATCGGCGGAGAACAATCCACGTGATCTCACTTCCGCACCCACACTACACTCCAGATTCCGGAAGACTTCGACCTCTTCCTGAAGATGAAGTCCGTTCTGACACCACTTCGGAGATCCAGCCTGAATCGCAGAAGGTGCTTGACACGCTTCGAAAATAAGACTTGGGAATGCAGGGGGCTCTGTATTGCTGTGCAAAGGGGACTATTTTGAAGGTGATGGTGTGTGAACGTAGCTAAATAATGTACTTTTTTGTAAACAGAGCTCATCTCGAAACCTTTCGATATCATCTCGTATAAAAAACAAGTATACAATATTTACACTCTTTGGTCTGGGTTCTTACATACCCTATCTGACGTGAGGTTCTTGTTTTGCCAAGTGCTCTGAGTGGTCTGGATTTTTTTCTCAACAGCGGTATTAGGTTTTCCAAAACAGAGGCACTTCTGAAATAAAAAAAAAAAAAAAAAAAAGTGCATTTGGTCTAAAGCAAAACTGATGAGGTAAAGACACTAAAATACAGATTTCCCGGTTCATATACTGTACATATTGCCGAGAGATATACAGAGTACATTTTGGCATTTTGGAAAGGAAAGGAGAAAAAAAGAAGAAAAGAAAAGATAGGAAATAATTCATAATTAAATTAATAAAAGTAGGAAAGAAATAATGATTGTAAAAAAAAAAAAAAGAGAATGAACGAATGAATGAATGAAAAAAAACTTATGAAAGATAGAAAGAAGAAATTAAGAAAAAAAAATCATTCATAATCATATTAACAAAACAACGAAAGAAAGAAAGATAGTGTGCTATTTCTTCATCCTGAGCATTTCTTCTTCAGCAGGCCCGAGGCGATGGCCCTTACTGCCCTCATGGTCTCGGTGCAGGTGGGACCAATCAGGGACTCTGGCAGTAGGAAGCCGTAATGACCCGTGTCGCGCAGCTCGAAGGCGAAAGCGTAGGGGATGCCGTTCTTATAGGCCCAGTCTATAGAGCTCCCTGAGCTCACGTCTACGCATACAAAACAAATACGTTTCAGCGTGTTGTCGAAGAGACTCATGTTTATCAAGTCTGTTTCAAAATACACACACACAATGTTAACAATGCAATATATATATATATATATATATATATATATATATATATATATATATATATATATATGAATCAACACCTTCTGACCAATCAGAATGGAGAATTCTGAATAACACTTCTCTCTTCTTTAGAAAAAAATAAGAAAGTAAGGATTTAGCAGACACCCTCATCCAGAGCACCTTAAAGCTGAGGATTAAGAGCCTTGCTAAAGGGCCTGGCAGTAGCAGTTTGGAGGTGCTGGGATTTGAACCTATGCACTTTTAAACCAGAGTCCAAAGCCTTAACCACTGAGCTACGTTCTTCCTGTCTAGAAGACTGGGTCAAAGCATTTCCAAAACTGCAGCTCTTAATGCTGTTAATGCTTAATGGGTTACGAGCAGCAAAAGTGGGACCAGCAGGTGAACATGATGTTATGACTGATTGGTTTAAGCACATTAGAATCATTTGTAAGCTAACTTGTTTCATGGTGCTACCTCTGTAAAAAATAGCAGATTTCTTGAATTCAGCTTCAGTGTTTTAGGTGAATTTGTTAACGCCATGTCAGGAAAACGCTTAAGGTGATACTCACACAGTGTGGTAGAGGCAGGGCCGTATCTGTACCTGACTCCATATGCGGAGTAAAGGGCACTCACTGCACTCTGAGCCGCTGTTTCCTGTGGACAATTAGTAGACAGTTATAATGCGGTAATCATAGCATTTTAACGAGATCTTTGAGAATCTATGATACTCATTAGTAAATTGGCTAGTTTTTGTATATAAAAATATGCTTTACATGGGTTGGAGTGGTCTGCTTTAAAGCTCTGACATCGACCCTGTTAAACACCTTTGGGATGAATGCTAACTGCACCCTATTGCATCTGAATGAGAACTAAATCTCCACAAAATCTAGTGGAACATCTTCGCAGAAGAGAGGAGGTTATTATGACAGTAAATGGAGACAAAATGTGGAATGGGATGCTCAAAAAGCGCATTATGTATCTGTTTGTCAGGTGTTGACAAACTTTTGTCCATTTAGTGTATTAAAATAAAATATTATCGGTCTATATATTGAACTTTGTACATTTTGTATTGAAAAACCTGCTTTCTATAAACATACTAGTCCCTGGTCCACCCTCACATTTTGGATCGGCCCTCAGAACAGTGCCAGATACATATTTTGAAAATTTCATTTTAAATATGTTTTACTCATATCATATCTGTTTTTGATAATATAGGTTGGCTGGGTTATTTAAAAAGGTTAAGGCACCGTTTTCTGGAACTTTTTTGGACTATCTGGAATCGGCTATCGGTAAAAATCCGTACCAATAGTTTTTCCGGCTTCCGGGCCGCTGTTATTACGAGAGCGGCCTCTAGTGGCGATTTACTGACACCACGTGCCGTATGTTTTTACAAGTGAAGCTTAGTGATGAGTTGTTTATGAACAACTTATTTATTTTGAACAAGTCTTTAATGTGACTCAGATGAACGTGCGGTCTCAAGAGTGATTCGTTTGTTTTTTACACGAGCAAAGAATCGCAAAATCTCTGAGTAATTGAGTATTGAGTACTTGAGTATTGAGCATTTAATCTCTTGACTATTCTGGTGCGAATCGTTTGTTCTCTTATCACGTGACCCCTATATATGCTATGCAGAGACTAAAGGAACGAAACTCCAAAAAAGATTTGTTTATTCTGATGAACGAGATTCCAAAAAACGAGTCAATAAAATGATGCAATCTTCCCATTACTAGTGAGACTGCGTGCTGCACGGAGAGCGCTATATTATAGTTATTACTTATAATATATTTATCTTGTAATTCTATTTAAATAATTCATATATTTATTTAATTTAGCACATTTTCATTAAGTGTTTAATTTAGAACTATTTTACATTAAGTGCTATGTTTGTTTGCTTTTTTATCCAGTATCCATTTGAAAAACTATCGGTTCATTAATCGATTATCCGCAAGTATGATCCAACCTAGCTATCATTTTCGGTACAATCCACTATGAGTCGACCTCTAGTTATTAACGTAGCCTAATTATTTGTTCAATTCACCCACCGAATATATAAATATGCATAAGTAAATATTTTAATTTCATTAGCAATGAATATGAAAAAAATTCATTATGATGATAATAATAATGCTGTTTATATAGACGATATATTGTAATATCTTGAAAAGTAATGCTCATTTGTCTGTACAGTGCAGAACAAATGACTAAACTAACCTAGAATTAGGAGGCATAATAAATACATTTAAGATCATAATAAAATCTCCACAATAATACTGGTAGTCACTCCGTCATTTTCTGTCACAAACCGACCCCCATTAAAGAAAGGAAAGTTATGTGCCCCGGACCTCCGCATACTTGTTGTAGCATATGATATAAAACCTTATTTAAAAAAAACTGCTATATCTAAATATGTTATTTTCCCATCATATCAAAAATCAGTTATTAATTTCGATGCTTGCTTATGAATCCTCTTAATAACAACTTTCCTCTAAAAGCATACAGAAAGGCATTCACCTTCATCACAAATAAATGATAAACCCTTCAAAGCAGACCTGCGGCGATTCTTCACTCACCACGCAGTCGAAATTGGGGATGGTGCCGTATTTGTAAGAGTAAGGGTAGAGGAGCATCTGAGCGTAGGCGTGGATGGATATGTAAGCCCTCGTGTGTTTCTTGTGCTTGCGCAGGAACCTCGAGACAGCCTTCACCTCTGGCTCGGACTCGGGGAACGGGCCGCAGTAGGTGTCGTCACAAGGGTGCGTGGAGGCGCCTTCTTCTGCGGGAGACAGAAAGAGAGCGTGATATGAAGAGGGCTTGAAATCGTTTTCCTGACTCGGGGTGTTGGAATAATTCAGGGACAATTATCACGTAGTTTTTCGCTGACTCACCTCATGCTTTTGTGCCAGCTCTATTTCAAACTCAGTTATGACCACCACAGCATTTACAGTGGCCTTCACTGAGGCAGCAAATGCATGTGTGTGTGTGTGTGTGTGTGTGTGTGTGTGTGTGTGTGTGTCCTTCCATAAAGTGCGAGGTAGGCACTAGAAAATATATTTCCACAGAATTTTACAGGAACGTTCTGAAAACATGTCTTGCAAAACTCAATTCCTCTGATGAGCACAGCTAATAATATAACTATAACTACTCATTTTCAGTTTTTGAATCATTACACAATGCTTTAAGGTGAATATTTGCATGAGCTTTGCATGACTGTCTCATGGATAAGCCTATCTTTACTGCCTAGAAATGATATCTGCGTCCAAAGCAAATGACCGCCGTCATAATTGGCTAAGCATAATCTCACATTATAATAGGCAAATACAGTACAACCGGCTAGCTACCATGACTGTTAGCTACATTGATTGTTTATTGGATAATTCTCAGCTCTAAATAAACCACTGCCAAAATGAAAATCAATACTAATCACCGATAATAATAAAAAGTACAAAATAAAACTTTTAATACTAAATAAATCACTGCTTTTATATATATATATATATATATATATATATATATATATATATATATATATATATATATATATATATATAGAGAGAGAGAGAGAGAGAGAGAGAGAGAGAGAGAGAGAAAGAGAGAGAGAGAGAGAGAGAGAGAGAGAGAGAGAGAGAGAGAGAGAGAGTCTCTTTTTATACTTATTAAATCCAAAAGCATTGTTGGCGTTTTAAGATGAACACCAAGAAAAAAAAAAAAAGCTAACAATGTAGTGTGTGTGTGCCGGCTCCACTGAGATAATGAATTCCCTCACAGAGTTGTTTCGACCCAAGTCCTGACCTCTGAGGGTAAATTTAGTGCCTGTATTATCAGCCAGCGTAGGCTCATAATGAATATATACAGTCTGCACAACCAGCAATTAACACACAGTTTAAAAACAAGGCCGTGTTCTTTATTTTTTTAAGTTCGTCCTTCATAAAAGGCTCGTAGAGCAGCTCTTGGTATTTACAACCTGTGCATATATAATCTAAAACCGAAGAAAGTGGCAAACTTCACTCACAAATCCTGTCAGTTTGCGTAATTTTTTCCTGGTAGCTTGAATTTTTTTAGAATATTTTCATAATCATCTTTACCTATCATTCTGTATTATCTTGATATGAGCTTATATCAGAGTTTGAAAGCAAACTGCTAGGAAGATTTCTGAATGTGATTATAACATCATGAAATCCTGTCAGGTGATCTTAAATGTTAGCCACAGAGAGATGAAACAATAATGATCCTTTGAAAAAATTATTTTAGCTGCTAGCTCACAAGTATTAGCAGTGAAGATTGTGAATATTTATGGGAAATGAAATCCGGCTAGGTTAGCTTACGTTAGCAAGAGCAAGCATTTAGACATATTTAGTATGTGCTAAATTATGACATAAAATCCTTTGAGAAAACCTATCTGGATCTAGCATTGAGTTTATGACTAAACAGCATTTTAGCACTAGCATTTTATGATTGTGATTAATATCCTCTGAGAAATCCAGTCAGTGTGTTATTTATAGATCTAGGACAATGATTATGATTTTAAAGAACTAGCATGTATAATTATGATTTAGATTAGCCTTTTAGTAGTCCTTACAGGTTAGCTAATGTTAGCCATACAGCTAGCATCCAGATTATGATTTATAGTCCTCTCAGAAAGACGACCAGATTAGCATGCTAGTCACAGATCTAGGATGATTATCATGACTTTAAAGAACTAACATGAACGATTATGACTAAGAAAAGCCTTTAAAAACATCCTTTATGTTATATCTAGTTAATGTTATCTTGTGTTAGCCATAAAACGAGTATCATAACTTGAAATCCTCTCAAATATTGATATTGGATTGAGGGATCCAAAATCCAGGGAATTTGGCTGCTAAATATTCAACCTTTTTTGCCCACCCATTACCATAAGCAAAATGGTGTCAAAAATTAACCATATTTGACCCGGAGTCATATGTTCTGAGGAATAATGTTACCAGATTCATATGGGAATCTTCATTCATTACATTTGCTCAATTTGCTTAAAATTTTATTTTAGTGTATTTTTTACTGTATTCCATTATTCAACCTTCACTGATTATCGATGTGCTGCGTTTTATATCCCACGATGAATTAATGATGACGATTAATCGAGTTTTTAGGTCAGGAGGATGTCACCATGAACTTACCACACCACTTGACTTTAAAGTTGCGGTTGGCGTCGACGCCACGGCAGTGGTACTTTGCTTTTTTGGATCGTGTTTTTCTCCAGAAGCGATCCTTTCAGAGAAAAAAATATCATTATTATTACAAAATTTAAATAATAATGAAATGGATGTAATATATCAATTTTAATAAAAAAAATAATAAATTTTTTTAAGTAAAAATATATTATAAATATATATTATTCATTACTAATATCTAAATAAAAAGAAATAAAATTACATTCTAATTAAAAATAGCAAAACATTTTACTTATTTTTTTATTTTTTAGGAACCATAACATGCTGGGCATGTCATATTTTAGTCAGAAGATCTTCGAAAAGTTCTAAAAACTAATGCAATGCTTGCCTATAATAATAATAATAATTATTATTATTATTATTATAATTATTATTATTATTATTATTATTATTATTATTATTATTATTATTATTATTATTATTATTATAGTAATAATTATAATGATACATTATTATTATAATTTGATCTACCCCTCCTGTCCAGTGCATTACCAGGTTTAGTGGTAGGTTAGTTTAAGGTTCCCAAAAGAATCACATCATTTAAAGGCTACCAAATGTTTCTCAAACTACCTTGGGTTACCGTAAAGTTCTCTAAAGGTCAGAATAATTTTTTTAACATTAGTAAAAGTTCTCTAAACCACCCTAGGTAAAGACAAGAATGAAAAGAAAATGTCCAAAAACCTTAAAGGTTACCAGAACGTCCTCTAAATCAAACTATCCTGTGTTCAGGTTTCTGGAAGGTTTGACTAATTTAAAGGTTATGGGACTGTTAGTGGAACATTTTCCAAACATCCTAAGTTAGTGCACATTTCCTAAGAGAAAAGTTACCGGAACGTTAGAGAAACATTCTGCAAAACATTACCAAACGTTTTCCTTGAGGTTTGTTAATGATTTGTTAACCATCATTATTGTTTACAAGTTATTTACAAAATTTGGGAATGACAGGGGAACATTCCTTTGGGAAGGAATCAATTGGAGGTTACTAGAATGTTTGTGGAACGTTCCCCGAACCATCACGAGTTACGACAAGGTTCCCAAGAGGACGTTACAGGAATTTTTGATGAACGCTCTCTGGACTATCTCAGCTTAGTGCAAGGATTCCAGAAGGTTGAAATAATGTAAATGTTGCCAGAACGTTAGGGTTTTTGAGAAGTTTGAATTATGGATTTATTATATTTTTGTTTTCAGCAACCTTGGGCATGAGTAAAGTGATACATAAATTCAAATATTATTTAACAGGTCATGGAAAAGATATTGGAACATTCTTTCGATCATAATACACTAACAAATGCAAATATTATATTAAAAACCAGGAGAGTAAATGTACACTTTTCCAGCTGTAGTGATATCCATCAACGTTGAAGACGGGCATGACGTAGAAGTTCAGCTGCTTTAACAGGCGCCTCAGGCTGGAGTCGTGCTGATAGGAGTTCAAAGCCTGTACATGGAGATGACAGAAGGTAACACACACACACACACACACACACACACACACACACACACGAATAAATAAACAAGAAGTCGTCTAATCCTCTCCAGAGGTACATCCACAGTGCTGGAATAACTGCCCAAGGTCAAACATTAGCGACTGCTATGAGACAAAAGTAAATACTCTGATGCAACACTGACTTTTTTTACTTTTCCGATCATCAAGGCCGTGCCATTATTATTATTTTTTGTGTTATCTTACTTTCACTGCAGGAAGAGCAACATTTTTTTAGCTAATCTGATCGCCGGCTGCCTTGACGTGTCTCTGCTTTAATGTTTTAAACACTCTTCTGAATCTGAGATATCGTAGGGATTGCCTGAATTTTTTTTACCAACTCTAAACTCCGAATAGAAGCAACTGATAAGCTCCCAATCTTTTTTTAAAAAAAAGGATAGCTATAAAATAGCTTAGCTTAGTCTAGGTTAATAAGCTATCAGAATAAAGTAAAAAAAAGTATACAAATGTTTCACTTAAACAAAATAAATCTATTTAAGAGCTCTACTTATAAACAAACAAAATAATATATATTCTCTTGGGAAAAATATACACTATACATATAAGAAATGAAAAGCAAATGCTATCACAGAGTTCAGTCTTTACATATACAGTGGAACCTTGATACTCGTGACCTTAATAGTTTGCGACTTTTCATTCGGAACCGGACTAAGAGTTACTCTCAGAGAGGTTCGGCTCGGAAGTTTGGAGTAAAAATAATGAGTTTGCACTAATAAATTAAAACGAAACATTTAAAAACTATTTTATTTTTCATTTAAAGTAGTAAATAAAACATTGATGACAATTCATTCACAAATTTTGTTGAGTTTACACTAAAATACATGTACAATTTTTCCCTTGAAAAAGGAAACATCAAAAGGAGAGAGTCAAAACCTCGCAAAATATATGAGGCTGTCAATCGATTAAAATATTTAATCGTGATTAATCGTAACTTAATCGCACATTTTTATCAGTTCTAAATCTACCTTCTATATATAGATATATTGCTGAAATTTAAAGGGTAAACTCACTTTTGCGAGATTCTGTATATGTACATATATTATATATATATCTATCACTGAGAAAAAGACATTGAGGGTGTGGCATAACAAAGAAACTGACAGCCTTGTTATACTCACATGCAGTCAGCTGCATTACATATTTTCATATCCTGAGACTATCGCTTCTACTGTGTGCTTCAGCTACTTCAGTGTCACATTATGAGGCATGATGTCATTGGACATGATTCAACTTTTTAGGTGGCAACAGTACCTCTATTTCACATCACCTCCCGTTATGTGTTACTCATTGCTCACTGATTACTCTATACGCCTTTATGTATTATGTGTTTATCGTGCCTTCACTCATGCAGAACATATTTTGATAATACAGACGTACTCTTGAGAAAGTTAATTATACAGTTAAACCCAATTAGAATGAGAAACCTTCTATTCTGTTGTGACAAATCATAAAAAAAGGATTACAGATGTAGTTATAAGCATTAAATCAAACATACTTGCTTTTGAAATCTCATCTAATAGTTTCTATTCAATCAGATAGCTTTGTGCTTTTAATTTTGCTTTTGAAAGGGATTTTAAATGAAATACTGCCTTTTCGGATTTGCAATCAGCACAGCTCCCGTCTTATCTCTAAATCTCAAGCCTGAAATAATATGGCTTTATAGTTTCAACACCCTCAGGGTGTAGAGTGGATTTTATTCAGCCTGCCTCTTTCATGACCCTCCAGTTAGTTTTAGCCTCAGGGAATGAGATTACACAAAGTTTTGGACACGACTTGCTCATCTGTAGTTTGTGGACACCCTTTCTTCCCTTTGCCTTTATATTAACCTCCATTCCATTCTTCTGGGAAGGATTTGGACTCGATTTTGGGGTGTGGCTGTGAGAATTTGTGTTCAATCTACCACAAGAGCATTTGTGAGGCAGTACTGCTTGCTAGGCGAAGAGGTTTGGGGTTTGGTTGGTGCTCCAGTTCAACCCAAAGGCATTTAATAGGGTTTCGGTCAGGGATCTGAGCAGGAACACGCTAGTTCTTTCACTCCAACCTTGACATACCATGTTCTTGATCATGGACCTCACTTTGTGCTTGAACAAGTTTCAGGCCTCTTGTATCCAGTAAATAAATGTACTGCTATATGTACTGCTGGAGCATACACAGGCATCCTTGTCAGTTGTGTGCCTACACAATTTAATAAAATTGTGCTTGAACACGAGAGCTGAATGACGGAAAATATGCAAACCGAGATAACAAAACACTTACTTCCTTCACAAACCACTGACAGAAGGCGGGGCCGATCCATTCCCGTGCATGAACGCCGCAGTCCATCCACACGGCCTTCTTACTGGTCCGAACTCGATTTCCCAACTGACGTGAAAGAAGAGTTAAGATGTCGATAAGCCGGATATTATCGAATAAACAACGGTATGTTTTACGTCTCTTCCATACCTGGAGCACGTAAAGAGGCCGTCCTTCGTAGGATCGTCCAATCGAAAACAAGTCCACTAGGTGTGGGTGTGTCCGGTTCATCTCAAACATCCAATTTTGGATCTGAAATGTGAAAAAAAAGAAAGGAAATATAGGTTTTGTCTCAAACAAATAACTTTAATTGCTGTAACTAAAGAACAGCATGTGCTTTTTATCTCTTAATAGTTGCATTCAATGTTTTGGAACATCAATTGTAACAAAGTATCTAGAAAGGTTTATTCCCTCACTTTCTCACTTGCAGCATGTTACTGACACCACAAGACTTGATATCCTCTGTCCTTATACTTACATTTACAGCTTTACCTCTGAATGTTCTGAAGCACTGGCGTTAATCGCGCATTGATAAAAATGAAAACGGTAATTGTGACAGCCTGAGTATTTATATATCTCTTTATGTTTTATTTCTATGTGCCTGTTCATATATGTTTACACACGTAGCACCGTGGACCTGCATGGCACAATATGTCGTTCCATTGCAAGTCTATGGTGGAATAACAATAAGGCTCAATTGAACTTGATAAATTTATAGAAATTTGGAAGAAAAATGTATATTACAATGTAAATTAACTATTACTATAGAAGCGATAACGTATTAAATGGGGCTTACTAATATACTGTAATAAAAAAAGCAACAATATTTAGAATAATAAAAGTAGCAAATTAGACATTGATCTAACTGGCTACATGCACTGAAATTCAAACAAATTATTAAACTAAATTGTAAAAGCCAAGTAGAAACCTACTTTTTTTCCAGGTCCAAAAATCTCTTTTTGTACCTCTGAGTGTTCCTGCTAACAAGCCGACATTATTTATTTAATGTGTTGAAGAATCTAATGTGGCTCCTGTCGAGACGATGACAGAATGTTCCAGATATCCAGAGATGGGAAGTAATGATGTACAAAAACTTTGTTGTAGCTTTTTCTGGTATCAGTACTTTACTTCACTATTTATTTTTACTCATCAAATTACACCAATTAATTTGACACAAATATCTGTACCTCTTACATTTTCAAAACAGGTCTGTTACTTTAGTTTTAATCTATTTGGTGATATGATCAATATTTTGTCGTCTCACTGCGCACCATTTTCAGCCCAATTCTTATCATTGCGCTGCTTTTTCAATCTACCACTAGTTCATCATTTCTTGCCAATGATGCACCACAGATGTAGACTAGTTTACGAAGCTAATAATGAGCAAGGCAGAAGGCAACAAGAAGTCTGCGGTTAACGTGGATGAGACAGAGGGAGTCAGCGATGTGAACATGACTGAGAACAGAGACTTTCCTAATCACCTGATCAACATCATCTTTTCTCTGCTTGTGTTCTATATGGTGGATGTTCAACCTGGACACATTCATTAGAGAACAAAACTTGAAATTCGATTGTATTAATATATTAATATGATGTGCGGTCCAGTTACCAGCGTGACACTAAAACAGGTAGTAGTAATGACTACTTTTTAATTCGAGTGAAAAAGTGTACCTGTAGTATCTGTACTTCTACTTAAGTGAAGGATGTGTGTACTTTTGCCACCTCTGCAGATATCAAGATGTGTGAGATGTGTTACTAGCCGCTCCTTGTCGAAGCTAAATAGAGCCTCATTCATCAGCTCATGGAGCGTATGGCCTCGACTGCAAAATGAACTGTGGAGGTGCGAGTTCGTCTAAGGCTTTAAGCTCCTCTGTGAGAGTTAAGATGAACGTATAATGTGAAAATTGTTGTGAATTCTGATCTGTAATTCTGTGTCACACACAAAATGGACAAAAGCTTGTGGGCAGCTGAGCATAAGATCCACAGGTTAAATTAGGTACTGATGTAGGTGATTAGAAGAGGCCTGGAGTGCAGGCAGTGTTCCAATTCATCCCAAAGGTATTCAGTAGAGTTGATGTCAGAGCTTTATAGAAGGCAATAAAAATCTGCCATTCCATCCTATGTAATCTTAATGGAGCTGGCTTTGTGCATGCTGGAACAGGTTTTCTGTTTGACGGGTTATTATAAAAAAAATATATATCTAAATATAAATGAGGCAAAATTTAAACTTGTAATGCAACACATTTATTCACAACGTCCTTTCCTTACTTAGATATAATTGTTTTTATTAAAAATTAAATTCACTAAACATTTGTTGTACTGATGCGCCCAGTCACGAATCAAGCACCAAAATCTGCCATGATGCACACATCCGGCAGATTAAACCGTCCGTGTGGAAACATAGGAAAAGTTCCATTTGGTGTCCTGATGATTTGCGTAATTTTAAAACACTATAATTACTTTAAAACATTTACATTATTTTTACGAGCCGCCCCATCACCTTAAAATTGTAAACAGGCTTGTTTGAGCACCGTGCAAATAAAGAGAATTAATAGGAACCTTTCATTTTTCTGTTCTTTTTTCCATGTGTTTAATAGACATTAGATACAAGACTGTGTTCTTTATGCTCTATGTTGAGGGTGGTTTCAGTAATAATAAAGGTGCATTTTGCATGTTCAGCAGAATTGAACTGCCCTGTCATGCGAAAATTAAAAAGGCTTGTGTCAGTATAAGTGCAAAGAAAGACAAGTAATGGGAACATGGTATTTCTTAGTTTTTTTGTTTTTTTCATTTGTCTAGTAGTCTGACGTTTGAAACATTTCTAGTCTTTATTCTCTATGTTGAGTTTGGTTTCATACATTTGCATAAATTATCCATATCTGTCCATGTCCATGTTGATTAGAGTATTAAAAACTTAAAAAGTATTCATTTAAGGTACATTTTCAGCAGTTAAAAATGTGTGATTATGTTGCAATTAATCCCGAGTTAATAAATATACCCTATACCCTAATAAATATATATATGTGTGTATGTGTGTGTGTGTGTGTGTGTGTGTATATATATGTATATACATATATACATATATACACACACACACACACACACACACACACACACAACACATAGCTACTTTACTCACCTCCTCCAGAGGGTGATACACTTTGTAATCGTACTGGAATGCTGATCTGCGTTTTCGGTTCGACCGATACCCTGTCTGTTTCTCCATTTCTCGCTGTACATCAGAAATAAGCAGCCTGTTGGAAACAGCAGGGGGCAGAGTGCAGTGAGTTACCCCTCTAAATAAAAAACCTAAACACAGTCTAGTGCTTTACGTCAATACTCAAGAACTATACCTCTTTTATACATGTTTAACGGCAAAAGCAAAACGCCGATGCCTGCGGAAACTGTCCACACTGTATTTGTGAAATCAGGATGACTCAGAAGCTGGAGCACACATACAATATGTTCTCCGCAGAAGGTCACGCAGACTCGGGAATCAAAAGCAATGACTAAGACGTGTTTATGTAACATTAGTTGAGGTGGAAAAAAAGCTTCAATGGAGATAAACAGTAGCTGCATTGAGGTAAACAAGTCATCTAGAATGTCGACATAAAAAAAAAAAAAAAAAAAAACCCACAGTAATATGTATGTGTCCATTTATCTTTACATTTTCAGAATTCAGCTTCGCATAACAAAATATTTCTGATCAGGTGTATTTACAGCTCATTGTTTACACCTTAATCTGAATCTTTTACACTTTTACAGATCCTCGTGTTGAATTGTGCTCCTGTAGCACGTGTCTAAAGTAAAAGGTTCACACAGAATCAATTATTTGTATTTGCCAAACACATTTACATGCAGCAACTAGAACTTATACACTACATAGGCTGTGATCATTTAAATTCAAATTCCAAATTCTAATTCAAATTCCAAATTCTAATTTCAAATTCAAATTTAATTTATCACATACACATTCATACAGAGTATGATATATAATGAAATGCTTTTTACGACTGTCCAACTTTTAAACATGAAAATAAATACAATATAAAGATAAAAGAGTAAAGTAACGTAAAAAGAAATATAAATATATTTTAATATTTTAATTTACTTTTATACTATAAGTATATTACAATATTTTTATATTTCAATTTAACTTAAAGAGATCATCTATTAAACAAAAATGATATGCATCCCTAATGCGTCAGGGTCTGGGCTCGAACTGTGGTTGGCTGTGTGAGGGGTCTTTAACAGTGTGTCACGGGGGAATGTCCACTGTGAAAAACGCTATAGACATAAACTTGAAGAGGAACCAGGTAGTATCGCAGTTTAAATGTGGCCCCACCTTCTTTATGCATGACGATTCAGTGTACAGTAATGAACCAAATCCAACTTTTTTTGCATACCGACCTGTTGGCACTGAAACAATTGCATCCTCTGGGGTTCCCGATAATCAAGATGCTAATCAGGTACGAAAAGAAAGCGTAGCTCGTGATTTTTTTGTTATAATGAATTGCTAATTATTATTATTATTAAAGATTGACCATTATTTGCAGCCGTTTTTTTTTTTTTTTTAAAGCGCAAGCGTCGTGACACTTTAAGACTTTAAATTTGCATATGTATGTATTCGCTTTGAATATGAGTTGATTGCCTGTACAGAGACATTGCATCAGTAGCTGACATTTTAAAATACGAAAGAAAAAGTTTGTAAATGAAAACAGCAATCGTGGCGAAGGTGGTCATGGCAAAGGAATAAGAAGAAAAAGAGCTGGTCCGGATGACTTTTTATTTATTTATTTATTTTTTTATGTATTGTTTAACTCAGTTTAATTAATATGCAAATTTCAAGAGCTTTTTATTTATTCTGAAAGGTGGAGGAATATACATTTTTGCCTAAGTCCTCTAAATGTCTAGAACTGGGGATTAAACACAGGTGGAAATAATGGGTAACTAATGAGGGACACAGAATCACACTGGCGACATCTGGTGGTCAAACAGAAGAAACACAAAAACAGAAACAGAAAAAAAAAGAGCACAATCCGAACAGGATCGGCAAATCCTGACATTTTGAAAGTCTATTGAACGTTTTTAAAATGTTTGTATCCAGAAATGTAGAATAAACCTATAGACCATATGGGGATTACAACAAATATTACCTTTATAAGTATAATCCAAGCAAATAAACCCCCCAGAAGCAAACTAGAAGCAAGGCAATTGAAAAAAACGATCTTTTGTTTCAAGTGACCCCAACAAACTGTTGTCAAATAATCAGAATACTATCAAAATCTCACAATTGTAATGCATTTGATAGTGCCTGAACATGCCCAGGATCCACTTTAAAAACGCTAAATAATAAGATAAAAAAGAAAGGTCACGGAGACAAATCAAATATTTCATGTATTCCAGCAGGTGAGTGATTGATAGGTGGAATACACCATGAACGTCAGCTTGCATGACTCTTGTACTCATGCAAATCATAGATCTGCAATGATCATAGACAACGTGAAAAGACAGTTATGAAAAACAGGCTTACTCGTGCTGAATTTGTGCCTGGCTGAGAAGGTTTTTGAGATGTCCTGTCCTGTCTCGTCCCACATGTACATCTACCGCCTTGCCTTCCTGGATAAGGTTAGAGCTGCTCGGCTGCCAGAGGTCCACCTGCACAACATCATCCCGTCAGATAGAGCCACGTAGTAACTATCAATAGAGATTTCAATGTCTAGAATGAAATCTCGAGAAGCAGCACGTTCCACTGCAGATCGTTTGAAAGCATAATTAGCGATCCCTCTGACTGCCAGTTCCCTCCAAATGGACAATGACTGCGAGTGAGAGTAAAAGACAGAGTGTACTTGTACGAGTCTTGTGCAAGTGTCTTGATGTCACCCAAATGAGGATGGGTTCCCCATTTGAGTCTGGTTTCTCTCAAGGTTTCTTCCTCATTACATCTAAGGGAGTTTTTCCTTGCCACAGTCCCATGACTGCTCATCAGGGATAAATACACACCATTCACCTTGACTGTTGATTTCTGTAAAGCTGCTTTGAGACAATGTCTGTTGTGAAAAGCGCTATAGAAATAAACTTGACTTGACTTGAGTTGTTATGGCTATAATGTTCCTATTATTATTTTTGTCACAAGACTCTTTGCTTAATCAACTAAGTTTATGTGAAAAGTTACTTTTAACACACCGATCTATTATTAGAATGATATTAATGTGTCAAACACTGATTGTTATATATTAGAATTATCATGAGCCTAAAACTACTTAAAAAGAATCGCACAAAACAGGCCACATGTGTAGTGGCCGCTTCGGGTCTGGAGTTTCTTCCATCGTATTTCCCTCTCAAAATATTTGTGCTAAAGAGATACCACCAAGTCACGATCGAGACAATGAGCATGCTCTACTCCGATTGGTGGCTTGCTGTGTGTTTGGCCAGTTAAGTTTTTATCCCTTCATAATAAAATGGCATGAAAATTTCGCATTTTGCTAAATATTGTAAGATATTTTACTAGTGAAGATAAAGTTTTCCCACATGGAAAAGTAAAGTACAGATGTGCAAAAAAGCTACTTAAGTACAGTATTGAATTACATTTACTTTGTTATTGTCCACCACTGGCTACAAATGTGACCCCTATGAAAAAGCTGCACTGGGACTGGACCAAATCAACTGTCTTTTTAAAAGGGTCCATTATTTAAAAAAAAGGAAACAATTACCTCAGAATACCTTCTGTGTATCTTTGGGTTCACTCAGGAAAGGGAACAAACTGTTCACATTGGAACGTCTGTTTAATATTCTGACAGTATTAACACTCTCCTGTTCAAGCTGTTAAAGATTAAACCAAGTACACTGAGACGCTGAGTACTATAGCAAAAGTTCCCCTATTTAATAGTTGTATTGCTTTTACACACTTGACAGTCGAGAAAATGTGGTATAATTAAAATTCTCCTATAATCTGGTCATCAGTCTGGGTTCAATTTGGACTTCCTGGATCATTAATAGGACCACACCTACAGCCAGATCAAATTCCTTTACATGACTATGTCCTGTCTCTATTTCAAAGCACATTGTTCTTAGACCTTATGTGACAAGAAACTAAACTAATAATCAGTTTCTTTCTCTCTTTCTTTTTTATCAAGCTACACATGATCCTGTGATACCAATGATCATGTCCCCTTCTTCTCTCCAGACCTGCTTGGTTCAACATGATGCTCCATCTCTGGATGGAGTTTTCTTTAACTGGAAATGATTTCTTGCTGCACAGGATGGCTCCACATGAACAGCCGAAAGATACATACAACCCCAATTCCAAAAAGAGTTGGGACACTGTGTAAACTGTAAATAAAACCAGAATGCAATGATTTGCAAATCTCATCAAGTTATATTTTATTCGCAATAGAACATATTAAATGTTTAAATAAAAAATATATATCCATTTTAAAGATAAAATAAGGTCATGCTGAAGTTTATGGCTGCAACAGGTTTTAAGTTGGAACAGGGTCAAGTTTATCACTGTGGATACATTTGGTAACTGAGGAGACCAGTTTCTGTTTTGAGAACGGAATCTTGTCCAATATGTGTGTGATACAGGATTCAAGCTGCTCAACAGTTCTTGGTGTCATTTGTTGTATTTTTTCTTTTCATTATGCACCAAATGGTTAAAGGTCTAGACTTCAGGCAGGTCAGTTCAGCACCCTGACTCTTCTACTACAAAAGTCATGCTATTGTAATAGCCGCATTGTCTTGCTCAAATATGCTTGGCCCTTCCTGACGTTTTTTTTTAAATGGAAGCATTTGTTGCTCTAAATGATCTGGACTTTCCAAATGTGTGAATGCTGCCCATTCCAAAAGGAAATACTGCACTCCCATTACATCAGAGATGCAGATTTTTTTAACTGAATGCTGACAACAAGCCAGATGGTCCCGCTCCTCTTTAGTCCAGAGGATGTTTTGTCTGTGTTTTCCAAAAAGAATTTAAAATTTGGATTTGTTTGACTACAGCACAGGTTTCCACAAAAAAACTTCTGCCCAGAAAGGATTTTGGCGTTTCTGAATCATGTTCACGCATGCCTTCTTCTTAGCATGATAGAGATTTAACCTGCATTCATGGATGACATGGCAAACAGTTCTCACAGACATTGATTTCTGTAGGTGTTAATCTTCAAAACCTTTGATTATTTTTGGTGCTGCAAATGATGGCATATTCAACTGATTTGCAAATATATTTTAAGGAAAATTGTTTTGAAGTTGTTCCACAATTGTTTCCAACTTTTTTCCAGACGTGTTGCAGTCATCACAATATTTCCTTTTCCCTTTTATCCTTAGAATAGTACATTTCCTCAGTTTCAACATTCGATGTGTTTTTTTTTATTCTGTTTTGAATAAAATATGAGTTTATGAGATTTACAAACCATTGCATGCTGGTTTCTACCTGATATCTACCTTCTTATACTTCTATTTCCCTATCGACAACCAGAGAAAACCTCCACAAACATCTTCAACAAACAATACAAACTATTTGGGGTAGCCTTCTTCACTGCAGGTTACTTCTTTATGGAGTTATGTCAGGCAAATCAAATTTCACTTTTGAATTAGCAGCAGTATTGGTCAATATAGAAACACGGTGCTTGGTAAAATCTATAACACTGTCATACTAATCAATATTATAAAAAGGTTATCATCCACATTAGCCAGCTAGCTTGTTGCTAAGCTCGTATCCGGAGAGACTTACAAAACTGCTCTATTAATAAATAAGTCTCTATTAATAAATACATTTTGTACAGGTTCATTAGGTTTCAGATTAAAAAACCCATCAATACGGCGCCGACCACAATGTCAGATTCCAACCTTGAATATAAAAACCGAGCGGAAATAAATATCAATGAGCAGCCTCATTCTCCGACAGTGTCGTGTTAGCGCAGCTTAGAGGGAATCATGTCTAAGTAAATGAAACGACCCAGAGGCAGCTGTGTAAACATCACACACACCCGTCCCTGAAGAAGTGGCTTCCAAAAGCATACCGATTCGATTTGGGCTCGGGGTCAAGTACACACTTCAAATATTTGAGACTCCTTAGAAGAGACACTTTTAAAACGGAAAATTGAAAATCTTACCGTTTAAATACCCTAAAATTGTAACTACTATAATAAATACAGCAAACTATAATGGTATCTTTTCACTCAATCCATTTTTGACCATTTACGATTCGGAATATTACTTTGAAGTAAAGTTTGAGCATAAGTTTGGTATGTGCTTTTCCAACATCCCATTCCACATTTAGCCATAAGGGTGTTAATAAAGTCAGGTACTGATGTAAGTGAGGAGGCCTGGGGTGCAGTCAGCATTCCCATTCATCCCAAAGGTGTTCAGTAGGGTTGGGGTCAGAACTCTATAGATCTTCTATAGATCTTCCACTCCAGCCTATGTACACTATATTTTGATATGGCTCACTTTGTGCACATTTATAGAATTTTTGGGTCTCCTAGTTCAAGTGAAGGGAAAATTTAAGGCTACCACATCCAAAGAGCTCCTATACAACTGTGTACAAACGTTTTGATAACAGATTGGGGAAGAAACACATATGGATAGAAAATTAAGGTTGGCAAATACTTTTGTCCATATAGTATATGTGAATACATCAAATACACAACACAAATCGTTTATTGTTATTTTGGTTGTTTTAAACTCTGATACCAAGATTTTAACAAATACCTTTAACCTGAGCAAGATTGCAACCATTTACTTCTCAGGTTTATTCTCACACAAAAATAGAAACGAGAACAAACAGCAGCTTTTTTTTCTATTCTAACCACAACGTAATTGTTCCCAAATGGAGAGACCTGCACATCCCCCAAATGCGATTCAATCCCAACCATTTACACACCGCCTCCAATTATCTCCAATCTGGAGAGTCGTGGTTTTGATTTCCATCACCTGGTGTTCTCCTGGGGTCATAATCATTTAGTTTTGATATGTTAGATACGTTCAATTTCATGACCGTATTATTGCCGAGAATCAAATTAAAACAATTTAAAAGACCGCAACCCCCAACGCCGTTTGTACGAAAAACACACAATCACTGCTGTGAGTTCAGGAGTTTAAGATTCTGTCCTACTGACCAGAAAGAAATTGACCCGGCTTGTGAGCTTTGCAGGGACATTACCATGATTGACAGTTGTCTTTTGTCCATGATGGATGTCCACCATGTTCTAATATATGAGACATTGTGTACGTTTTTGCAACCTGACATGCGATTTCAGTCTCAGATGCTCCACCTAAAATGAGCCCAAGAAGTTAAATAACTGACTTTTGTGGCGATGCTTTAGACTCTTGAGGGCTTTAATCTGATTGGCTCGACACATTTTCCTTCAACTCTTTCCCAATGGAAAAAAAGAGAAACGTTTCAACTGCAACACTGAGCTTTTTACCTCAAGATATAATCGATGGGTATAAAAAGGTATAGAATCCCATGCTTTGAGGCATTTATAGCAAGCTAAATAATCAAAACTAAAGAAAATGACAAGTCTGAAAAATTATAATAAATAAAATTAAAAACGACTCACCGTTATGTTCTGAAAAAGCTGCTTGAGATAAAGGATCTCTCCGGGACTGGTGGGAATTATTCTTAGAACCTGATCACTGCAATTGTAAAAAGTTGATAAATACAGTCATACAAGAATTTATTGTCAATGCATTGTATATAAATATATATATATCGATCAGGCATTACATTATAAAATTATAGCATTAGGAGCGGTGAAGTAAATAACACTGATCATCAGTTAATAGGTGGAATATATTAGGCAGCATGTGAAAATTTTGTCCTCAAAATTGACGTTTTAAAAACAAGAAGAATGGGCAAGCGTAAGGATTTGAGTGAGTTTGACGAAGGCCAGATTGTGACGTCTAGACGACTGGGTCAGAGCATCTCCTTAACTGCAGCTCTTGTGGGGTTTTCCTGGTCTGCAGTGGTCAGTATCTATTAAAAGTGCTTCAAGGAACAGTGGTAAACCGGCGACCGAGGCTCATTGATGCACGTGGGGAGCGAAGGCTGGTCCGTGTGGTCCGATCCAACAGATGAGCTCCTGTAGCTCAAACTGCTGAAGAAGTTCATGCTGTTTATGTTCGATGGGTCAGGACTGTTTTAGCAGCAAAACGGGAATCAACACTATTAGGCAGGTGGGTGGTCATAATGTTATGCCTGATCGGTGTATATAGTATATAGAACAGTAGCCAAGATTATACACAGTGTATATACAGATAATATACAGATACATTGCTAAACCAAAATGGGTTTACAATCCCATCCAATTAGAATTATACAGAAATAATGAGAACACACAGAGTGGAGTTAAAGTGCATAATCATTACACACAGTAAAAGCAGTTACACATCAGTGAGCCATCAGTGATCTAATGGTGTTGTGTAGAGTTTAGTACAGTGACAGTAGAAGAAAAAAAAAAAACCTGGCCCTGCTCCTGCTGGTGTGAATGGCATAAGCAGTATGTGCATATATGTAAGGTGGATGAATAATATTTCTGTATGCAGACTGTACTGCCCTCTATCCTAGACCATCTGATCTGAACAATAAGTCTGATTATTGTCTATTCAAGATCTGAATCAGGCTCAGGGGTTTCCCCCTAACAGACGTCACACGATCACCTCACACGCCAGTTCCTGGCTCGATCACAATCGAATCACCGTCTGCACACATTTACACTGTAATTACGTGTTTACGCGCATCAGTGTTCTGAAAGTATAAGACAGACCAAGATAATGAAACAGTATGTTAAGTTTGGCAGAGTCTGACTACGGAGGATTACGATATTATTGAAATGAAAATGTTCTGACATGTAAACACTCCCTCCACTGATCCTCAGTTAGACATATGTGGTATTTCCAATGAATACAAATCTATAACTGGATTAAAAATTGTTAGGTTTTCACCATCTTTACTGAACTTGTTTTTTTTAAAAGCTATAATCGCTAACTATTTTCCACCAGAGCAATAAAAAAAAAAAAAAAGGCGCTTCGCATGTAGTACATCATTGTTCAGTAATTGCATTGTCACCGTGGCAAGAACGTTTAGCATGAACTGGAGGGAAATTCCTGGCATGTGCATTCACATTGTAATCAGACTATGTTGGAGTGCCCAGAAATGTTACCGTAAACAGCCTATTTATTCCACTGCTTTACACATAGCAAGAGAATCAGTCTATTGTGTACTTGTAAACAAACAGAGTTCACTGATAAATAGTCCTAGAAGCCAGATTGGAGCTATTGAGCTATTAGATTCCAACCCATAACTCATGACTCAGGTCAAGAAGCGTCTCCTTTCCCATGAAACGATGAAATATTCTAAACGTTTGCTCCCCCCCCTTCATATTCAACTGGCGCAACGGTGTTTGTTTACTTGGAGATAACGGATTCAAACTAAACTCCTGCCCAAGACTTTTCAACAAAGCAACATGAATCTTGAACACGTTTTTTTTTTCCAGCTCGGTTTTTTCAATTCTAAATAAATACATCATGTAATCGAGATCTCGAAGCGTGTTCTGTTTGCATAATCAACTTAGTGTGTGAAGTCTTTTGTTTCTTGCAAGGTCCAGTTATGCAGTCATGTGACCAATTATATGGTCGTTGTGCAAAGTACAGAGCCAATGAAATGCAGTTCGCATCTAACATACTGTAAGTGTATTTAACAAAAAGTACATAAGTACAGACGCAGTATGCGTTAGATGCGAACTGCATTTCATATGCTCTGTACTTTGCACGATGACCATAATTAAAGCTCATTTAATGTGCTTTTCTTGTGGTCACGTGACTGCATGACTGGACCTTCACAAGAAACACTGTGTGATAGTACGGAGTCGGAAGACAAAAAAATCTGTATTAACTTAAAACTGAAGAAAAAACAATTAAATACGAGAAATATCATAAATATTTAGGACTTCTGGTCACATTTATTTAAACGTAAGCAAATTTGTGGCATTTATGTATCTGTTTCAAAGAAGCTACTTTTCACTGAATATACCTGCAGCAAAAAAATGAATGTGCATTTAAAAAACACGGCTTTCATGCAGACACTTTGGGAATCCCAGTGGAATTTTCCTAATTGTGACTCCTGCCTGTATAGTGAATTTCCCACATCCTAGACTGTCGAACACACATGTCTTGAGCAAAAGTATGAATCTTTGTATGCTGTGGATGGCAGTTGCAGGCTCATTCAAAACTCT
This sequence comes from Silurus aristotelis, assembly GCF_946808225.1. Taxonomy (NCBI): domain Eukaryota; kingdom Metazoa; phylum Chordata; class Actinopteri; order Siluriformes; family Siluridae; genus Silurus; species Silurus aristotelis. The sequence continues at coordinate 4,019,659 of NC_139598.1, read as the reverse complement.
GTGTGATCTGGAGCATGTTACTGTTTACGCAGAGTTTGACGTGTTAGCCCTTTGTTCACGTGGGTTTCCTGTGGGTTCTCAGGTTTCCTCTGAAGGTTACCTCTGGAAAAACACTAGGTAGGTGGTGGCTTTAGGTGTGAAGGGGGGAAGGACTGGCATCCTTGGTGTATTCCTACTTTAAGGCTGGTGTTCCTTGGATCCACCACAACCCTGGTACACAGGGATCAGCAGTACTTAAGTACTTTTTTTTTAATTTTTAAGATATGGTAAAATAAATAAACCTTCATCCTGCCGTCCTGGTCCTGCCGAAGAGCGCTGCTCGACCTGCGATGACTCGCTCTGCACTTTCCTTTGATCAAATCAGTCTGCAAATCTCAAATAACTATCGACACTCCTTTGCCTCTCTTTGTTATTACAGAGTTACATCAGCGCTTCCAGGCAGGGAGATGAAAGATGGCCTTTATGGTTTGGCTGACACCTACATGTTCCATGACAAAGGTTGTGCTGGTGGTGGTGGTGGTGGGGAGCAAATGCAGACAATGACGCCATTTGCATCACTGAACGCTGTCTTCTAATTTTAGCAAGTGGGTAATAAGAATGCTGCAGGTCAAAGCTGCGCTTGGGCTTTAAGACAGAATCGGTGTTTGTCTTCTCTAATAGACACCTTGGGTGGCGTTTCTCTGCAGAGCTACGAGCAGTGCCGATTGCTCCATGATGTCACACCTAGACTGTGTCCTTTGTGCTGAGCTGACGTATGTGACGTGGTGTGGTTGAAATGGTATTACTGGTATTTTGTTTTAGAGAACCTGCAGGGTGGGATGTGAGCTCATACCTATGGAGAGATATCTAATTTACAAGGCAGAAGATTAGCAAAAATCTGCGTACTCATCCTACGGGCATACAAGCTTTTACAAAAATAAATGACAAACTTATGAACTTCAATGATAACTAGCAAAAAAGTGAGAGAACAAGGGTCCTAATCACATGCTAGCAAGTTTGTCGGGTGTATTTATTCGCAAATATGCAAATTAGCTGAATGTTAGATAGACTATTTGTTAGCCTATATAATAAATAGTGATCTTAGTTGATCATGACTCACGGTTCAGCACGCACATGAACCGTGGATCAATTGCTCTTTTTTTTTTTTTTTTACATGCATGTTTTTTTTTTTTTACGTTTTTTTAAGATATTTCGGAACTAAACATAGCAGTCGTGTGGTTCACGTGAAGGGGACAACAACAGCGGCTAGCGCTGTAACTTTTCTTGGAATGAATGTTAAGAAAATTATATTTGTCTCCTTCCCTCTTTTTTCCCAATCCGAAAAATTCTTCGATCCGTCACTCAAAAACCGTAATGTGATCCGAACAGTGAATTTTGTAACGCATTGCACCACCCCCTTGTGGTGGTAAATGGTAATTCTAGATACTTTGCTAGACAACTTTGCTATTCACATATTATATATTACTTGAGCTAGCAAAGTCAAACAGCTACTGCTAGAAAGGTAACAATAACAAGCTCAGCCAACTAACATTATTCCACTGATTGATATAAATTTGCTTTTAATTTAGCTAAGCAACATACAGCTAATTGTATGGAGTGAGCTATCGTGAGGAGAATTCTTTGTTATATCATACAGAGCCGACGTCAAATGTTTGAAAACCACGAGTCATTTATGGTTTTTGAAAGACATGCATTCGTTTAAATGCAACAAACTTGGGTAATTTAATGGTATGAAAATTTATTGATTAAAGTATAAATGTACATTTTCATTTAAAAATTCTCCCTTAGCACGAATAACAGCTTTACACACTCTTGGAAACATTCGGCGGGATACTTTGCCTTGCCTCTTATAAAGCAAGAGGTTCTGGTTGGAATCTTCTTTCGGATCATGCGATTCAGTGCTACCCAGAGCAGATCAATAGGATTTAGGTGTGGTGATTAGGCAGGCCATTCCATGATTAATAGCACTCCAGATGACTCTTTGCTCTCCAAATAACGCTTACAGAGCTTGGATATATGCGTCGGGTTTGTTGTATTGTGAAGTTGGTTCCAGGTGAAACTGCATGGTGTTTAAGTACGGAATGGTCGCCATGTTGTTGCGGTATTCTTTTCACCATTTTACCTACATCAAACCTACATGTACATGAGTAAGCAGGTTCTCGAACTATAAACAGAAACTTGTGAAGTGGAATGTGACTTAGCTACGTGCATTGAATCCAAAACCTACAGTTATTGCCTGAGGTGATAGCGTGATGAAAATGAATAGCGTTAAATGACCAAGTTTGTTGCATATAAACAAAAGGATCATGCATGTGTCTTTCAAAAAACGCATCCAAACGTTTGACAGGCATTGTATCGATTACACAATGCTGTTGGTTGCTCTAGATAATTTAATAATATTATATTGTATGAACAATTAGGCTATTACTGGCTAGCTAGGTAGCAAACTAGACTAGCTTGTCAGGTCGGCTTATGTTGAGCTAATTTAGCTTTTGAGCTTAATCTGTTTGTTTTTAAGCAAGCTAAGCTATATTAAGTGCACAACATCTATGCAAATTGTGCAACTCTTCACTTCATTATAAAAACAATTGACTGCAGAGTAGCGCCTCACATTACCGGCATATTTGTAGGGTCATGTCTGTCAAATCCTGCATGAAAATGTCCCTGACGTTCTATTTGTTTTTTTGAAGACTTCTTCCAAATGATCATTCAACCAACAAATTGCTTTTGACCATTCAAGTACAATCACATAAACACACATACAGTGTATCTTAGCAGTGAATCAGCTCTAAATGCTAAATAAACCATAGTCTATTTAGATATTTAAACGCCCTACTCTGGCGTATCTCACTGTCCTCCTTACCCCAGTTCACCCCCGTTCGAAAGGTAAAAGTGTGCAAAGCTGCAGCTTAACAGTCTACTGGAATTCACTCCAGAGTTCAAGCACGTAAGCTGCCACACGACCTTTACCGACCGCCAAACCTAAATCAACAGCGTATACAAACACACATGACAGGGAAAGAAAGACAGACATTCCTACAAGTTGTACTCGGCATGTCTATACACGTCTGCCGACGTCAGCGTGCTGTCACCGAGCACTTTCGCTTTGTTTTTTTTTCCACACGTAATTAAATCACCTCTGATAGGTATGAGCTGATATTGGTTATGTCATATACCAAGTTGGTTTAATGCAATTTAAATGGCAATTTTTTTCTACTAGGAATTAAATTAAATACACACAGAGATTTTATTTAAAAGTACAAATTACCAATAGCACATTATTCCTAATAGCACCTTTTTTTAACCACCTTTTTTTTTCACATTAACAAGATTTCTTTTATTTAGACCAACATGGCAACAGCCACAGCCCTTCGAATAGATCACTAGGCTACAAGTTTTTTAATATTTTGTGACAGAAAACTCAAATCTAAATTTGTTAAATACCTTTTTGTGTATTTTCTGTATTTATTTTTTTTATTCTGTATGAATTTTCTGTATTTTGTTTATTTTTCTGTATTTAAAAAAATATTTATAATATTTAAAAAATATATATGATAAATATTTATAATTATAAAAAAAAACACTTTTTTGAACACTACAACACTCAAATGATGTAGCTGAGGCTGAGGAACTGTCGGAGACAAAATTGTCGTTAAAACAAAATCATCAGGTTTAGGCCACGCCCACTACACATTTAGATGTGGATTTTCAGAGCCTTGAGCACATACGGATTGTGAAATTGCGTTATGCAACGACTCCATACAGCGTCATATTTTTCATCACCTTCACTGGTATGGTTTAATTATGGAACGTAATTTCATAATTGTAGCCGTTGTAGTTTGGTATGTAGCAAAGTTTGTTTTGGTAAGAATGTTTCTACTTGCATCGTCTGGTTTGTGGCATTGTATCCTTCACTTGGCTGTTACAGCCCTAAGACCTTTAGAGGTTCTTCGCACCTTGGTGTGATTAAATTGCTCTTTTTGTTCTGTCCTTTTTTAACACTGTGACACAGGAAAGCAGGAATACAATTTCCTCAAAAAAACAGGAGAGGTTAATGGAACGAAAGGTTAGTGGGTTGATTAGCTCGCTTGTCCTTCGTGTAACATGTCAGGATTGGTGGCATCTTTTTCTTAACATAGTTCGCAAACATAATAGTTTTTAGTATAATATTTCTATTGCCCATTTACAATGTTTTACAATGTTATATCATAAAAAACTTACATTTTATAGCCTGTGCACAAGAAACTACTTTATTTATCTATGTTTACACACTATCACATAAAAAAAAAAAAAAACCTTTGTAAAGCAATTACAGTCCTCCCAGTGTTCCTGCGACCTCTGAAATATGTCCTGAAAGCACCTGAAAGCACCTTCTGCGATTCTAAGCCGGACCTCTATGTGACCTTTCTGCTGGATTTTCATCTTCGGAAAATATGCGTAGAAGCCAAAATCTGGCGAGTAGGGTGGGTGCAGAAGTGAGATCATGTGGTTTCTGGCTTGTGAGGAGAGCTAGTCAGAACAGCAGACGTTGTGACGGACGTGGTCAGAATAGCACCAGCTCGCGATGTACACAGGACGATGTGACACACTGACGTTCACAATGAAGTTTGGTGCTCCCTGTGACTGTGCGTGCAGCCTTGTGCTGCCATCTGTTGGCGTGTTACAAGACTAATCTCGAAACGTTTTGCTTCCTCATGATTTTTCAGGGTTTCCCTTGCCATTTCGTTTCATTTCAGAAAACAGCTGATTTGCCTTAGAGCTACTGTCACAGTCGCTGTTTTCGAAGAACTTCCGACCAATCAGAGCTTCGAAAAACAACCCAGAATCAGCATCAGCTACAATTCCAGACAATCAAACTTTATTTTCGAGACGCAATCAGAGACGTCTCTAGTGTGAGGAAGGTATCCAACTTTTAAAATCCAATTTCGGGTACAATTATCTCGAATCGGGTCTGGCTCATAGTTGCCAGATTGTCACTTTTGATCTAATTTGTGGTTTAAAACCTGCCTCATTTCACAGTAAACCATCGCCAAGCTGTAACCCCACCGAACGAGTGTCAAGGCAGAAATCGCTAGCAATCCAACAGCAGTCTAAACAAAATTAACCTGCCTGTTTTTTTTTTTTACTTTAAATTCTGTACAATTATAGTAGATCTGGCAACTCTGGGACTTTTTTAATTAGAAATGTCTCAGGTTTGCATTACATATTTAATTTAGATTTAGCTTAATTGGTTATGGATATGGTTATGTCCAGTACATCCGCAACAATTATTGCTGCCAAATTACTAACTCCACTTGTCTGTGCAGATGTTCCACTACATTTTTGAGTGTGCTTGTGGAGATTTGTGCTCATTCAGCCACAAGGGTGTTAGTAATGTCAGGTGTAGGTGAGGTGAGGAGGCCTGTGGTGCAGTAGGTTTGCCAATTAATCCCAAAAGTGTTCAATAGCATGTAAACCATATCTTCATGGAGCTAGCTTTGTGCCGAGGGACATTGTCCTGCTTGAACAGGTTTGGGTCTCCTAGTTCGAGTGAATGGGAAATGTTATGCTACCACATTTAAAGATATCATGTAGAATAGTGTGCCTTCAATACAGTCTTTTCAGATTACCAGCTGTTTGTTTTTTCTTGACATTAGTACACAATTTGACTGACTCGACTCTTGATTTGACTCCTTCAGGGTAAAAAAAAACAATATCAGCAGTGCTAAAGAGTGTGTTGTGTTTTCTTCATACTATAAACCATAATAGTGTGTTATGATAGTGAATTCATTAACACTGAATCACACTGTGTCCTCTACTGCATTTAGTTTTTAGTACAGAGAAGAATTGTTATGTGGAGTCGACTCTTCAAATCCACTCCTTCGCGGAATCAATATTGGATGGATTATCATTCCATCCAGTAAGTAAGTAAGTAAGAAAGAAAGAAAGAAAGAAAGAAAGAACGAAAGAAAGAAAGAAAGAAAGAAAGAAAGAAAGAAAGAAAGAAAGAAAGAAAGAAAGAAAGAAAGAAAGATTATTAAATGAATGAAAGAATGTCGGAATGAATGAGTGGTGATTGAGTGGTTGAGTGAATGAGTGAGAGTGAATGAACGAACGCGCGTGCCCGCTTCACTTACCCAACATAGCGGTTGTTGTAGAGGTAGGCGCACGCGGGATTAGAAAACACAAGCAATCCGAGGAGAAGCGCAGCGCGCACGCTCTTCACTTCCGATGCCATGTTGTAAGCTGCAGGTTCTTCTCCTTCCTCAGATCTTTATGCGGAGAGGAGATGAAGCGTTGCAGGGTTCTTCCCCGGTTCCTGCTCGGACTGCGGAGGTGCGAGAGCTCAGGTGCGGAACAGCGCGCGCACATCTCGACTTTTAAAGTGCGTGCGACTCGCACCACGTGACCCAGTGTCCCGTTTTGGGCAGGAGCGCTTATAAAGGGGTTGCCAGATTGGACCGATTAGCTATGGCTTGTAGATGTTTATGTCTTTCATTTGAGGGGACAACCCACAAACACACACACACACACACACACACACACGTTTCAGCAACCATTTTAGTATACTATATAAAATAGTCAATGAGCAGCTTGTATAGCAGTACAGATTTACTGTCCTCTTGGCAGTGTGTTTGGGGTCGTTATTATGTAGGAAAACTGATGTTCTGCTCAGTTTCTGAATGGAGGGCATCATGTTCTGCTTCAGAATGTCACAGCACATGTTGGAATGTATGTTTCCCTCAATGAACCACAGCTCCCCAGTACCAGCAGCATTCATGCAGCCCCAGACCATGTCGCTGCCACCACCATGCTTGACCGTAGGCAAGACAGTTTTCTTCTTGCTCCTCACCAGGGTGTAGCCACACATTCTGGACACCGTCTGAGCCAAACAAGTTTATCTAAGTCTCATCAGACCACAGGACATGGTTCCAGTAATTCATGCTCTTGGACAGGATGTTATCAGCAAACTGTTTGCAGGCTTTCTTGTGAGCCAGCTATAGAAGAGGCTTCTTTCTGGGACGACGGCCATGCAAACTGACTTGTTGCAGTGCGCAGCGTATGGTCTGAGTACTGACAAGCAGACCTTCTGCTTTTGCACTCATGCATCTGTTTTTTAAAGCAGCTTCTGCACCTGACGCATTTAACTTCTTTTATGGACCCTTGAGTGAAACCTGTCTTGGAAATCCGCTGTATGACCCTGGCCACTGTACTGTAACTTAGTTTCTTATAGCCTAGGCCATCTTTGTGGAGAGCAAGAATTCTAATTCTCAAATCCTCAGAGTTCTTTGTTATGAGGTGAAATGTTAAACATCCAGTGGCAGTATGAGAGAATCACACAATCATATATATATTCTTCTTCTTTCGGCTGCTCCCATTACGGGTCGCCACAGCGGATCATCCGCCTCCATACTACTCTGTACATCTACATCTGCCATTTTCAAACCAACTTTACCTCAAATAAACTTGTTTCTAATCCTGTCCATCCTCGTCCCTCACAATGAAAATCTCAACATCTTCAGCTCTGCTCCCTCCACCTTCACCTCCTGTCTTTTACTCAATGCCACTGTCTCTAAACCATACAACATCGCAGGTCTCACCACAGTCCTATAAACTTTCCCTTTCACTCTTGCAGATACCCTTTTATAACAAATCACTCCTGCTATCACTCTTCTCCACCCACTCCACCCAGCCTGCACTCTTTATTTCACTTCTCTAACATACTCTCCTTATTACTTTGCACAGTTGACCCCAGGTACCTGAACTCCTCCACCTTCTCCTCCCTGCAACCGCACCCCTCCACTGCCCTCCCTCTCATTCACACATGTACTCTGTCTTACCCCCACTGACTTTCATTCCCCTTCTCTCCAGTGCATACTTCCACCTCTCCAGGCTCTTCTCAACCTGCCCACTACTCTCACCACAAATCATAATATCATCCGCAAACATCATAGTCCATGGAGACTCCTGTTTGAACTCGTCCGTCAACCTGTCCATCACCACTGCAAACAGGAAAGGGTTTAGAGCGGATCCTTGATGCAATCCAACCGCCACCTTAAACCAGTCTGTCGTTCCTACTGCACACTTCACTGCTGACACACTGTCCTCATACATGTCCTGCACCACCCTCACATACTTCTCTGACACACCTGACTTCCTCATACAATACCACAACTCCTCTGTCGGCACCCTATCGTACGCTTTTTCTAAGTCCACAAACACACAATGCAACTCCTTCTGACCTTCTCTATACTTCTCCATCAACATTCTCAAAGCAAATAATGCATCCTGTAGAGCTCTTCCTCAGCATGAAACCATACTGTTGCTCACAGATGGTCACCTCTTCTCTCAGCCTGGCTTCCACTACTCTTTTCGTGATTGATCAACTTTTACACACACACACACACACACAAAATATATATATATATATATATATATATACACACACACACAAAATAACTTTAAACAGAAGAAGAACGTATTTTTCACGGCCTGGTGACTCTGGTTGTAATGATAGAGGATTATGATCCACTACTGGCTGTATTAATCTGATCCTGCAGTTAAAACACAAGTACACGTTACAAGAATCAAGTCAAGTCAAGTCAAGTTTATTTCTATAGAGCTTTTCACAACAGACATTGTCTCAAAGCAGCTTTACAGAAATCAACAGTCAAGGTGAACGATGTGCATTACACAATCCAGAATCCATGTATTTACCTCATTAACTTGCTAGTAAACTAGTGTTTTGTTGTAGTTTACTAGCCCCCAAACGTTACACAAAAAGAAGTTGAGTGACCATTGTCCTTTGAAATGTTACTTATAATCCTAAATAAGCATTTACAGTTAAAACATTAGGGGTCAAGGACGATGAAAACGCACTGTCTGAGCAGCAACTGTTGCAAGATTGGGTGGAAATGCTATGTGGATTGAATTTCACCTATAGGCGACAGGACAGCGGCACTTAAGGGGCAAATCAGATTTTAGTTGTTGCCAGTGTCCTTCTGTTGCCACCCATCACCGGTAACCCTCTCGTCATGTTTTTGGAAAACCCAGAGTAAACCCAAACAGAGACACGAATATCAGATAACTTCAGACTCCTCATGCAGGTACTATGATGGCCAGAACAATCCCGAACTGATTCTCACAATAAATGAGCTGATATTCTTTATTATCTGTTGCCAAGTTAAGGCCATTATCATAGCAGCAAGCTCTTGGTTCTCCCTTAGACATGTGAAGTTTGCAGTTTGAATCAAAAGAACTATAAGAAAACACCACCTTAAATTGTTTTACAATGTCTGGAGTAGAGCTTTTTTATGTTCTGTAAACCAACTACCCTAACACAGCTAACCCAACCAACCAACCAACACAACCTAACCAATACAACCAACCAACCGATCAATCCAACCAAACAAGCATCCAACCCAAAGAAACGCAAACAAACACAACCCAGCCCAGCCCAACCAATCCAACCAACCAACCAACCAACCAACCTAACCAAGCAACCAACCCAATACAAACCCAAGCAACCCAACCCAATCCAACTGGCTAACCAACCCATCACATCCATCCAACCAACCAACCACATAAACAAGTTTTGGTAAAACAAGGTGAGTTCATATCCCATTACTTCCCATCTGCCTCTGCTGGGCCCCTGAGCAAGGGCCCTAACTCTCAATTGCTCAGTTGTATGAATGAGATAATGATAAATCACTCTGTATAAGAATGTATGCATAATACTGTGAATGGATTTTCTTCCACAGTATGTATTTTACATGTAATTTTAATAAAAAATAATAATAATAAATTTTATTTAAAGGTGCCTTTCAAAACACTCAAGGACACCGTGCATTCATAATCATAAATCATAAAATCAAACAGCAAAAAAACAATTATTTAACTGTTAAAATTAACCAGAAAAATCTAATCTGAACAGATGAGATTTGAGGCATGATTTAAAACTCTTCGTTCTCTCCCAGCCTGCAGAGGTTCCTGTATTTATCAAAGAGCGGCGAGATTAAACGGCCGACTCGCAAGGCCTTGTATCTGAATGGCAGCCGCACATTTCTCGCATGCTTTGCTCTGTGTCAACAGTGCGCCACCTGTTTTACACTCAATTGCTTGTGCAACAAATGAGTGGCTGAAACAATCACCGGCCACAACACACAACTACTGTTTTTCCCTCATGCTTAAAACACTTAATATATGAAAACAGATTGATGCCTTCTAGATATAAACAACAGCAACTGGTATTTGATAAATAATTATGTTCTCTCTCTCCGCAGCACAAACATTTTCAGGGAAAAACTACTTTCAAAAGCTTTCTACTTTAATTCATGTTTTGTTTTATCCAAACAGGTCAAAGGTGAAAAGAGATGAAGACATATTTCAGTAATTAATACGGTATTTTCTTTTTGCCCAGTGTGGAAATACTGGACTTTGGACCTGCTTCCTTCACCAGGCTTCTTCAAGAAAAGTCCCAGCTTTACTACTGTACACTGACTCCTGAAAATATTATCAATAAGACGATTTAGAATGAGAGGAAACTCTTTATAGACTATGATAAATTTTTTTTGTCATCATTTTGATCCTCTTATAGTTAAAGTTGGATTACTTGATCATACACTGCAGAAGTCCCTGTGAATGCGCTGTTACTATAGGAATGATAATGTATTCAAATGAGCACAATAATATCAACTTGAGATTTGACTTGCAGTCAAAATTGCTGCCAGAGCTGCTGTTATATCACCTTCTGGCCAATTTAACTCAAGATTTCCTTTTACGGTGGGATGAAAATGAAGGCTGCCAACATTGATTAAGAGAGAGAAGCAAAAAACAACAAAAAACAGAACATATCTCACCGCTGCGCCCGGGTTCGCTCCCCGGTCAGGGAACCAACCCCAGCCATTAGGGTTGCACAAACCTTAGTGCTGGTCCCAAGCCCAGATAAATGGGAAGGGTTGCATTAGGAAGGGCATCCAGCATAAAAACGTGCCAAATCAAACATGCAGATGGTCCGCTGTGGCGACCCCTAATGGGAGAAGCCGAAAGAAAGTTAATATATATATATATATATATATATATATATATATATATATATATATATATATATATATATATATATATATATATATATATATGTGCCAGTACTGTGGCACTAAACACCTGCATGATTGTATCTTCATAATGATGTTATTGTTGAGCTCATCTGAGATACGAAATGAGGCTGTTTGTTAGTCGATTCTGAAAATTCGGTTTCTGAAGGTAGAAAATAACTGAAGACAAGTGTGAGGCACAGAGGTGTAAAGAGTATTTAAAAAATTAGACTTTACGAGGTAAAAGTCACCAAATTCATTATGACTTGAGTAAAACAGTACTTGAGTATTTGACTCATATTGAACATAGACTCAAAGATTCACAAGTCCTCAACCCCGAGACACAAGTAAAAAGCCAAAATCATTTGATTTGTGAGATTTTATTTTCCTAAAATTGAAATTAAATTGTACACACTGTGATTTGATTGGCCTCTCAATTTTAGAGAGGGGCGATATTTGTAATTATTTTCAACAAAAGCTGTTTCTCAAAGTTATTGTAATCTATTCAATCTCTTTTTGGACTAAAAAACAAGGCCAGCAGTGTTGAAAGTCGCTTACAGGGAGAAGATGCGGGAGTTGTGCCCTAAAGACATCTTCAGCAGTGGTGTAAAATGTAATTTTAATGCTAATTGTCAATTGAAATATAATGGAGTAAAAGGTTAATATATTGAATCTTAAATGTAGTTGAGTAGAGAGTAAAAGTTGCTTATATCTTTTGTTACTTAGTAAAACTAGAAAGTACAGTACAGTAATGAAGTACATTTACTCAAATACTTTACACCACAGGAGCTGTCTAGTTCAAGGCTAAAGAGTGATACATTACTAAACCGTGACTACAACCAGAACACTTAGTGCTATCAGCTTTGTACCTCAGCATTTCGGCATGTCCATGAAACCACTCAACCTTTTCAAAACCAATCCCAAACACCTTAATCCTTTTTTTCACCTCCGAGCTGCAGGATCCTAAAGCAAAACGACTCTGAGGTGTTTGTGAGTAGACACATACAGTCAAGAAACACAGGACATATTCACAAGCTCCTGCATGCATCCTGTTCATGGTTTGTGGCAGGATGGAAAAAATGTGCGTACGTAAACAGAGAGCCAGGACCTGAGCAGGAACTCGACCATACTGCGACTGAATACTTTCTTGAGTGCTGTCTTGAGTAGTCCTTTGAACTCATCGGTTTCCGTGAAGGGCCTCGGTGAAGGAAACCAACCAGGCTAAAGCAAACACGGCTCCACGGCTGTTCTGTGATGTGAGGCTTAGACGACTTTTTGCTGTGGGTTTCCTCAGACCAAGATGAAACTGGACCAGAAGAATTATGATTAGAAAAAAAGCACCCATACTGTACAGTATAATGTCAGTATACTGTAGGTAACTATGGAGAATTTTGACATTTGGTATAATTTGATTATTATTGTTGTTAATTTTTACTGAACTTTCTGAAGTTTTATGTAAGTTTATTTATGTTATACATTTAAAGGACTCTGTGACAATACTAATACACTAGATTTTAAGACAAGGGTACTTTGTGCTTTAAGGGGGTTTATCTGTGGGGTATATACACACTTTTGATCAAATAGTGTATTTTTGATCGTAGTAGATTTATGGTCTTTTTTGCACCACCTAAATGCACATTGTCCATATAAACTCTTTTACTGCTAGTCATTTTGCCTTTTGTCAGTAGCGTCTTTCCTTTCAAGCCCTTTCTTTTCTCAGGATGGCAACCCATTTTTCCTCAGCGTTAAACACACCGAGATGGGTCGTTTATTACATTTTATTGCCTGATGCATCAGAACCACAATGGAGCTCTGTCTAAAGAAAAGCTCTGCACTAAAGAGATAAAAACCTCTCGCTTGAAGAATATGGTGAAGTGATGTGAAACAATGGAACAATTTCAACCGCAAGGGCACTCTCGGGAAAGCTAATGTCACTGGGCGAGATGTTCAGACAGCTTTCTGCTGATTTATGAGGCTTGCTCCTGCTGTGAAGTGCACGTGGAGCAGCATCTGGGACGGATTAAACGAGCATGAAGTGGATTAAGACTGAGCGGTTTGGTGCAAGGTCACAGTGGCAGAAAATGAAACAAGCAGTGCACTTGAAGTTCAGAGTCATGTAGACAGGTTGTTATAGACTTCCTGTCCTGTTCTTCTCGTCCTGTTGCACATCTTCTGTCAATGTCTTAATTGACCAATCAAGAACCCAGACGGCGTTCCGAACCACAGAGCTCTTTGGACACTCTCCCACACTGCCAGTATGTACAGCAGTTGGGTTTCATGGCGACATTTGTAAGGACTGTGTCTCTGTGTAGCGATTTTGTTACAGCACTGACCTCCAGACAGAACTCTTTTTGTTATAGGAGGTATTAAATCATCTGCCTGGTGGGAGACTTCAAAGCGTGCTCTCCAGACCTAAAAGGCTCCGATTAAGCTTTTTCCAAGGTGCTGTAGATGAACCAATCTGATCTCCTTTCTTCAGGCCCCAACTCTTTTTGCTCTTTATAGGGCATTTACGATCTAATCCACTCTCCTGTGTTTCTACAAGGTAAATAATCAGAGTGTGTTTACTAAATGTGAAGAGTCCATTTCAGTAAGAGGAAAGGCACTGATGAGATGCGAGATGATATAAAACTGCTCTTGGGACGAACTTAAAGTACCAGACGCGTGTTTTGCATGTTTAGAATTAAACTGCAAAGCCTGAGGATGAATTCATCAGTGTTATTTAATACCTCAGAATCAGCACCACGAGAGCGTATGCTTTCACCACTGCACTACTTAATTTATTTTCTGATGGCAGCTGTAAAACAATTACAGGTTTCCTGTGTATTTTATAAAAATCGCTTTTGTTCGTTTATGTAGTAGCAGCTAATTTCCTCCAATAACCTCCACATCATTAAGTCACTTAAACACATCATATCATATATTATAACCATATTATATATATATATATATATATATATATATATATATATATATATATATATATATATATATATATATATATATATATATATATATATATTATAACATTTCTAGTTGCTTTGATCAAATCATAAATGATTTTATACATTCATTTAATCGATTGTGTACAAGTGTCTGCTGTTTCCTACTTTATTAGTTGTTTATGTTCATGTTGATTAAAATATATTCTACTGGTTTCACCTGCATAATTCTAACCCCCAAAGCATCATTTTATTGTACAGTGGAACCCGGTTATGTCGCCGGCTTACGGGACGCCAAAATGCGTTGAGATAAACGATGATCGAGATAAACGAAAACCAATATGGCGGCAATATATTAACGTGCTTAAAATTTCTTTATGTACATGATGTGCGTTATTAAATGAGAATGTGCATGTACGTGTTTTTGGAGGTTTTTTACACAACCGCGTTTTGTTTGATTGATCATGCAGATCGAGATAACCTGTAATTCGGATAAGGAGGCGGAAGCCGAAGTAAATGCAGCAGGATCGGAGTAATGAGAGGGTGCCGTTGAGAGAATGCGGAGTCCGAGAAGAAGGGTACGTAGCGGGATACGTATACGCGATTACACAGACCGCCATGAACCAACACATACGATCATGCACAAACAATAACGGACCGCGAGTGTGTGGAGGTGAGGGGCTAAAATAGGAGATGGGATGAGTGAGTGAATGAGAGTCAGGTGTGTGTGATCAGCATGACTGCGAGGAGCGCACGGGAGAAGAAGCAGAAGGGGGCGTGGCAGGGGGATTCCTGACATAACCGACATTATGTGGCAAATTTGCCCCACCTTGTGCTCGAGATATTAGGGTTCGGCGACATAAAAAAATCGACATAACCGATTAAAAAATGCTAAGACAAAGCGAGAATTTGGCGGTTCCACTTCAAAAACATCGACTTAATAGGGTTGGCGAGTTAACTGAGGTCGAGATAAGTGGGTTCGACTGTATAAGTTAAATTGATGAATTGTGTAGCTGAATCTTGAATGTCACTAATGAAGGCGAGTGAACGGCATCAGATCAACCAATAATCAACCAGTTCTCTAAAACAGGTCAAAGGTGAATCTTGTGAACCTTAATTTGGAGAGTAAATACAGAATGAACAAAACACAGAATTAAACTGTGCACCATCATACTGACCACATGACCAAACATTTTAATGATTTTGTTTGTGAACAATGACAAAGGGACTTTTCATTCTGATGGCAATGAGATGTTCATTGACACAAATACTTACTTTAGAACGAAGGATTTAGAGAAAAGTTCAGGCTTTGGCAAGAAATCCAATGCATTGTGCTGTTATTGTTTTGAGAAATGCACTTATTGGTTTGCAAATATTAAGGATGATTCGAGAAATGCTCCAAAGCAACTGAGAAAAACTGTAAATAAATGTGCGCTGTTCAAATTCATAGATGCCATACAGAAGAAAAGCAGGTTAATAAGGGTGGGTTTTTTATATGTAGGTTGAGGGAAATAAGCAGACAATCACATTTTCACATCATTTGGGACCCAAAGCAAACAACCACATCTAAAGCATTTAGGTTTAGAGAGTTAAGGCATACTGGCACAGTACCATCACCATCATTCCATTGCAGAATGAGGGAAAGATGAAATGGTGAATAGGGGCCAGGATAAAGCATTCTTTCGTTTGCTGCACTTTATTTTCAGTGCTTATTACACTGCTCATTCAATAATGTGGACTAAATCAGATAATAGCATTTTACATACACAATGATAAAAAAACCCAAAAAGACTAAATAAATGAATGACAGATCCAAATCTGGGATTTGTCCCTTCTTCTAATAAGGAAAGATCAGAAAATTGATAGTCACTGTATGAAATACTATCCACAAATGTTTCAGTTTTTTTTTCTTTACTTGTATTCTGTTTATCTGATTTGCATATAGTGCAGCTCTTTCTTTTCAAAATAAAATACAGGTGTATAAAAGATTTAAAACATGCGCTAAAAGTATTGGCACCTCACTGGAGCGTATAACAACGCTACCCTGTGGTGTATTTTAAACCCTGCTCGTCAGCTTTTAGAGGATCTTTTAAAATATGCATTATTTCAAATAGAAACTGTGTGCATGCTGATAGGAAGAGTTCTATCGAATGCATGGCAGACGTTCATGCAGATTTGCTGGTTTTATTTAAACAAATGTAGCAGACAAAACCAATACTCAGAAATGTAAAATAGGCACTGAACACTGAAAAGGGGAATACAATCAAAATGGGTTATAATGCATGTAGACATCGAGGAGAATTTCAGTCACCAATATACCTAAATTGGTGTTTTTACAGATTTGAGGAACCTCTGGAAACCCCAGACAGACATGAGGATAACATGGGAAAATCCATGGAGACCATAACCTGAGCTCAGGATCACTAAAACAACAATTCTACACATTTTTACCTACATATTTCCCTAAAGATATTTGGCATTTATTAATTTGTTGCTAATACATGTTTTATATTTATGAAATCTATCACTTTCTTGTTATGTAAGATGAGTTCCCACAAATTTATGCCATAAAATAAATATTACAATAATTTCATGCACGCAAATACACAGTTCGGACAAAAGTATTGGGACATCTGACTTTTCCAGGAACATGTAGGTTTTGGAAGTCAGAGGCACACAGTTGTGTATGTTGCATTTGGATGCAGTAAATTTGCCCTTCACCTGAAGTACGAGACCCAAATCTGGTCCAACATGACAATGCACCTTGCACAAAGCCCCAAGTTTACAAGGTTTAGAGTAGAAGATCTTGGGTGGCCTGTTATAGAGCTCTGACCTAAACCCTATTAAACACCTTTGGGACGTATTGGAACACTGACTGCACCCCTGACCTCTTTACCTCACCTACATAAGTACCTGACTTTAGTAAGACCTTTTTAGCTGAATGAGGACAAATCCCAACATTTACAATGCAAAATCTAGTAGAACTAGACTGAAGATATTTTACATGGTGAAATGAGCAGCATACTGAGCTTCTCTAGAATTAAAAAAAAAGTGCAAAATACTGTAAGCAATGTATCAGATTTAATGCTACTGCATTTTACTTATACATTCAGCTTGAAGGACATGATGTAAATAATCTCACTACACATAACAGTGATATTAGCATTTGAGCGGATGCTAACTATCAACAATGCTACACATCCTTTAGCAACCTTGCTAGTTCTGTACATGAAATCACCACCATATTTTCGACAATATCAAAAGCTTCTACTGAGATCTGTCCTCTGTCGTGACATGAAAATTTAGAAGCAGCTACACAATTGCTAGTTAGCTTGTCCAGCTTGCTAATTACAATAAATGAATAGGAAACCTTAAAAAAGTCTACCAACATTCAAAATTGTTCTGTCAGAGTTTCTGATAGCTTCTGTCAGAGTTTATGATAAAAATGTTAATGGCAAAAATTAGTAAAACAATAAAAGAGAAAAGAATTGTGAGAAAACGTGTTGACTGGTAAGTGTGAGAGTGAGTAGGAACCAAAAAGAACGGAGAAAACCACAGATTTAACATCTAACATTTCTTAATCATTGGTTCATAAGAGTTGAAGACAAATTTTTTACCACAGGATCTGACTAAATGACATTTCTTTTGACAAGAAAAATCCTCAAATGTGCAAATATACCAGAGCACTTCATAAATACCACACAGCTGATTAAAAACCTGCAGGTTTTTTCCTCAAAGTTCAAACCACAAGGTCCTCATGATCTATTTATGTATCTTAACATGTTTTATTCTCTACAATCTTGGCAATAGTGTTCCTCAAAGAGTCTTTCTTTTCCTTATGTATGGATTCTGTGCTCCTTGAAAGCATTGTAGATTACACTCTGCTTTTGATAGCATAATTAAGCGACAACTGTAGGGTTACAATTGATTGACAAATGATTCATGTTTAAGCTTGGTCATCTTTTCTAAATCAACAACACATACAAATGTAGAAGTCGTTTTAACCCCCAACATAATTTTATTATATCGGTAAAAACACACAGTATAAATGGTAATAGGGTCAATTTGGAAGCTTTAAAAAACAATGTAATTGTAAAATGTGAAACTGAATCTAATCCTGTTATATTATAGAATATTCACATGAATTTGTTCTGGTGTGTCTCCTTTAGCTAAATTGCCAGTGTGCACTCAAGTTGTCTTGGACTTCACAACTGTGTTTGTGTGAAAATGCATCATGTCTTTCACTCAAAAAAATATCTGATCTCCTGTAGTAAAGGAGTTGTAATATCCATTTTTTATTCTATATTATATCACACATTTATGACTTTAATATACTCCTGCAGATACACTTTTAATGACAAATACAGTGATCTTGTATATATGTATCTTGTGTATTTGTAAAATAGATTGTAATCATCAATCGTCAATAAATCATAAAAAAACCCGTTTTGATCTGAAATAATGTGCAATTTTATAAAAGTACAATTCTTTAATATGTCACTGAGGCAGTATGTTCAGTATCATGTGATGGAGAAGACACCACCGCCATCTAGCGGAGTTAAACTGTATCAGTTATTCAAAGAAACCCTCACCCTGAACTTCTGGTCTTTTAGTAGTGAAAAATCAATTTTTTGCTATTTTGCTTGAAAGAAATTCATACATTTGCATTTACTGACCTTTAGTCTTTCAGTCTGTCCAGCTGTTTCACTCCCTCATCTGTAAATTCTTATAAGAATAACCAGAAAAATAAACCAGCAGCCAAAATAAATAGAATAAAATTAAATAGATTAAACAATTTGCACCAAAATAACTAAACACTATCATTCCAAAAAATGTTGCTTTGTGAATAGTGGTGGGATTCATCCAGCACCCCCCCTCCCCCCCCCCCCCCTTTATTTGTCACCTGTCTGTAAATCCAGTTGTGTTAATAAAAGTAAGCATAAGGGGGCAGTATCCAACAAATAATAGTTCCCAACTACCCTCCATCGCTCTCATACCCAGACACTACTGTCAATTGTTTTTGATAGAATACATCAAGAAAAGGGTTCATCAAAGGGTTTTTGGATGCTGACAAGTCAGTAAAAAGGCTCTTCTTGGATGTATTGTTAAATAAGAAACAATTCGCTAAAAGATTCGACATAAGTTACCTGAGATGGACAACTGAAAAAGTTAAGAGATCCAGAAAGTCGAGTTCTGACCTTCTTTTGGAACAGTGCACATAAAAATGTCACCTCACACCTTCCATGTCCCTGGTACAACCCTGTCCTCGGATTACTGTTTGTGTGGAGTTTTATGTTCTTACATCATCGTGAGGTTCCTCTGGGTTTCCCAGTTTCCTCCCACCTACCAAAAAACATAGTAGCTGGTGGATTGATCATTGGTTTGTAAAATAGTGAGTTTCCATCAAAACTTTAATGACTAAATGTAAATGAACAAGAAATAAATCACCATTTTATATCATTTTATATATATAATTCTGTTATATTATAGAACCAGGAGTATAAACCAGGACTGGAAATGTCCTCTAATAGATCTAAATAGTTAGTCAGCACAAGTTAATGATCTTTCCTGTTACATATATTTGACTTTGCTGATAGACCGGGTTGTTTTAATTTGGCCCACGCATTAAGCAGTGCAAACAGTGGAGTCAGCAGGTGGCCCATGATTCACCAGCGAGAGCTCGATCCCCCCCTATGGAGGTCTACTATTGGATTTCAATCAGTCTAGTCAAATAAAAGTCCATGGGAAACCATGCTGTGGCCTAATTATAATTTTTTTTCTTCCAGGGTAGCACATTGTGCAAGCAAAAACGTTATTCCGCCATTAAAAATGCTCTGTAGCATTAAGACATAAAAGACTAATTATGTCCTATCACATGTTCTATCAGGCTGAATTACTGTGAACATTGGACATCACTGCAGTGTGTTTCTTCTATTGATAGTCAGTTTCACGCTCCGTCGGTCCACAAGTGGGCATGAATAGTGCACTTCAAAGTAACTGAGAGCAACGTTTAGCAGAAATGCCATGACGGATAAGATTAGGCTTAATGTAGCAGAACAGCTAAATGTCTGCTTTGGTGAGATGATGGCATGTTGCAATAGGTTCAATATAGTATTTGTTTTTGGGTTTTTTTGGAACAAAGCCACTCTGCTCATTCATTAGAATTTCACATATTTTATATTCCTTTTGTACAGTTCATGGGAAATATATGGGAAAAATATGTGTTGAATTTTTTTTTTTTTTTTTTTGTGGCCAGATCTTAACACACCTCTGAGGGATTTTAGAGTGATGTGTCAGACACCGTTATATGGAGAATATCTTTTTTCTCTCTCTTATTTCTATCTGAATATCATTGGTGTTCCTTTTTCTAATGTACGCTCATCTGGTGTCTCATGGGGACCCATTTCTGCTTATACTTTAGTATATGTCTGTCAAAAGTCGTAATGTTGGATAATATTGAGGAACAGTTCAGATCATATTAAGGACAACATGTAATAACATTCAATTATATGAGGGGAACAGTTCAGAATGTTGGGTTACACTTACAAACAGTTCCTACAGCAAGATTATACTAGGAAAGGGTTTATAATGTTGACATATATTAAGGAAAGAATTCTTATCTTCAGTCTGGTTCATACCATTAAATAGTGTTAAGCTTTGGATTGTATCATGTTGAGGAACAGTTCATGCGACTGAGTTATAATTTGGGAGTGTTCATAATGCTACTTTGTTTTGAGTGACAGTTTGTAGTGCTGGATTATGTTATCGGGGAGGTGGTAGCATAGTGGTTAAGCATCTGGGTTAATGTTAGGGAGGTCAGGGGTTCAAGTATTGCCAAGATGCCCCTTTTGGGCCCTTGAGCAAGGCCCTTACCCCTCTGTGCTTTACTGGGTGCTGTATCATGACTGACCCTGCACTCTGAACACAGCTTCCTACATTGCTGGTATATGTTAAAAAAATAACAATTTCTGTGTGGGCTCAATAAAGTATTCTAAAATTAATGTGAAACAAAGTTTTGAGGAACAGTTCATACTGTAGGGTAATAATGTGGAATACAAAATTCTTAATTTTTTTTTAAGGAACAGTAATAATGTTGGATCATGTTAAGGAACAGTTCATACTGTTGGGTTGTAATGTAGAAGATTAAAAAAGGTTCCATTATTTTTTGGGGAACAGTTTGTAATGCGGGATTGTGTTGAGGAACAGTTCATACTATCGGGTACTGAGGAAGTGTTTATAACACTGGACTTTGCTGAGGAACAGTCCACATTAGAAATGGATTTTATTTGAGGGATAATTGATTTTACTGAGGAAGCGTACATAATGTGTCATTCTAATGAGGAAGAGTTCACTGTTAGATTCTATTTATAAAGAGTACATACATAATGTTAAATTTAATTTAAGTAACGTTGATGATGGAAGTTTACAGTATATTGGTGAAGAGTTCATTAGATTAGAACACAATAAGGAACAGTTCATAGCCTTAGTATACATTGATTAAAAGTAACAATAGTGAGGAACAGTTCATTATGCTTAAATATTATATTTAATGAGTACATAAATTCAAAATGGTCTAAAACTAGTTCATATTGAGGATGTTGTAATGTTATTTTATTTTAATGAAAAGTTTGCAACCTCAGAATAAATTGAGGAAGAGTATGTAACTTTAGAATACATAGAAAAAGCATTTGGAATATTGCTTCATATTGAAGAACGAATCCATGCTTCATTATAGTACACATTTTTGAAAAAGATTTAAGGTTTAAGACTCAAGAGCTCATTGTCATATGTACAGGAAACAATCTGTTATACTATACAATGGAATTGTTTTCTTTGTGAATCCAAGCAGCCTATGACCTACTGTAAATTAATTAAATGTGGAAGACAAAAAAAAAAAAAGTTAACAAAAATTACAAATGTCCTGAAGGTAGATTAGTTCCTTCGATGTAAAAGAAGTAGTGTCTATTGTTAGATATAGTTGGTCGGATCGTATTACATTTGTAATGTCTATAAAATAAAGATTTAAATGTAAGCATTGCTCATTTTCATTGAAAATGAATGTGCACTTTTAGAAACCTTTTCCAACTCCAGTGTCTATTGCTAGATGTCATTTACAGCCCACTGGGGGGAAGGAGACCATGTGTATATGTGTTTGTGTGTGTGTGTGTGTGTGTGTGTGTGAGAGAGAAAGAGAGAGAGAGAGAACGAAAGAAAGAAAGAAAGAAAGAAAGAAAGAAAGAAAGAAAGAAAGAAAGAAAGAAAGAAAGAAAGAAAGAAAGAAAGACCGAGAGGGGTGTGAGAGTGCTGAGGTGCAGTTGGAGTGTGGGAAAGTGTGGGAATGTAAAAGCCCCCCATGTGATCAGCAGTGTTTCCCCTGCACAGTGTTGGCATAAAGCCCCAGGCTTGAGCTTTTCCTTTCCTCTTAGTGTTGAAGGAGGGAGGCTGTGTATGTATGTGTGTGTGTGTGTGTGTGTGTATGTGTGTGTGTGTGTGTGTGTGTGTATGTGTGTGGGATGGTGGGCAGGCACATGCACCACAGATCATGACTGATGGCCACAAAGCACACTTCTGGACACTTCAGGACAGAAATCTGTAGTTTCTACTCTGGATTGCTGCATTTCTTTCCCTCCTCTGTGAATTATTGCGACTGGAACTGGACAGCTTTCATCATGCTTTCAACTCTTGACCCACAGAAACTCGAGTGACAGAATTTTCAGAATAGTTTTTTTTGTAAAGAAAAGGCTGGGGAGATCTGTATTCTTTTAGGAGAAACGAATACAAGATTGAAATGAGTGAGGAGAGTAAAGGCGACAGCGGTAAGGATGTGGAGAAACAACTGCGCCTGCGTGTGTGTGTGCTGAGGGAACTGCTGCAGACTGAGCGGGATTACGTCGAGACCCTGCACTTCCTTTCGGTATGGTGATATTAAGCCTTTGCTATCTCACCCAAACACCCTAAATACAAGATATAACACCTATATACATTTTCAGAGCACAAATGCATAATAATCTGGCATCACAATGTTTTTTTTATAGATGTATTGGTTGTTTTTTTCATTTATCAGCAATTTGCAGTTACAAAAAAAGGACACTTTACTTCTTATCCATTTCTGGTTACATTTAAGTGACCAGTTGTGAAAGTTAAATGAATGTCAAATGACAAGCGATTGACTTTTGTCACTGCTTTCTGATCTAAATAGAGACCTGATATCTAATCCTATTCCTGCTCATTTGTCCCAACCTCTCTGATGCACCTGTCTTATTCATCACCACTCATTAAACTATTCACTGGCTTTCAAATCGATATTTTATTGCAAAAAAAAAGTGGTACAATTGGGCAAGGCATCCTAGTCTTCATCAAACACGAGCATGGCATTGATGGATCTTCTATGATTTAATACAGTATATGATTTATGTTTATTCTTTTAGATCGATTGTGTATGTGTGGGAATTTTTTAAGCACAGAATATACATTCTAATGCAAAAGGTTCTGCCTGGTAAAAACGTGGAGATGTTTATGGTTTGTGACATTCCATGTGACCTTATACTAAAGTTGAATCCTCTCAGCAATGGTTCCTTTGCTGTTTGAATATTAACCGTCCAACGAATTTGCAAGGAACCCTCCTTTTATAAAGAATTTAAAGATTAAATTTGGAGTCTTTCAGAGTTCTCCGATGTCTTCTCTAAGCCTCATGGTCAGGAGAATAGAACCGAATATCATCAGTCCAGAACGGTTTTGGAGTGTAGCAAAGCAGAGAAGCTGGCAGTCTGTTGAACTCTATTTTTCATTCTTTATAATCATATTCATACTGTTGCTACACGAACTCTCAGGATACAAACATTTAAAAGTAATGACAAATACAGATGCAAAAACCGATATATATATTGATGTTCTTCTCTTGCCTCAGCCAGCACGTTCATTTAGAGAGCTACATATGATTATAAAAAAATGATCATATCATTGTCATGGACGTTTCGAGTTAATAAACTCTTGCCAAGAGCTAAACTCAGACAAAAGAGGCAGCATGCCAGCACTAACACAGGTAGATTCTGGATTACTAACACCTGGACTGTCACTGCTTCCTTTAGAGCACGAACTCTATTGTAGTTCCAGGTCTAAGGCTGGAAGAATAGAACGAGCTTAATGCAATTATGGAATAAACAGAAAGTCAAAGGCAGGAAGGAGAGGAAATGATCTTTAAAAAATGCTGCTGAATGTCTGAGACAAAAGAGTCATTTCCGTGCTTCAGAGAAGGAAAATAACTCTATGAGATTGCTAGTTCAGGTAAACGCTGATTAGCATATTCCCCCGTTCACTCCTCCCGCAAAAAATCCCCTAAATGCCATACGTGTAAATAAAAGCATCTATTCATCAATACATTTTACGACCAGTTAACATGTTAAACATTAGGAATTGTACTTCAGAGCAGGGCTAAGGGCAGTGTGCAGTGTGTTATTAGTATAGTTGCTTCCCACACCATATGGATGTATGCAATCCTCAGCTGAAACCTCTGCCCCAGATGGTTTTAATGTAGGTACCTGGAGGAGCGGGGGTTGGTGGGGGGTTGTTTTGTGTTTTGGGGGAACCACTTTTCCTAGAAATCATCCAAGTCTGTCCGATCTTAGCCTACAGAGGGTGCTTGGGTTTTATTCTAAGGAGATGGAAATATTCATTGACACATCACCCTGGGAAACTTCCAGAAAACGTCGGTTTGTTTCAGGGTCCGACAAATCTGCTTTCATTTGCTCCTTTAAACCACAATTCCCAGAAGGTTTCGCATACTTAGGGATAAATTAATGTTGGTGGAGGACCTTGTGGCTTTTAGGTCTGAGATTTAAACCCCCAATTTAAACAAGAATGTTTTATTCACTTTCACTGTCAGTCGACTTACTGTATACGGTACCTTCCTTACTGCCAATTTAAGTACGTTGCAGATAGCTACGTATTCACAGATGTGCTTAAATTCTGTTCCCAATTTGTTGGTTGATGGATTTGGTATTAAATTGTAGATGGAAGATTGAGCCTGTCTACTGTTATGACATTGCTGGTGCATTTACAATGACAAAACAATTTACAATCTCAGACATAACAGTTATATTTTGGTCTTAAGTTCTCAATACAAGAGCAGGAAGTTCCTTTGTCAGACATCTCAATATTGAGAAAGTCTGTATAGGATGAGTGGATCCATTGGTGCGAATGTTGGACATACAGTCTCAGAATGCAGTGCTACTGTTCACAGTTAACGAGTTATGACAGAGACTAGGCTCATTATTAATAAGATACTGAGTCTGATGGCATTGACAGATGTATTTGCATGAACCTTTTATCTTTAATAGATTGGTGGTTTGGGGCGGTGGTGGTTTTGTGGTTAAGGCATTGGACTTTGAAGGCGAAGGTCATAAGTTCAAATCCCAGCCACACGAGCTGCTACATATGGGCCTCTGAGCAACCCCATGGTTGCTCAATTATATGAATTAGATAAATGTAAGTTGCTCTGGATAAGGGCAAAATTTTTTGAGCATAGTGTAGATCAAACGTTTTTACTAAAGTACTAAAGTGCTGCTGCATCAGTATCTATTAGACATAATTGGCACCATTGGCAGTTTTGTTCTTATTCATTGAAAAATAATTTTATAAGCAGCATAAGTCAGGATGCAGGGCGGATGTTTTTCCTTTAAGAAAAAGTCTAGTGAAAACATCATCCAAGACATGAAGGATCCTCTCATTTTCACAGCTCATCCTCATTAGTTACGCTGTCCCATGAAACCAGACTCTGTCTCTAAATACCTCTGCACCTCGAGAGTCTGTCCTGAAGGCATGCTGAGGTTGACCCTCAGAGATCAAAGACTGTCTTCAGGCTTTCTGTTGCCTGGAGAAACTGGGGGGATCGATGCCATGTTGAACAGAGAGCATTTTTGTTTGTTAGATTTTGGGTGGAGGACGTCTGTGCTAGACAGTTTGGCTCCCAGTAGACAGGCATGGTGAAAGTGCCAGAGGGGGCTCTGACGTGAGAGCCTGGGCTTGGTGAGTTCTTTTATAAACCATGTATCCTGGTGGACGAATTCTTTAGAGGTTGCGAATTCCAGAGAGCCAAATCAGACATGATGAATACCCTAAATACAAACTGGAAAAATGACACTGGGATTGCTGGTTGGACTGGTTATCAGTATTTCTTGGATAATCCGAAAAAAATTTGTACATAATGTTTCACTAAAAGATGAGCAAAGTGTGTTTGGCTCTGGTTCTCAGACAGAGGAAGTGCCCTTAAGGGCTGTCTCTGCGATTTCCTAGAATGCTTTATGTAACTGTTCATCTTGATAATGAGGAGTCTTAGATAGTTGTTTGTTTTAGATCGCTTTAGAAAAAATGTGACACTTCCATGTACAAGTGATTGTCGAAGCAGGGTCATTGAAATTATACAGAAACACTGAATTTGCCATTTGGTCCCAATATTTAATTACTCCTTTAACTTTATGGAGAGCACATTTGGGGGAAAATAGTCTGGAGAGAGTGAAGGAAAGCCCTTTCATATCTCAGATTCAGCTGAAAAACAGATGTCTATGAATGCAGTTGGCTTGGTTAACTGGTCCCTTTGCACTGTTTCTCTCTGCAACGGTCTGTAGCATTAAGGATTGACCACCCAATGTCATGGTTTAAAACCCTGATAATGAAACTCATAAAAATGAAATTGTGTCACCATAAAACAAAAATTTGCTTTATATTCCTTTTGGGGCTTTGCACTCTTTTAATGTATACTAACCCTGTGAGTCTCTTGTGAGACATATTCCATTCCAGAAACAAACAATATTTATAATTGAAACGTATTATATTAGAGTTTTATTTCAATTGGATACACCACAAAACAGTTGTGAAACCGAGCAAAACGTTGGATTACAGTTGCGCATGATTGTGCAACCGTTATCCTCGTTTTCAAAGCTCGTCATAAAACGGTCGTAAAAGATCAATTTAAACACTCTGTCTCATCAAAAAGACTCGATCCAGTAAGGCTTTAGGAACACTGGACCCAGATCCAAATATTAACCCTATTCAAGCTTTGAGGCTAGCATCCATTGGAGCTTTTAAAGAGGAACATTTTATCGCTTGTTGATTTTTTTTTAAGATCAAAAACACGTGCAAACAAATAAATGTGACAAGCTCTGTCTCATGGGAGAAATCTTTTAGCATTTAACCCATGTTTGGAAGGTCACACGTGCAGGGCTGTAATGAGGATTGCAATTTTTAATGAGGCCCTGTTGCAGAAATGTGAACCACTTCATATATCAAACAGCATGACAATGTACTACACTAATAGCTAGGTTCCTATTTGTTTTTGTTTTTTTAAACCTATTTTTGATATATTCTGCTCACACTCTGTCTATCTAAGTCTAATTGAGTTTTTTACTTTGTGTAGAGTTTTTTTTTGTTAATTTTGTTTTGGACTCACATCCACTCCTTTTCTCAATTGCGTGATAGCTATCATTAATTGCAAAAAAAACAACATTAGTGTAAGTGGAAAGATGCAAAGACATAAACTTAGCATGTTACTGAATAGGGCAAATCCTATAATCCCATCGCCAAAGTCAAAACACAATTAATAAGGGGGAAAAAAGCAATAACCAACAGGAAAAGGTTGTTATAACTTAATCATTACAACTAAACAATAAGCGAACTTTGTGAAGAAATAAAGGAACCACCTGATCATCTAGTATTAGTGATAACTCTAATGTACCTTGTCAAAACCGACCATATGTGCTTCCTCCTTCAACTGTTACCACAAAGATGAAGGTAAACCAGTGTATAGGATGCTTTTGGATGCAGTAGCATTACATTTTCCCTTCACTTAAACTAAGAGACCCAAACCTGCTCCAGCATGACATGCCCCTGTGCAGAAAAAGCCATCTCCATTAATATACATGTGTTCGAGTGGAAGTTCTTGAGTGACCTGCTGTAGAGCTCTGACCTCAACTCTATTGAAAACCATTGGGATGAATTTCAATATTGACAGCAATCCCCAGGCTTCCGCACCTCACCTTTATCAGTACTTGACTTTACTAACGATCTTGCAGCTGAATGAGCACAAATCTCCACAAGCATACTAAAGATTCTGGACGAACATCTTCCAAGAATATTTATTAACATTAGCTGATTGTAATAACTGTCGTAAATTCTTTCTCTTGTCCAGAATGGTGTTCTTATGTCATGTTTGATTTCTTCAGATATGCCTTTGGTTTACATATGCTGTTGGTTTGTCTTAGTTTTAGTCCTCCCCTCAGCTCCTGTCCTGTCTTGTCATTGGTCTGTTTCCTAATGTGTGCACCCACTCTGTGTTCAGCTCCTGGTAGTTATTGTTACCAAGATGTCTGCTGTTTTATGCTCATGTTTCTGTTGCTAGTTTCAATCCAAATTGTTGCCTGTTTATAGATCACTAGAGCAAAACAGTTCCAGTAGCCTTTCAGGCCTGTAATTGTAAAACTCCAGTTAAAGAGGCTTTTGTGAGCATTAATTTCTCTGAAAGGAGCCCAAGGTGGGAATTACAACTTAAAATGCAATGTTTTGCCCAGGTTGGAGTGGACAAACTTGACTTTCCTGCACAAGGCCTATACCTTAACCCTGCTGAACATGACTGGGATGAACTGGAATGTATTTTAAATAGAGCTTTTAAAATAATTACAGGTTTGTGAATTGAGTTCAAACCCTGAACCTGAACTTTTCATGAATTAGAGAAAAGAAAAGAAGTGTAGAATGTAGCTCCACACTACTGTTTTACATTAAAGATGTTATTACTTCTGCAATTCAGATGTGATGGGTTCCTTGGAGCCTTGAACCCACACTTGTTGGTCTTCTTCTCTCAGAATAAGTTTATTACAGGGGCAGATATTATTGTTGTTGTTTTTTTTTTTTTTTTTTGCTCAGGCTAGAACTAACGCCAGATGGGGCATACATACTCGGAAGGAGCAGTGAGCCCTGGTATTGCCTCTTCCCTTTTGGCGGTGGGGGGTATGTGTGTGTGGAAGGTCAGGGGTTCACATCACCCCCATCTTTGACCTTCTTCCTACAAGTTGATCTTTAATCCTGCTGTTTTGGAAATGGAAGGCTTGATTACATGGCCTTTTGTTTAACAGTAATACAAACAGTCAATCTTGTAGAATTACCACCACCACCACCACCACCACCACCACCACCACCAACAACAACAACAACAACAACAACAACAACAACAACAACAACAACAACAACAATAATAATTATAATAATAATACTAATAGAATAATCTCCTGCCTCTTGTATCTTTGTAGCTTTCTCAATATCGATTTGTTTCTATATGGAAAAATAACTGTAATTGTGAAATTTTTAGGAATAAAATTGTCTCTGATAAATCATCTGTGATAATTCTATACTAATTTTTTTGTACTAAACTAGTATAACTCTTTACAACCTTTTTTTTAAAGGTTAAATTAATAGTGCATAAACGACTAATTATTAACTATTACTACTTAATATTTGTTATGAAATGTAATTAATGTAATAACAATTCACTGAGGTGTATGCTTCGTTTTATTTAATTATTATTCTATATTTAACAGTAATATATTGCACTAGGTGGTTGAAAGATTTATCTTTTTTTTATACCTTATTAGAACAGAATTTTGCATTGACTGCGTTCATTGCTTTATGATTACAAAATTAAATATTCATGGAATGTGAAAATACTTACGTGTGGATTTCTGAGTTAAAATACTGCTGTGTGGTGTTTACATGACTGTCTGAAGAATCTTATAGCTGCTACACAGCAGCTTAAACAAGACTGAGAAAAAAAAAAAACCACTTTTGAAACACTGCTCTGAAGAGTTCATGGTTCTCTGTAATTTGTCAGAGACAGTGGAAAGTCTGTCAGCTGTAATTGGAAAAAAGATGAGCATTGACTGCTAAAGTCTTCACCTCCACCATGGCTAATCATACAGTAGCTAGTCCTTATTCTCTGCTCTTTCTTTTTCAGTTTTTGTCTCTCAGGTATTTCAACTCATAGTGTTGACAGGAAGTGATAGTTTTATGTTGGCTATGTGGAGAATTGTTTATATTCTGTTAAATATATATATATATATATATATATATATATATATATATATATATATATATATATATATATATATATATATATTTTTTTTTTTTTTTTCTTTTTCCACTGAGTGGCCTAAGGAGATTCAACTCAGTCAGAAATGCTAATTAGCAATGCGCTGTATTGATGTTGTGCATTATTCTCAGCGAACAGACAATCTGTCCCAGTGTTGTCTGTGTTTCGAAGTTCTGCAGCAATTTTAAGATTCTTGTCACATAGCAGGCTGTGTGTATTCCCCACAAGCTACAGACACAAAGAGCTTGTGTACAAAGCTCTATTTAAACACACCACTCTCATTTAGTCTGATGTCGCTTCACATGACTGGTGCCGTATTTGAATTTGGAACGTTTGACTTCTTGTCATCATTAATGTTTCATTCAATTTCACATTAAAGAACAGTTTGAAAGCTATCTTGTTTAATACGCTTTGCATTACATTGTTTTGATGTAAAAAATAAAAGTGATTTGTTTCAGATCTTCCCCTTGACAAATCACTGGAGCCTAGAATGATACAAAACATAATAATGTGAAATGTTCAGGAGCAATCTTCCCAGTTGTAACACCATATTTAGCATGTTGAGTCTTCGGGTTTGGCCGCTTGGTTGGGTGTCAGGTTTGTGATTGCGGCGGGCTAGTGAGAGCTTTCAGGGGCTCTCCAGTCAGTGAGTTCCTTTTGCTTTTGTTTCATGGCAAGCAGGATTTCCTTCCTTCCTGGCCCTCCCCTGCTTTACATTGTGCTCTGTGCTTCCTGTGCTGTCGCTCCTTTCCAGAGCTTTGGCAAAGAAGTAAAACAAGTTACTCAATGAATCAAAATCCATTCGTGAATCAAATTTTGTTTTTCCTAAACATTTAAGAAGTAACATAAAAGTACTATAAGAATAATAATAAGTATTATTATATTTGGTGGACTGGTTGGATCATTAAATCACAGCTTTCAGTGCAATCTCATACCTATTAGTGTGTTTGCTGATGCTGAATCAGCAAAATTGGGTCCAAAAATGCTTTTTTGGGAAATTGTGGGAGGCTTGTATATGACTGAAAACGTACCTTTCATTCATTGGTCAAGCACTGGTGACTGTGCGTAAAAATCATAAAATCACCTGTACTGTTGTAAAATATAACATAAAATCACCTTCACTGTTATAAAATATTTCATGTAGCACTTGGGCCTAAATTTTTTCATTTAAACACCAGGTCCAAATCTACATATTAAATATAATATTTTTGCAGACCTACAGCTCTCTCCTTTGGTTCAGTTCGCATTTGTGGCTCCAGCATGCAATTCAATATGTGGCATATAAACTTTATGGATAAACGTATTGGGTCACCTGACCTTTTCTGCCATATGTGGTTCTTCTCCAAACTTTTATCACAAAGCTGGAGGCACACAATTTACCTATGACCAGGTGTCTGCAAACTTTTGGCAATATAGTGTTTATGTCTCATATTGTTCATTTGGGCTGATTCAGAGTTGAAACTTAAGATTTGAATTCTTAGGCCACTACTTGTCCAGGGGCTCGTGTTTTATGTTTATGGTCATCTCCTTAATTTGACCACTTTAGTTCTTCATGTGCCTTCATGAACCATACTGAGGAGGAAGCCTCAACAGTGCGTATATCAATGCACCACTATTCTCCCAAATGAATAGAATGCCTGTGTAGCCTCTTATGCCAGCTGCCCTTCCCTTTGACAGGTGTTCACTTAGAGGGACATCAATGGCCACTTGTGAGGTTTCCATGTTACGTGAAATGGGCATTAATGCTCACCAGGTATATTCAAAAAACAATAATTTTGGTTTAACCTACTGCTTGAACGATCAATGGCTCAGGATGGGATCCAGGACAAATCAATTGGATAGCTCATCAAGTTCGATCTCTGGTTTTGGCTGACTTACAGGGTGCCATCAACATGTCTCTTCCTGTAGTCTGTGCTCTTTCAGCCAGAACGGATAGAGCCTGGCGTGCTGGATGGGTTAGCAAAGGCCACTGTTTCTTCCCACATACAAAGATGGCATTGAGCCCAGAACCCTTCGAAGGGGTCTTTTCCTGGCCTGTCCTATTTTCATTCCCATTCAGACCTGTCTCTAAGGACTTACAAAAAACTTCTTGGGGTTCTTTCACAACTTGCAGCATCCAATTTTCTGACAGGGATTGGGGATAAAGAATCAAAGACAACAGTTCAAAGGAAAGTCAAAACCTCCATAGAGCTTGTTGCAGGAAACGTGGGTCATTTATAGTTAGCGAGGTTCTGATCAGAAGCAAACTAATGACAGTGGCAGTATTTTGGTAAAGACTGATTAAAACATGGTCATGCTGAAAGCCCAGCTTAGTCAGCATGACCAACATCTAGGCCCTAGCCAATTATGAGACTGCATAATCAGCTTTGGAGTTAATATATAGTGCATTGCTGATGCATATTCAGTAGGATTTGCTGACTCTTGTACTGAATTCTATTATTCAGGGCTTTTGTTAATCATCAACCCTGCTTTTATAGAGTGTAATTGGAGAATGTGTGGTGAAAATTTTATTTTTACTTCCTGAATCCTTATTTAGAGGTGTTACTTTTTATTACAAAGGATTTTGAAAGAGAAACTAGAGGAAGAACAAAATTAAAATGCAGAGCATTGTAAAGACCCAAATCTCTTCCTTTGTTCAAACACTTAGTGACTAAGAAGCAAGTATATATATAATGTATGTGATTTTTTTGTTATCAATATTTACACACTATCACCTTCAAAATATCTCTTGCACAGCGATACAGTGCTCCCAGCATTCCTGACACGCCTGGAATGTGCCCTGGAAGTATTCTTTTTGTCAAACCTTCTGCTATTTGCCCTGAACCTCCTCAATGGTGGCAAAGGTTTTATTATTGAGGTTTTATTTTTATTTACTTTTTTACTTACAAGAGATGCACACAATTGACATTTGACAACTGGTATTACAATTGACATGAATGACATCTGTAAGATATAAATTCTTCTTGTTATCCTCTGTCTTCCATATTTTTTTATAACACCTCATGCTAATGTCATATATGAAAATACTTAAAAATGATTCAACATTTTGACCAGGAAGCATAAACAAAGGCGAAAGGCATCTGTCATACTATGGTGCATTTATTTATACTGAAAGATGTTAAGGATGCCTGTATCAAAGTTCCATTATAATTTCACCCAAATCTGATTTGGATTTTCAACATTTGCAAAATGCCTTTTTAAAGCATCTCCAAGGACACATCAGCTGTGGTGAACATGATTTCAAATATATTTCTACTCAGCCCTTCCTGTGGATGTCTTCCAGGATTGTAGCTACATTGTGCAGGGACTGAGACAAATCCTGGTCTGGTGCTGTCAGGAGCCATGCTAAAAGACAGCGTTGTCTCCTGGTGGTGGTCTGTGCACGCAGAGAGCATGATGGCATTCCTGTGTTGTTGAAGCAGAGCAGAAACCAGGCTGATAAATGAGTATTTTCCTCCACAGGAAGAAAATCAACACCCATTTCCTGTCCGGTGCAGGCGTGTGGGGGAAATCTCATCTGTTTATTTCCATAAGAATGTGCACTTTTTATCGTTAAATCTTTGAAATCTTGAGTGTTGCGTTTGATGTGCCATGAATTTCTTTTCAAATCAAATCCTACACACTGCACTGATTTACTGTCCCAGCCCAAGCCCACATGTGTAAAGACAGGAACGTAAACGGACACCTGCTGCTATCGCCTCATAAAGAAGTCGCAAAAACATGTGGTTTATATCCTGTTTTGTCTGGAAGTGACAGATGATCTTTGTTTTGCGGTTGATGCCATTTTGGCATGTTGACTCTACTCAGGAGAGAGCATGAACTTCACATACCTATCACCTTACTCATAACATTTCCTTCGCAAAGACCTGAGAAGCCCTAGAACCCGGTTCTTCCTAGGAGTTCAAGACCTCATTTCAGAATATGAAACAGCACGCACGCACACACTCACCTGCTTGTTGCTTTGCTTTCACACTCCAGCTGTTCATTAAACCCTGCAGACGTGGTCTCTTTGCATTATCAGCCGGCTCGCTCCCATTCGATAAGGGTGAAATTGTTGTCTCTACGGATTGTTAATCACACAAAGAAAAATTGTTCAATAAAATGCATTTACCAGAAAGCATAACAAAGTCATTTCAATTTGAAACACTTGCTGTGTCTTGTAAAAAAAAAAGTTCTGAACTAATTAAAACAACAAAGAACCAGTAAATCATCTTCAAACAAATGCGGACTGCTTCTAATTATCATATTTACAATCTGAACAGAATGTACTGGTGTCCCTGTTTATGAATCCGGTTATGAACTCATGTAACATGTTACATAACCGGTTCATGTATAAAAAAAATAAATAAAAAAAAAACATAAAAAGATTCTTGCAATGGAAAAAGGAAAAAAAATGGCAGACAAATGCGCTTTTTAGGATTTAAAAAAGAAGGCTATTCTTATGAGAACATGGCCGACCATGTGGTGGTAGATCATCGGTTAAGGCCATCAACGTTGAAACAGAAGGTCATGAGTTACAATCCCACCACCACCAAGTTAACACTTTTGGGCCCTTGAGCAAGGCCCTTTCCCTCAGTTGTCAGTAGCTCTGGATCAAGGTGTCTGCCAAATGCTATGCAGGGTTTATCCATTGAATCTGGATTTCTTGATGAGAAATGATTTGATGAAATTTGCTTTTTAACATAAGATCATATTGTTTATTTTCAGACCTCATGACAAATAATTGTTTTGCTTCATTTAGTTCCACAGTGATTTGGGGTGAATATTGTTGCGATTCCGATTTTGTATTTATAAAATAGTTTGGAAAAGTTTATAGGACTGTGGTGAGACCTGAGATGTTGTATAGATTAGAGACAGTGGCATTGAGTAAAAGACAGGAGGTGGAGCTGGAGGTAGCAGAGCTGAAGATGTTAAGGTTTTCGTTGGGAGTGACGACGATGGGCAGGATTAGAAATGAGTTTATTAGAGAGACAACGCATGAAGGACGTTTTGGAGACAAGGTGAGAGAGGCGAGATTGAGATGGTTTGGACATGTGCAGAGGAGGGACATGGGGTATATCAGTAGGAGAATGCTGAGGATGTACCCACCAGGAAGGAGGAAAAGAGGAAGGCCAAAAAGGAGGTTTATGGATGTGGTGAGGGAAGACATGCAGGTAGTTGGTTTGAAACAAGCAGATGTACAGAACAGAGGGGTATGGAGACGGATGATCTGCTGTGGTGGAAGAAGAAGAAGAAAATAGTTTGGGTATATTGTCCATTGCCTGGTCTCTTTCAGTTCTTAGAAAATTTCTAAATATAATCAAGGGCATGAATACTAATGCACTTTGCTCAGGCTTTTAATATACACAATACAAACAAATGTATTAAGACCCCTCACTTTTCAACTATATGTGCACTTTGAAGGATGTCTTTGAAGGTGCTAGCTTAGAAATTTTCCTTTCACTTGAACTAGGAGACCCAAACCTGTTCCAGCATTATAATCTGCACAAAGCTAGCTCCATGAAGATATGGGTTACATTGATTAGAGTAAAAGATCTTTTGCTATAGAGCTTTAACTCTATCAAACACCTTTTAGATGAATGTAAAGGCTGACTGAACCCCAGGCCTCCTCACCTCCATGAGTACCTGACTTTACTAACACCCTTGTGGCTAATGAACACAAATCTCCACTAACACACTCCAAAATCAAGTGAAAAATCTTCCCAGAAGAATGGAGGTTATTATAATAACAAATGGGAATTAAATGTGTAATGGGATGTTAAAAAGCACATACATTTCTTATGATTAGGTGTTTACCAACTTTTGTCCATACACAGTATTAATCTGTACAGTATAATATCTCTTGTGATGAACTCACATTTGGGGATGTTGTTGTGTCAAGAACACAATGTCTTTTCTTTTTTTATTTTTGTCTGTTCCATTCTCTATCACATTAGTGTTCTTAGAAAGAGACTCAGATACCAAGTACAGGAGAAAGAGACCTTCCGGTTATTATGATATTAAGCGTGTGGAATGCAAGAGAATTTGGTGAAGAAGGGATGTGTTGCATAACATGCTTCGATTTCCTTTTACCAGGCTTCAGCAAACATGAGAATTGAAAAACACAGTATTAAACTGTACTTTATACATTATATCTACAAAAGTTTACAATCCTAAAGAATTTGGAGGATTTATTTTTACTTTTATAAAACATATTTTTCACCTCAACAGTGCAGGTGTAAGAACATGTGTGTGGCGATTTAAGAAAGCCAGGATTTGCTTGACCACCATTTTTCCAGTCATGGTAAAAATATTATGTTTAGCTTTGACTATGATCTGAGAAAAGCTTCAAAGTTTTGAGGTAGTTAGTCGTCTGGCCTGTGACTAATAAATATTGGATTTCCTGTGAAACTTCCACACAGAATTTGGCCGAGTGATGCATTTCTTTGTGAGTGTGTGTGTGAAGTCTATTTGGATAGTCTGCCAGGACAGGATGCCCATAAGGTGTTGTTTCGTTTTACTCAAAACCACTTTGGGATTTTTTTTTCCTTTTTTGATGCTTTGTGTTGGTCTGTCTCCAAGATTCTAACCGGAGTCCTATTCAAGTTTACAAAAATTGGAATTTCTTTCTGTCTGAAGATAAAACTAAGAACAAATAGTCCATTGTCAGATGTACTGTATACCAGCCTAGGATTTCCATCAAACTGTCGAAAGTCGCATTGTTTTCCTGTTCCACATTCCAAAACTATACTGGCAAGTTGATTGCTGGGAAGCCTGCTTCTGATTGTGCTTGTCTCAAACAAGTGGTGGTTCCTGAACTGAGCACATCCGGTCATGAAATGAGCTGTCCATATTTGAACACAAAGCTATTTGGGAGCATGTGCTTCTTATCAGTGCTCTGATATTCATGGTCCCTTTCTGAGGTCCACAGACAGACAGGAAACTTGTGCTTAGCTCCACCACAGTCTCCACAGTTTATAGCTTGAGTCTTAGGATTGATAATATTGTGGGTCTTTGAAAACACTCTACAGCTGCTTCCATTAGTGCAGTGGTGCTTTTAGTAGACAGACTCTGACAGAACATTTTGGACCTAAACCATTGATACATTGTATGCGCAAAATATTTGTGTAGATAAAAATAAATGAGTATGTTACAATTGCATTTTGAATTGCAATTCTGTTCCAGAGCCCTGACCTCATTCCCCACTGAAGATCTTCAAGATAAACTGTAACACTACCTGCATCCAATTCCTTTTCACCCAACAACAGTTCCTGACCTCATTAATGTTCATGTATCTGAATGAACACATGATCAGAAATTTGGTCTAAAGTCTTGCCTAAAAGGGGGAGCTTCTTGAGTGGAACTGCAAAGTGAGATTCAATCTAGAAAGTGATGTTTAAAGAGCACATAAACACTGGTGCAAAATTCATATTCCAGAGGTAACATGAGGTGTCCAAATGAACCCAATCCATGTTTTCGCAACTGGCAACCCTTGGACCATCTTTCTTTTGTTAACCTAAGTTAACATGACATCAGACTGATCATCCTACTCATCCCGGGCCAGAATCTGTTGTTTGATGAAAGAAGGGATTTGCCTACTCTACAATCAATTGCAGACGAGTCTTACACTACACAATCTTGATCACCAAATCCTACAGCACTCTTTTATTCTGTCTGTCATTGACTTTTCATTCTAACTGGGATATTTTGTTCTAGACGATTCACCGATGTACCAAATGTACCTGTGTTTAGAAAAACTTCTTACGTCATTAAACGATTTATTTCTCTGGTGTAACATTATGATCTTTGGCAAGATATTTAGCCTTAATCCTTATTCCCAAGTGGCCAAAATGTGTATTGGAATTTACACCGATCAGGAATAACATTATGACATTATAACATTATGATGAAGTGAAGTCAATAACACTGATTATCTTTCCATAATAACACCTGTTAGTGGGTGGGATATATTTATTAGGCATCAAGTGAACATTTGTTTCTTACATTTGATTTGCTAGAAGCAGGAAAAATGGGCAAGCATAAGGATATGCGTGAGTTTGACAAGGGCCAAGTTGTGACGTCTAGACGACTGGGTCAAAGCATCTCCAAAACTGCTGCTCCAGGTTTGCAGTGGTCAGTATCTATCATAAGTGGTCTAAGGAAGAAACAAGGTGGCCGAGGCTTATAGATGCACGTGGGGAGTAAAGGCTGGCCCGTGTGGTCCGATCCAACTGACGAGTTCTGCCACTCAGATTGTTGAAGAAGTTAATGCTTTGCCACACAGCACAGTTTCTAAAGGTCAATCAAACCTGAACTTAGAACAGCAACTCTTAATATTTAGTCAAGTCTTTGCCTTGGCAATTCTATTATCATTACTTTTTGATTAGAGTGGGGATTGAAGTTAGAATTGAAATGCGATTGTTGAAATATGCGAGCCACTTGTAATCAGTAGATTCGCTGCTCTCTAATTAGCGGGCCAGCCCAAGAGACTTCCCCTGTTAATTTGGCCATGTACGTGTACTGGAAGATTGTAGAAGGTGTTTACGATAGAGACCCAATCAGGAGATCTTGACATCTCTGACATGCTAACAGGAAATGCTTTAGATTATTTAGTGTCATTAAAGTTTGTAGAAAGGCGAAGCCGGAAGACTTTTCTCATAAGGTCATAAGGTTTTCATATCATAAGATGTCCCTGTATATATATATATATATATATATATATATATATATATATATATATATATATATATATTTATATATATATATATATATATATATATATATATATATATATATATATATATATATATATATGTCAATTTTAATTCTGCAGTAAAAGAGGCCTGACATATTCCAGCCCCGTCTCAGCTCATTAGATCCGTCACTGTTGATCAGAATACAGTTCTTTCTTCTCAATAGATTTTGCTTTTGCTTTATATTGACAGTGTGTTTCTGGTTCAAGGAAAGTTCAATCTATCAGGGTTTCTTGTTGTTCTCAGCAATGTTTATTATATAACGTGGACATTCTAACATTCTTATATTGGGCTTTATTTGATCTTAGTGGATACAAACAAATTTATTCATCCAAAACTATTTACATGTGGTAAAATGCATAAATGAAGGTTTGTGCAGTAGGAAAGTGTGTACATTATTTTAAAGATTTGATTTTAATTATACTGTATTTCAATTGCAAACAAAAATGTTCTGTCATTTAATATTAATGATTTGAAAGAGAGCAATCCAAAAGAAATCCATAACGCTGTAATGGCTGAGCTGCATAACTGGAAACTATGGATATTCTTTATATTATATGAGTGGCAACGTTTTATCAACATACGAGTCCAAACAAAATGTACTGTACAGTAAATCTTCAGTTTGACAGACACAACACGAGGCTACAAAATGTTTAGTTACAGTGTGCCAATATATATTTGGACAGTGACCCTGTTGGCTTGGTATACCACTACAGTGCTCTTTGAAATGCGATATTCAGTGTCGATATGCAGCTTTAAATTAAATTTCAAAAGTAATTGGACAAACAAAGATCATTTTCATTTTGAATGCTTCCAGTTCAAAATGGACTCAAAACTGACTGAAATCCTTTGCAGTCAGTTAATACCTGAAGTCTGGAACCCATGCATTTGGGTTTAAATGGACAGTTTTCTCCCTTAAGATGCTTCAGTTGCATGTGACACCTCTATGGACTGCATGATCTGATGAGGTCTCATGAACAGCCACCAAATACAGCCCTTGAAATCAAATTCAGACCTTTTATCTTCTTCATTAGTCTTGAAGTAAGGAGGAAACAGGCCACATCTGGGTAATCCTCAAGTGTCCAAGTTATTTTGAGCCTGTAAAAATGGTAGTGGAAGCGGTAGCTATAACTCTATATTTATTCCATTGCAATGTACACACCTCTGCATATTAACAGTTTGTCCAAATACTTTTGGACCTGGCATAATGTTCATGGAATATTTCTGTAATGTTGCCATTGATTGCAACATCATTATCCCAAGTAGGAATGTTATTAATGGTACCAGTGTAACCCAGTTAACAATGCAACAGGTTTATTTTGACCACTTAAAGTCAGTAAAGATTAGAAAGTTTTTTTTTTTTTTTTTTTTAAATCATAAAAACCTAAAAAAGGACAAAGCTAGTCGCTTCTGACTGTTTGTAATGAAACAGGCGGCTTGCTTTTTTTGCTAGCTGTGCAGATGGGAACGTGCAGTGCTGATAAAATAAGAACAGATAACGCTTTCCTCATGCGACTATTCGTCTTGTCAGCGTTCTGAGACTTTGCAAGTTGATTTATTTGGTTTGCTGACTTCCTGAGCTTTGGGACGAAGCAGTTTGTTTTGAACAATTCAACCTCCCAGTCTTTTCATTATTTAACAGTGTAGGATTGTTTTTTTTTATTTATATATATATAAATATGAATATATATATATTCATGAAATGTTTCAAACTTTGAGCAAATGAAGTCCTGTGTAGTTTGTTTTTGCGTTGTAAATGTCCTTGTTGTCACTTTGGTCGTGTTCCGTACATTTTCGGACCTGATGGATTTCATAGGAGTACTGACATTTGTTTAGCGTTCTCTTATTTCTACATAAATAACAATTCCTGCTTTTTTCTGTTCGCAATAAAAAATAAAAACAGGTATTCCTGCATCGCCTTAACCAGTATGCTGTGGCTAAAATGGATAAGAACATCACAGAGGAGATGGTTAAGGTGAGTTTGCTAATTAAACTCTTTTTTTTTTTTTTTTTTATTCTAAGTATGTCCCCACCATGAACATTGCTTTTAGTGAAGTTCAGTAAAACGCTGCAAACTGCGATGAAATCCAGCCCATATTTCAGCTGAAAATAGTTTTGTACGTGTTTTGTACGAGAGGTGGGATGACACGGGAAGCAGCTGGAGTTTATTTTAGCCGGAGGGGGTGTGGGGGGTAACGAGCTTGTCGCAAGGCCACGGCTTAGAGCGCTAGTGACGCAGAGTGCTTGCTTACTCTGGGGCATAAACATGGAATCCGTATCTCCTGCTTGTTTTGGCTCTTACGTGAGCATCAATGTTGGAGGATGTGATGCGTGTTGAAGCCGTGGGTCACGCAAAGGTTATGGTTAAGGTTACGGTTATCGAATATCAAATAAAGAAGGCGCAATATACACTGTCTGGACCGATCCTTTCAGTCTTGGTTTAATGCTTCTTGCGTTTGACATTTGGTTTTATTACGCTATGCAGAAAACCAGTCAATCACTGCGCATAACAGTACAGAATAATCGGCACATTTATAACAAAAAAAAAAAACCTTTCTGAAAGACAATAATGCCGTTTTGTACAATATATAGCTATATAATTCATCATCTTCCACATGCCCTTCCACCAGGTGTTGTTCTCCAACCTGGAGGAGATCCAGTGTGTGCACAGAGACTTCCTGGCCATGGTAGAGGAGATGCTCCAGCCAGACCCCCACCCGCACCACGAAGTGGGACGCTGCTTCCTACACTTTGTGAGTCTCTGCGATCACACACATGCTGACCTTGCGCTTCTTTTTATCTCAGTTTCTGCCTTTCCTGTTCTGTTCTCTTTACTTACCCATTGGAATAAAGTGTAAAACAGGAATCGTCAACTGGTAGTGGCCGCCACAGATCTGTACTCTAGACCACTTTTCTAAACATGGACTGTGTGTCACTGTCACTGCTTGTCCAATCAAATGCATGTATGTACATGATCTAAATATAAGACTAGTTTTAGAGACTAGCTTCCACACCAGTACAGTAAAAAAGGGTTTTGCACTCATTTGCTTTGATGTTTCACTCAGGACTGATGTCTGATTATCGCCTATTGTTTACACCAAAAACAGAACGTAAATTATATTTTTTCCAGTCATGAACTAATTTGAAATGTAATTGCTGCTACTGTAGTATATTACAGTATACTATACTACTTAATACTCTAAAAGTATATAATAGCTCACTCATACCAACTGCTGATTGGTTTGCTTTTAGCTACAAGGTGGTATCAAAATGTTTTAAGACTAACGGTGCATTACCATGTCTGCGATTTAATCACAGACAGCAAGTTAGAACTAAGAGCAAACATCAAATTCTACATGAAACTGGGCAAATATACCACAGAGACATTTGACATGACATACGTTTGACATACAGTGACACTGCAACTAGACATTCGAGGTGTTTTGAGCAGCAAGAACATCACTGAACCAGACCTCAAAGAACCACCGAAAAGGCCAAAACCATCTTGCGCATGCTAATCATTGGAGAGCAATCCATACGATCTTACTTCCACACCCACACTACTTCGCCCTCTTCGTGAAGATGGAGATCCGGCTCAAAGGTCGCCCTTTTGACACTATTGCGAAGATCCAGTGCGAATAGCAGAAAGTGCTTGACAAGCTTCGAAAAGAAGACTTCCAGGATACATTCCCGAAGTAGCGGGAACGCTGGGAGCACTGTATTCCTGTGTAAGGGTACTATTTTGAAGGTGATAGTGTGTGAATGTAGATAAATGAAGTACTTTCTTGTAAACAGAGCTGGTTTTGAAACTTTTTGATACCACCGCGTAATTACTTGAAACCACCTAAACTTACAGCAGATGGTATAAGTGAATGTCGTGCCATTCACTTGCTTTTTAGCTTGGATGCAAATCATTTCCAGGCGGTATAGCCTTGTTTTAAAACCGTACACAAGCGACATCCAAAAGCACGACTAAAGATTATCCCCACCCCCTTTGCACTGAAATCCCTGCAGTCATTTTACAATCAAAAATTATTTCTAGTTTGTACTTCACCATTTTGGCAACTTTGGGGACTTTTTCCCCAAATAATTGACTTCTGTTATACTATATTTTTCTAAGCACAATAAACAATACCCACTTCCGCACATTCTATGCTGTGAGAGTTTGGTGTTCCAAAGAGTCCCGCTTCTGCTGTTTCATTGAATTATAGCGTGACCAAAAAAATAGAAATCAGTTTGAAAAGCCACATGTTTTATAACAAAGTGTGTGGAGAGGATGAATTTGTGGGTGCAGCTGCAGCTGCAGGGTTCTGTTCTGTCCCTTTGTGAGACCTCGTTTTTTCTTATCCCCATCCCTTTGTACTCTCTCGTGGGAGGGTTATCTATTGACTCCAAAAAAAAGCTTTCATGGTACATTCCTTGTGTATGCGATATATCCCATGGGTCCTTTGGACAAAAAAAAACATTCAAAGATTGTTTTTCAAGAAGAGCCATATTGAAAATGGAATATTATTTGAGAACTTGACGGGTTAAAACATGTACCACAAAATGTCAGGATTTTCTAGGTAACACAGCTTATAAAGGTTTCAGAAAACAACATCAGTATGCATCTTTTTTTTTTTATAACTATAACATGTATTCATGGTTAAACATCTGGACAATCCATCACTGAGGGCACTTTACAATCTCTAATCTACAATCCTATACTTAGACAGGTGGTTTGGTGCACTAATTTACATTATTAGACCTCCCGTGAGCCATAATAACACCAAGAAGGTATATAGACATTTCCTCTGAGGTAAAAAATGGTGTGCCAACCATCACTTAAAACATAATTCAGCAATCACAAAAAAAGAGTTACTCCTATTTTTGAAAATAAGAATAG
Source organism: Silurus aristotelis (assembly GCF_946808225.1). Classification (NCBI taxonomy): domain Eukaryota; kingdom Metazoa; phylum Chordata; class Actinopteri; order Siluriformes; family Siluridae; genus Silurus; species Silurus aristotelis. The sequence goes on along the minus strand of NC_139598.1, from coordinate 3,975,896 downwards.
TACAGACCCTGTATACACCTGACCACAGGGAATATCCTCTATTCTGACTGTGCATAACTTTTCATGACTTGCGTCCATCCTCAGAGGGCCAGGTTTCAGATTTACGATGAGTATTGTGGAAACCACGAGAAAGCCCAAAGGCTGCTGCTGGAGCTGGACAAGATCAGAAGTGTTCGCACGTGTCTTCTGGTAAGTATTAGTTTCAAATTTACGCACCCAAAAAAATTAATCTTACCCACTTACTGCTCTATAAAAATGGATACATATTTAAAATTATACACTATAGAAAATTTTTGCTTATTATTCTTTGTTGGGAAAAGATATTCATCCTTCATCCACCAAACTCACACTAGCACACTAGCCAATCATGTCTTTAATTATCTGTAAAACTAATTTGTGGGTTTGAGCCAACCTTTGGATTAAAATCTAATAGCCAAGATTTTTTTCTATCCTTTCCACTTGCTATGATCTTTCCATCCTTTATCTGGTTTTGAAATATTTTAGGTGTATTAATACTAATGGAAAGTAAGAACCAGGTATGCTGCATCTTATGGGTCTTGACTTTAAGAACATTGGTGTTCCATAAAGCATCTGAAAATCTGGTTCGCCACAATACACAGAGGTTGAGCCTGGTCTCTGGTCACTTTGCACACTTCTTCATTCCATTTTTGTGTATACTGTTTGTTTTATTGTGCTGTTCTTTGATTCTAGTTTTCTCATTTCTTTCCCATTTCGGTTCTCTCCTGGCTGTGTCTAAATAATCTGCTTTGTTCTAGCTTTTTTTTTACATGGTATTTTATTGTTTTTTGTGGGATTAGTGGTTTTCTTTGTCTGTGTTTTCCTACCCTTAAGTTCTGATTTTTAGGTTCTCTGTTTGGTTCTCATGCTCTAGTGAATAATTCTGTTTATTTGTATTGAGTTATTAATTCTTTATGCCTATTGTTGATACACATATTGATTTATGGTTTGATCTCCAAGGCTCTTCGGTTTGGTTCTCGTTCTCTTTGTCCCACTACTGTTCTCTTGAATTGGTTCTCTCATTGGTTCACAGCTCTTCTGACCTCAGCTTTTTGTCTTTCTCAGTTGTTTGATTTGAACTTTGTGTGCTCCTGATATATTTCCTGTAATCATTGCTACTTGGTTCACTTTGGTTCCCAAATTGTTATTACTATTTAGTTATTTTTCACTGGTAATGGGCTACAGTATGTGGAGGCTCTTATTGGTCATTACTCACTGTTATGACTTAATGCAAAGTTCTTACTGTTGGCTCTTTAGATCCATTTTTGCTCTCACTGGTTCAGTCTTATTTCTCTGGTACTTTCTTCATTGGTAGAACTGCATGCTGTTGGGAGGCAGAAAGAACACAGAGGTCCCTTTGGAAGGCTACTTGGTGGCTCCCATTCAGAGAATCTGCAAGTATCCTCTGCTACTCAAAGTAAGTGTCAATCTGCTTATATTCCTTGTTATAGCAGGCTGAACTTCTGCCCAGTGGCATTAAACTAGACTTAAACAAGTGGTTTATATAAGAAGAGGTTTAGACTATTGTGTTTTTCTTTTTTTTTTTTTTATTGCCTTTTTACAAACCTATGACCTAAGAGACTAGATCTTAATTTTATTCATTAGTTACAGTATACACAAAGCACCCATCAATAAAAAACTCTGTCAAACTCTAGCAGTCAAGGAATCCACAAGCAACCAATTTTTTCTAAGCATTTAGAGATGAGCCAATGAAACTAAAAGTCTTATCCAGGAGCCCTGAAGTTTTATAATATTTCCTGACTTAAACTGTCCCATCAAGCCAACTCCATCTCAGGCTTTCCATGTTTCAAAGTAAACAGACCTCTTCTACTGACACTGAACTTATTTTTTGAACCAGAACATTTTCTTCTACACACCCTTGAGCGCTAGTTTTGCGTAACAAAACCGCAAAACTCCAGTTTTCTCCAGTTCTTTTATGTCCTTGAAGTTTGCATTTGAAATCTCACAGCTGGAAAAGATAAGGGCTCTCGCTAAACATTTGTGATAGTGATCTATATCCCCTTTCTGCAATTTAGAGTTAAGATGAAATGCTGGAAGTTGCTGTGTTTAGCCTGGGTGTAGAGGTGACGTTCCTTCATGGTGGACGAGTTGAGAAGGGGATTACAGTGATATGATTTTTAGCCCAGATTCGCTGTCATAGACTAAAATCACAAGTCAAAACAGGCCTCCTCACTTCACCTACATCAGTATTGTACCTGGCTTTACTAACACCCTTGTGTCTAAATGAGCACAAATCTCCACAAACCCACTCCAAAATCTAGTGGAACATCTTCCCAAAAGAGTGGAGATTATTATTTTTTTTTTTACAGAAAATGGGAACTAAATGTGGAATTGGATGTACAAGTAGCAAATTTGGTGGTCATGTCTCCAAAAACTTTTGTCCTTATAGTGTGTCTTAATGTACTGCGCAAAAGATAAATAATAATCAATTATGGATTTTAAGCAGGAACTTGTCAAGTGGTTAAGATCTGAATCTTTTCTCTCCAAATCTTTACATTCCAACATCTAGTGGACAATTTTCCTCCTCTGTATTTTTATTTATCCCCTTACAAAGAAATTAACAGTTTAGAATCTTTATGGTATGTTTATTTTATCAGATTTTATTATTAATTTTATTATTGGACTTGCCCATGGTGGTGGAGAGGTTTGTATATAAAAGAGGTTGATTCTGTGACTGGTGTCTTTTATTCACATAACGAGTTGACATTAGGAGAACTTTCCTAAAGGGACAGGACAAATTTGGGTCTGTGGAATTCAGAATTCATGCTAATTTGGTACGGGATCAAAAGATTATTTCACTCGATTAAATACAAACTCTTTCTGTTAAAATAAACCTACCATAAAAATTCTTGACTGTTCGTTTCTTTTGTAAGGGGATACATTTACAAAATCAGCAGGAGATCAAATAATTATTTCCCCCCCGTAACATGAATATACACATATGAGACTGTGTGTATGTTTCCAGGAACTGCTAAAAAGAACACCAAAGAAGCACAACGACTACTCCATGGTGCACGAGTCCCTCCAAGTCATGAAGGCTGTGTGTTCGAGCATCAATGAAGCCAAGAGACAGATGGGGAAGCTTGAGGTGCTGGAAGAATGGCAGTCGCACATTGAGGGTTGGGAGGTACGTCCATCATTTAGCCGAAACTGCTGATCACACACAGATGTTTCCGAGAAATACTTCCTAGGAAAAGAAGAAAAAAAACAAAATTCATTTTTTCTGGAACATGCAAGAACTGTCTTTTCATTCGTAACAGGATTCGTAGGATGAAATAAAAAACGAGGGGTTTTATTTTACCACCTGAACTTTTGAGAAATTTAGCTTGTATACCATTATGGAATGCAGTCAGATTGTGTGAAATGTGGGTGTATAAGAAAATGTATCTTGACTGGTGCCATAAACGTACAGCATTATGAGCGTGGAAGAAATAGTAATATCTTCTCTGAAGGACTTCCTGTGATGACTGAAGATGCTGGTCTCACAGATAATTGTGCTTTGTAAATGATTGCAGTGTTTACTCATGCTAAGCAAACTAGAACCCTCTTTCTTTCTGCTGTACGAAATCAATAACAAAAGATGTCACAATGATGTGTAATTTGTGTTCTTTTTACTTTGGTTGCTGCATTTGCTACTAGATAATACGAAGATTTGCTGCCTGTTGACTTGACATGATCAGTTGAATTATCATGGTTTTTTTTTATATTTAAGCACAATTGGCTACTAGTTGCATACAAAATACACTATATGAAAAATTTTTGTGGACATCTAACCACAAGATTTTATTCCACATTCAGACCCAATTTGATGTTAAAATATCCTGCACACATCTGAAAGATTTTACAGTAGATTCTGGTGTGTGCTTGTGGAGATTTGTGCTTATTAGGCCACAAGGGTGTTATTAAAGTTCGGAACTGATGTAGGTGAAGTGAAGAGGCCTGGGGTGCTTTTAGCGTACACATTTATCCCAAAGGTGTTCAATAGGGTTGTATATAGAGAATTGTAATGCTGCAACAGGTTTTTTGCTAACAAACATATAAATTAAATATGCAATAAAGTAGAAAAATCCTAAAAAAGATTGCTAGCAAACTTTAAACCATTTTAATTACCAGCTTGCTGACAAACAAATGGTTTTAGTTACAGAATTGCTAAACCTAATGTTGGCTAGATGGCTAGCAAGCATGGCTAATAGGTTTCATCAAAAAAAAAAAATTAGCTTTTTAGTAAACCTGGCTCCTGATTTTAATTACTTTTTAATTACTACACAATAAACAGGTTTCTCAATAATGACCTAGCATTGTTCAGATGTCATATGAGTACAATGGTTTCCTGCTAGCATAACACAACTTTAGCTAGTTTAGTTAGTTTTATAATACTTATATGTTTTTACTGTTAGATTTTTTTAGGTTCCACATTACATGCTAATGATTTTTTAATGAATGTGGCTAATATCTGATTTTGCTCACATGTTTTTAGCAGATTTCGCTCTATAAAGAAAGGCGCTGAAAAACAAAAGCTCGTGTTGAGCTAGTGCATGTTGAAGTGATCTGGGGCAAGTTCTGTCCACATAAACTGCTGTAAAAAAATATACCACACAATCCAAAACAGTCTGTTATGTTTTTATAAGGCCTTGTGGAGTGGCTTTTTTTAAACGATTTTTGAGAATGAGTTTGCCTTTTTCATTTAGTTAGAAAATGTTGCGTGAAAGATGTGTTTTTTTGTTTTTTTATAAACATATTCCCTAAGAGCTGCCTCGCCTGTTCTTGTAGGCGAAAAATAATTAAACTTCACAAGTCCAAGGCTGAAATGGCCGTAATGTACTTTTAGCCGTACTGCTCCCAAAATAGCTTTTATAAAGCAGTTTGGAAGCCGATTCGCTACTCGTTTTAGTCATTGCTGGTTCCTGAATGGCAGTTTGCCTGAGTGTTACACCAGATTGTAAATTAAAATTTGTGTGTGTGTGTGTGTTTGCTACAAACACAATCCGTTTAAAAGCAGTCACGTTTGTAGTTTTGTGTCTTGCTGCTTTTATTAATTGCCAGCCTTTTAGCTATGTCTGCTTCTAGAATATTCTATACAGTCACTCAATTAAGCTTTACTGTCTACACGCTGAGGGTGTGGGTGGAAGGGCGGAGTGCTATGGGATGTGTGTGTGTTCAAGTAAGTGAGTGAGTGAGTAGGAGCGAGTCATTATTTCCATCCTGCCTTCCAGAGACAGATGACTGCTTGTTAGCGCTGACCCGAAACACAGCTGTATGTCCTCAGCAGTCATGCAGGCTAACCGAGTGGGCTACATAGAGACGCAGGGGACATCTTCCTTGCGGTTAAATACCCCACGCTACTTCTTTACCAGCACTTGAACAAAAAAACTAGACGTGAATGCTGTAGGTTGTGCAAAAAAGCTGCAAAATTAATGTTTCCAAAGCATCCTGGATCTGTTACTTTGATGGTACTGATGAACAGAACCATTTACTGTTGTTCTTCTTGTAGATTTTGACAGGATTTGCTCCATTTAAGCAATTTTCTGGGATTTGAATCAAGACAAAGAACAAAAACCTGAGCTAGCTTACTAGCTTATTGGCTTACTGGCCTGTTAGCGGGTTAACTAGCCAATTTTACACCACTTGAGTTGTCATTTAGTTTATTTATGGCTGATAGAATGCAGATGTGACAAATAAAATTGAGCTGAATCAGACACAGACGGGGAGAGGTTCCAAAAATTGTTTTGGCATACTGTGAATGAAACAGATGTGTGTGTGTGTGTGTGTGTTTGTGTGTGTAACAGATATAAATGGGATACAAAATAAAATCAGTGAAAAATGGCTGTTTATGTGTGTTGTGTGAGAAATGTTTCTTTCAGACAGACAGAAAGAAAGACAGGGAGAAAACAGCAGGCTGTAATGCTCACTTCATCTGAGCATTGTGTACTTTTTTTTTCTTTTACCTCTAATGATTGATTCCCAACAAGTAAAAAGCGAAAGCTACAGGGAATGTTTCTATCTTTCCCCCATTCTCTAAAAGAGTTATACGGCTTGGCCTTGTCCCAATCCGAGCTTTGTAAAGTCACGATTCGTGGATTCAACTCTGAGCTTTCAGAATCCATTCGCATGCCATGGAGAAAGACGTTGCTCAGCCAAATATCTCCTCTGTGATTATTGGGGATCAGCATTTAAAATTTTTAACTTTTCCTTGCACTATTTTAGGGCTCCAATATGACAGACAGCTGCACGGAGATGCTGATGCAAGGCGTGCTGCTGAAGATCTCAGCTGGGAACATCCAGGAGCGAGTGTTCTTCCTATTCGACAACCTACTGGTCTACTGCAAGAAGAAGAACAGGTGAGGCTCATAGCTTTATAGGCAGTATCTTCCTGACGTAGAAGGGATCCTTTCTGGAGACATTTGTGTTTTTGGCAGGCGTTTGAAGAACAGCAAAGCAGCTACCGAGGGCCCGAGGTACCAGTTCCGCGGACGAATCAACACCGAGGTGATGGAGGTGGAAAATGTGGATGATGGAACAGGTAAGTGTGTTAGAGGATACACAACATGTGGGGTTTACTTTAATAATTTTTATCAAGAACAACAAGGAAAAATAGTTTTTTGGACTAAAAAGGAAGAAACAACACATTTGTTCACTGACTGCACTCCATGCCTTTTCACCCTACACAAGTACCCGACAAATCTCCACAAGAACTGTACAAAATCAAGTGGAACATCTTCCCAGAAGAGTGGTGGTTATTATAACAGAAAATGGGAACAAAATATGGAATGGGATTTTTAAAAAGCACATAACACAAACTTCTTCCACAAACTTTTGCCTACATGTAATGTATATATTTGCTAGGGGTTTTTTTTGTTGTTGTTTTTTTAGAAATGTGTGTGTAAATATGCATGCCAAATTGAATCTTATTACCAATATATAATTTTTTCTATAATGTTCAACAAACTCAAAATGAAATTTTGCACTTTTATTCCCATTTCTAATTTAAAGGATATTCTCGAGGATTGACCAAAAAGTAGTTTAGTTATTTTATTTTAATTGTTTTTTTTGGTTGTGAATTTATTGAGTTTATACTAAAAATGTTTTTTGTTTATCTGTTTATTTTTATTTATTAAATTTTTTATTAATTTATTTATAAACATTTTCATTATACCAGAATCAACTATGTTAAAGCTGTATATTTGGCATTTTTAAATTGTATTCGAATTAGATACATACACCAAACAGGTATAACATTATGACGTGATTATCTCTTCATCGTAGCACGTTAGCGGGTGGGATATTATTAGGCAGCAAGTAAACATTTTGTCCTCAAAGTTGACGTGTTAGAAGCAGGAAAAATGGGCAAGCGTAAGGATTTGAGCGAGTTTGACAAATTGTGTCTGGTAGATGACTGGTTTAGAGCATCTCCAAAACTGCAGCTCTTGTGGGCTGTTTCTGGTCTGCAGTGGTTAGTATCTATCAAAAGTGGTCCAAGGAAGGAACAGTGGTGAACTGGCAACAGGGTCACGGGCGGCCGAGGCTCATTGATGCATGTGGGGAGTGATGGCTGGTCCGTGTGGTCCGATCCAACAGACGAGCACTTGTAGCTCAAATTACTGAAGGAGGTAATGCTGTTAATGTTTAACAGGTCAGAACTGATTTAGCAGCAAAAGAGGAAACAAAACAATATTAGGCGAAGTGGTGTACATCCTCTGATAAAGCCTCATTTGCATAAATCAATGTACATTTTTTAAACGCTTTGCATGTCAAAGTACTAATGAAAATGGATTGTGATATTCATTAAAAAAAAAAAACCCACATGTGCCACTCCCATATAGTGTGCTGTTGGAACTTTTAGTCCACCTTAAGGTTTTGGTATAAAGCTCTTTATGTAACTGTACTTCACTGTATATAGCTGTCTTTGCACATCTTTGCCCAACCTGCCATGTGCTATAACTAAATCCATCTGTTCAGCCGGCAGGGAACGATAAAGTTTCATCTCCCACATGAGCTAGGAGTAAAAAATTATGATTTTGTTTTCACCTGATATGGTGACCTCAAGACTTTCTATCTGGCGCTGCTCCTTTCCTAGCTGGGTGGAGTTCACATCTAACCACTTCAACAGCAAAGGTTAGAAAAATGCCATTTTCTGGGCAAGATGACAGTACCCCAGAGCTCAGTTACTTTCCTAACCCAGAAATGAGTGTATGTTGGCTGTGTAGGAGCTCTGATTATCAGTTATATTTGCAGAAGCATTCTGGCCTCTGGTGGATTTAATATCAGGCTTTCTAAAGAGAGATCTGTTTCAGTGCGTGGGGAGAAAACAAAGCCAAATTTAGCACACAGGCTCATGGGTGTTCTCCACCATCTCCCCAGTAATAAGGGAAATATAGTTATTACTGCAGCTTAACTCACACATAATGAAAGTGATATTGTGGTTCATGCATGGCTAAGAAATTGCTTTTTCAGCTATATATAGAAGTATATTGGCGATATATATTCTTCTTGTTAAGCAGAAAGATTTTTCAGGGGTGAAATTTTGTGATTGTTTCAGAATATACTGTATAATGCGCATACTGTGCACTGTATGGACAAAAGTGTTGGGACACCCGACTTTCACGGCCATATGTGGTTCTTTCCCAAACTGTTACCGCAAAGCTGAGGACACACAATTGTTCAGGGCATGTTCGGATGCAGTAACATAAAATTTTTTCTTTACTTGAACTAGGAGACCCAAACCTGTTAGAGCATGACAATTTCCCTGTACACAAAGCATATTACATAGTACACAAGATATTCTTTGCATGGGTTCGAGTGGAAAATCTCCTGTTATAGAGCTCTGATCCTGACGATTTTGGATGAATGTGAATGTCGGATGCACCCCAGGACTACATTAGTACCTGACTTTACTAAAACCCTTGTGTCTGAATTAGCACAAATCCACAAGCACATTCTAGAGGAGCATCTTCCCAGAAGAATAATAAGAACAAATTGGGACTAAATGTGGAACGTGATGCCCCAAAAGCACATACCATACTTATGATACTCAGACCAGGTGTCTGCAAACTTTTGGTAATATAGTGTGTGTGTGTGTGTGTGTGTGTGTGTGTGTGTGTGTGTGTGTGTGTGTATGTATGTATGCATATTTATATATATGTATAAATATAATATATAATACAAACAATTTACTTACTTTATATTCTAGAGTCAGGATATTTCATGCATCATGTCTAGCTCCCCTTAGACCAACACACTTGTTCTGCTGTTGGAATAAACCCAATCAATATGTCTCTGTCAGTATTTCTGTTGTAATTCACCTTATTTTTGCCACCGAGATATAGACAGATAAATTCAGGCCAGTCGAAGAAAAAAAACTCAGATTAAAAATGGAGAGAATGGCTGTTTAGAATTCAGTGGCAGAGAGAGCGAGGAGAAAAGTGCCCCCTCACTTGCCCCAGTATATTTACTGCCATAAAATTCACAGAGTAATACCACCGATTTCATTAGACCGGATTGCTGTCTGGTTTGGAGAAACTGAAGAAAAGTAAAAAACATACTCAGTGGAACAAGTTTTATAGCAGTTCCACAACAAGGACTTATCTCAAACAACAACTGAGAGCTATTTGGAAACCGCACAGTTTTGAAGCTTTGTTATGATTTTGTTTTATGTTTGAAACCACAAGAACTGAAAATGTAATCAGTGTAGTTTTTGAACACGTAACAAATCCGGCTCAAAGTGTAGCGTGAGCGCTTCATCATTTTCTAATTGGCATGATCAAGAATCTGTGGCTTTTCACGTAGTGTTTTAATACATCTTTTCATGTTGGAATGCCTGAGAACTTAATTTTTCATAATAATAATAATAATAATAATAATAATAATAATAATAATAATAATAATAATAATAATAATACATTTTGTTTAATGGCTCCTTACATGGCACTCAAGGACACCTTACATACAATAAAAAAAAATAAAACAATTAAAAATAATAAAACATTATTCAACCAATAGGGTGTACAAATACAATGCCAATGATCTGCCTGCCTGAAAAGATGAGTTTTAAAAGGAGATTTGAAAATTTTAGACGTTTTACTGTATTCTATTAGAAAATAGATAATAGAAAATACTAGACGTCGTACTCTACAAATATGGAGAACATTTGGGAGATTCCTTTATCCTGATACTTCTCTAAAAGCTTATGCTAATAAATCACACCTGCTTTGGTGGATTACTCTTTCAGGGTGCTTTGGATTTGATCCTAAGGTCTGCTTCTGTACTCGTAAATTCAGTCTTATGTACATCCCAATATTATAAAGCTTGTAAAATTGAATTTTCTTTTCTTGACTGGAAAAAAATGACATCTGAACTTTATTCAGGAATTTACTTGAGCTTTAAGTGTTTACTTGAGCTACAAATTGGTTAAAAAGGCCACCATGTTCAGCACTTTTTAGCAAGAATCAAGGCAAAAAAAAACCTCATTATTGTATAAGCAACTCATTGAAAGTGCTACTTTGTTAAGTGTTGATTCTATGAGCCACCATGTTGATTTGACATAGTAATTGTGGCATGTTTTCAATATACATTTATTTTTGCATTTAGATGTATGGAATTTGGCAGATGCCCTCATCCAGAACTACTTACAATTATCTAATTTATACAACTGAGCAGTTGAGGGTTTAGGGCCTTGCTCAAGGGCCCAGCATTGGCGGCTCTGATTTGAACTCATGATCTTTCGATCAGAAGCCCACCATCATAACTACTAAGCTACCACTCTTACCACCTATTGGTAAAAAAGATATACATAAATAATCAAATTCAAACAGATGTATAATTCATGTCTGGGTTAAATGCTATTGCAAAATTTTCACTTTTCTTGTATTCGTATCACAGCGGACTACCACAGCAGCGGAAACATCGTCAACAACGGCTGGAAAATCCACAACACGGCAAAGAACAAGTGGTTCGTGTGCATGGCCAAAACGCCCGAAGAGAAGCAGGAGTGGTTGGAGGCCATTTTGAAGGAGCGAGAAAGAAGAAAATGTGAGTAACACTAATGACCAGCAGCGAGCCGAAACATGCCGTCCAATTAAACGTGTCAGAAGCAGTTAGCTGACCTGTAAGTGCTAATTAGCCTAGAGGTCTTTCACTGTTTGTTTTTTCCAGTTTGTGATCTTGTCTTTGTGTAAATATACAAGATACGATTTCCTTTGTGTAAAAAAGCTAACCTAAAGTTGTTCATACTCGTGCAGAACCATCTGACTCATTGCCTGCTCCTTTTTTCTCTCTCTTTGTGTCCTTTTCTCCTGCAGCACTGAGGCTGGGGATGGAGCAGGACACTTGGATGATGATTTCGGAGAAAGGCGAGAAGCTCTACAACCTCCTGAGCAAACAAGGACACCTTATTAAAGACAGGAAACGCAAACTTACCACCTTCCCCAAGTGTTTCTTTGGAAGGTATGGCTTCAGTTGTATTCATAGGCAGAACAGAGGATTTTAGCGTTAGCATTTTGACTTAACTTTGCTCATCTGCTTTTCCAGATAAAGTCCTAACATAAGACTGAATGCAAATATAATTCTTGGGGCACAAACAACAAATCCCAGAAAAGAAAAGATGCCAAATATGTGCATTTGCTTCTGGTAGTGAATACTTATACTTCGTGCCAACCTTATTTAGGTGAACTTACCTAAGTTTTGTGAGCCAGAAGGAGTTGAGAACCTTTGGTTGGAAAATTATGAAATGTGTCTAATTTTTTATTGTTTCTTGGGGCATTATAAGTATCATAATGCCATTTTTCATATTCATTAAAACCTCACTATGTTTTTATCTTATTGTTAGAAAAGAAACGTCTGAGTCTAGAGCTGTGATGTGTCTCAGATGTTCTGGAATACCAACCTTTTTGGAAAAACATGGCCTGCAAGCACAAACTTATAGCTGCTGCATTGCGTTTTTTTAATTGTCCGAGCGGCTACATAACATGTACGAGGACAGTCAATGACGAGAAAGAAACGTCGAGCTCTTCAAAAAATTTTTAATAAAACAAATAGTGGATTTAGTTTTAAATGATTAGGGAAAGCAATGAATGAGCCGGATCTCATTCCGAAGCAGTTTTACTGCTTTTCAGATGCCAACGAAGCTTCCTTTAAGCCCCGAGACAATGGCCATATGCTGCTCCGAGTCTTGCCAGGTCTCCATCTGACTGCCAGACATCATGGTGAACAAGGACAACACTGTTATTGGTCACGTTGCCTGTTTGGTAGCTGGAGATTTTAAAAGCTGGGCAGGAAAAAAAAAAGGATTGACTTCAATGCTGACTTCCTCATACATGTGGCTGGATTGTAAACGTCCTTCAGACCAGGAGATCCTTTGTGCTAACGTAATGAGAAACGCAGCATGCCGTGTGCATGTGTATGTCTATGAGGAACAAGGAGGCATCTGACAGTCAGAAGGGATCACAGGAGCCAGATGGAGTTGAGGACCATGTAACTTGAACAGACACAGGAAAACTCACAGGCTTTTTACAAAGGAAGTCATAGTGAGAAATCGTGTGTGCCTTTAACAAGAAGAAACACAGGTCAGATCACACTTTCCGGAAAAAGACATTGAGGGCGTGAGGACAATCCTGGCCAAAGGTGATGGTCCACGATAAAGCGTTCGGTTTGTGTTTGAATCCTCGCTCTAGGCCGCCAATTTGTCCTCAGCTTCCTCCATGCTGAAATCAAAACTGACGCCTTTTTGATGAAAAGCACGTTGCCTTTGGCTTCGAATGGCTTATTTGTCTCTTTCTCTCCTTCCTCTTTGCTGTCGAAAACCTCTGAAGTGGAGAGTTATTTTAAGTCGTGAACTTTAAGGCTGTACGCTGTGTCTTTGTTGGCTTTGAGTAGCTCTGATAGCTCGTGCACAAAATGTAGAGTCGGTACAGAGCGGAATATTTTAGAAGCAAAACATGAGGCTTTAGGGAAAGCTTTAAGGAAAACATACTGTAAAAAAAAAAGATAATGACGATACTGACTTTGCATTAAGTAGCTCCTTGGGAGATTTGGTAAGGGTTCAGGTCAAATCCCACAGAGATTTAAAGAAAATTTCAAATTTGCACACTAACACTAACATGTCTATTTACAGGTAAGGGGAAAAATAAATATAATATTAAGTAACTATATCTAATAATTATACTACAATATTATATTATAACAGAATATACATTGTTTTGCTGTAACTGATTAAAACAAACCAGCAAGCAAGTATTAAACCTAATTAAATGTGATTATTTTTCTGCAATTTGGTCAAGAAATAACATAACCAAAAATAAATCTTAATTCATTAAATGATTACCTTTTATTAGTTTGTTTCATTAAAATATTTAATTGTAAATGGAGTGAACTTGTGATGTAAACTCACAAAAAATATGTATGTATTTAATCCTTTTTTTTTATTAATACATTTAAATTAAATGCAAATGTAATTTGACACAAACGAAAAAAACAAAGTAAATAATAATCTTTTTTAAATTATTCATTTAATTTCTTTTTTTTTTTGTAAAAACAAACAACAGATAATTAACCACATCACAAAGTTCCTGCTACCAGTGTGTAATCGATTTTTTTTGCTAAAAAAAAGTCAAGTTTATTATTATTCATCTTATGCACAGTATTTTAAGCCACACACCATATGGACAAATGTTTGTGAACATCTGATCATAAGATGTAGGTGAGGTGAGAAGGCTTGGGGTGCAGTCAGCATTCCAATTTATCTAAGAGGTGTTCAGTGACATCTAAAAACATTCTACAGTATTAGTGGAACAGTTTTGGGAAGAACCACAGATTGCTGGAAAATTCAAGTGTCCCAATACTTTTGGGATCATCTCCCCCCACCTGCATCATTGAGCCTCGGCCACCCATGACCCTGTCACTGGTTCACCACTGTTACTGTTAGATACTAAGCAATGCAGACTAGGAAGATGCTCTGTTATGTTATGCTCTGCTCAATGTTATGCCTGATTGGTGTATTGTGCGATACATTTTGTATAATGAATCGCCTATGCTGAGACTCAGGTAATTTTCCCATGTGGAACAGATTACAACTAAATGCATAAACACAACCACAGAAGCAAAAGTAGGAAATGAGAATTTGAGAATGTACAGCGACAGCACTGCAGTATAAAATCACACGAGGCTGGGGATTGTGTGACCCAAACCTTTGTTTTTTTTTTTGTGCTAATCTGTGCAACACACACACACACACACACACACACACACACACACACACACACAGAGAGAGGGAGAGACAAGTTGAACTTGGCCTGTGTGGTGTGTTATGGTGCTTTTGAAATGTGTACTGAAGTTACCACTGGGCTCCAAAAACACCAGCCCCAACCTCAGGCTTGATCTCCTACAAGCTGGCCAAGTGTGTTTTAGTGTTTGTGGGTGACTGAGCAGACGGATAGTGAAGAAAAAAGAGAAGGAGGGTGGGTGTTGGAAAAATCAGTCAGCATTAGATTACCGAATTTGTCTAAAATGTGTCTTTTTTTTCCTTGATATCTTTGAAAACCACAGGAAAGTGCCAGTAGCAGCATCTGTTTGGTATGTGTGTGTATGTGGGTTGGGTTTGGGGAGCTTAATTGGTGAATTGTTGACACACCAAGAGGACTAGAAATGGACTGTGTGTGGACTGTAAAAGGGATTGTGTATGTGTCCTTAGGTGTGTGTACAAATGAGTTTCTGACTTAATTTGCTTTAATGTTCCCAGTGAGTTTGTGGCCTGGTTAATGGAGATCGGAGAGACGGATAACACAGAAGAAGGCGTTCACCTTGGCCAGGCATTGCTGGAGAATGGCATCATCCACCATGGTAAATAAACACGATGATTTTTGCGAGCACCTTTCATGTTCATGTTCATGATGGACTTCACCTCTGAAATGCTTAAAAACTAACTTTGTGGTTATTACTATTGGGATGTGGTAGATCAACAGTTACGAAGTTGGACTTTTAAACAGAAGGCCATGAGTTTAAATTCCAGCACCATTTACCTGCCACTCCAGGGCCCTTGAGCAGGCTTTTAACTCTCAACTGCACAGTTCTTTACATTTGATAAATGAATAGTGCCAAATGCTGTAAATGTAGTATTTGATGGCATGGGGCTGAAAAAGTTTTTCGAGAATTTCAACTAAATAGCTCGGTCACACAGCAAAAGAAACTCCTGCTTGCTACTTTGTGCCGATTTGGACTTAACCATAATTTAGCATTTTAACTGACTTGTTTAGACTGGTTGTGACATTCTCAATAAAGCATAAAAAGATAAATAAGAGTGGCTCATGTCAGTCAGCTAGCGGGGTTCTAATCATGTTTGCTTATGACCTAACATCACACACTGTCATAAACAAAACCCAAATTAAAATCGTTTCATCAATGTTTTCAATGGCGATGTCCCAAAATGGCCATTACTGTAATGCAAGTATTAAATGATAAATGTCTGAAGGTGCGCATTATTACGTAGAACTGGAAACATGAATAACGTGATAAACTAAAACATTTGGCATTATTGTCGTCGTGTACAGTTCGTCTTTTTACATTATATCAGCCATCTTGTTAAGCATCTTCTTGCTCTTGGTTCTTGGTCTGGCAGCTCGGCCTTGCACAATGTGAGAGCACAATGTCTGCTTATAAGATGTTATTATTGCTCTTAAGGAATAAATATGGTGTTCACACCCTGGCATTTGTTTTATTTTGGGGCAAATTACTATTCATTGTGGGAGGTGGTTGTTTAGTGGTTAAGGCATTGGTCTTTGGCTCTGAAGGTTGTGAGATCAAACCCCAGCCAACCCTAGTATATTTGTCAAATACACTCTATGGACAAAAGTTTAGTCTCCATTTGCTTTGTGGAGATTTGTGCTCATTCAGCCACAAGGGTTCTGGTAAAATCAGATACTGATGTAGGTGAAAAGGTCTGGGGTGCATTCACCCCAAGATGTTCAGTATTTATTCATTTCATTATATATAACTAGATATAATTATATACATAGTTATTTTAATTCTTTTTACAAAATAAATTTTTAAATATACCATTTTTTCATTTATTATTTAAGCAATTTGGGTAATTATCAGCAAGTCTTAAGGGCCACTGTGTGGAGCTGTGAGATAACAACATGAGCCATCATTTCCTTAGAAAACCTTTTCTTTCCAATTTACTTTATACTATTTAACTCCTAAACTTCTTCCTTCTTCTACAGTTACAGACAAGCACCAGTTCAAACCCGAGCCGGTACTGTATCGTTTCCGATACGACGACGGCACCTACCATCCACGAAGTGATATGCAGGATGTCATCTCCAAGGTAAATTTTCAAAACATGGGTTATTTTTTTTACTCTTTTGCAAAATGGCAGACTCGTTTATCAGCTGGTGTATGATGCCTCTCACTGCACCTTGTCCTGACTCCAGGGAGTGAGGTTGTTCTGCCGGCTTCACAGTCTCTTCACACCAGTGATCAGGTAAGAGACCTGCCCTCTCAGTTCAGCCCCATTACCTCTGCAATTATATGTGTGTGTGTGTGTGTTTGTGTGTGTGTGTGTGTGTGTGTGTGTGTGTGTGTGTGTGTGTGTGTGTGTGTGTGTGTGTGTGTGTGTTTGCAGAGCAGCCAGCTGCAATTGGTATCCTGCTGCTACTCATTTCTCTATATATAGCAGCAGGACACTGTGCTGCAACTAAAAAAGCTTTTAACATCATAAAAGTTGTGCAAGGATTCCTTTATTTTAGATTTCTTTACCATGTGTTGTAACTTGCAATGCTGTGTAGGTTGTTTTGTGTCATTAATAATTGAATTTGTGCAGCCAGGGTAAGTATTGAGACTTTTTCACCCATATGTGGTTCTTCCCCAAACTGTTACCACAAACTTGGACGTACACAATTCTACAGAATTTCATTGGATTTGGAAGTTTGAAAGTCTCCCTTCACTGGAACTGGGAGACCTGAACCTGTTTCCTGTCGACAATTTTGTTTAAAAATCCCCACCAGTCTACTTTATCGTTTTCAAAGCGTACCGGGGTTTTTAAACCAGTGTAAAGTGCTCTTTCCGTTTTCGTGATATTAAGCTCATATTTCTTACAATAGACAAAATCACACTTTCTGTGCCTTTCCAGGCCACGCCGAATAGTCAATGAGGCATTTGAGAACAGATGGCAGTCATATTGTGCTAACGGTGCTTTTCATTCGTCTGGCTGGTGCGACGGACCAGTCTTGCCATTCTGGGAGTATTTGGCCGCTGAGAAACCATATCAAAGTCCACAAACTGTGTTTCAGTTCAGCAGAGCAGTTAAACACAATGCAAGGGCAATTAAGTAAACACTTGAAGCCTATAAGCGATCAGTCACTTTTTCAATGAGTCTTTTTCTGTCGCTTGCGAGAGATTGAGTGAGAGAGATTGAAAAGCAACAGTAAATTTAATTCCTTTAACTTCATCCATTTGCCTTTATGCTGTGATTTCTATATGAAGAAATTCCTCAGAAATCAGTTTTTCAATCAATTTCCTCAGTTTTCCTTTAAAAAATCTACTGTACCATTTTTACATTAGGCTTAATGTTCTTTAGTCTAACATTTACAAGGTTATTATATTTGTATATTTGAATAAAACATCATATTAGCATTAGGTATTTAGCCATCATCCTGCTACATTAGCATCTCAAACCATTTTGACCTTATTATGAGGTGGGGAAAGAATACTTATAATTTATTTATTTATTTATTTATTTATTTATTTATTTATTTATTTATTTATTTATTTATTTTCTTCACACCTAAGCTTATTGTGTGTTTTATTTCACCCCACTTTGACTCAATTCATGTAAATTGGATTCATGGATGAAGCGAATTTATCCTAAGTGAACTATCCTATTTCTTAATAACCATACTAAATCCTTCCTTAGAAACGAAATCATTTCCATCTTACTTTAATTTTTTATGGCCCTAAAACCTCTCCCTCATTTCGGAGTGTTGCCCACTTGTCTATTTTATAGTGTTTGAAGCAAGCTATTATTTTAAACCAGCTCTTCTATGCTATACTAAGTAAATTACACTGCCATACAACAAAGCCATACTAAAGCCTTTCTTAGAAACAAAATAATTTTCCTAAAGTAAATATTGACCTCTCGAGTTGCTTTTACTTTATTTACCTCAGGAAAATGATTTCGTTTTTTTGAAAGGCTTTAGTATTGCAGTGTAATTCATTTAGCATAGATTTCCTTAATACATGAATGCAATTTACATGAATTTCATCAATGTAGAGTGAATTAAAAATACAGTGACCTCAATGTGAAAAAATTTATTTCTGAAGAGAAATCAAATGCTTTCATGGCCATTTGTTTGTTTCTTTAGTGTCAAAAAGACATAAGAGCTAATAGCTAATAGCTGAGCTATTAGGCTTAGCCATTAGCTGGGATTGATTAGCTGTGCTGTGTTATAGGATGTGTGCTGTGTTATAGAATGACTTGTAAGGTAAAAGATCTGATGTTTGGTACTCAGATGTTCAGTTTAGATCATATATTATGTAGTAACTATGAATGAGAAGAAGAGTGGAAGAGTAAGGAATAAAAGTTTGGAGCCCCACAGATTCAGTTGTTTATTGGCCTCAGTTACAATTTTTTTGTTTGCTTGTTTGTTTTAATAAAACCAGACTGCACTTTGTCATTTGTTTGTGTCGCAGTGAATGCAGACTATGTATGCATTTATAATTAAGCGATTCCGAAAACATATGCTCCGGCTGTTTGTTTGTGTATGTGAGTAATTTGTGTGTGTGTGTGTGTGTGTGTGTGCGTGCAAAACACTGCAATGCCTTCTGTTTACACATATTGTGTGTATGAGTTGGTGTATGTGCTGCAGACTCCCTGCTTTTTCTTTGCTTATTTCTTGTACAAGCTTCTCTAGATTGCATTCTAATTAGCGAGAAACTCCTAGTGGAAGGGAAGCTTCAGAGGGGGCACAGGCCCACACAAAACACACAAAAGGAGCAGTAAATCCAGGCTTGTCTGAGCCATGGAGAGACAATCAGCCCCTAGTTTGAACCCAGAGCTGACAAAGAAGGATGTTAAGAACAGGACTGAAGCCCGGTCAAAAGCCAATAAAGGGTCCGAGTGACCTATTTGTGCCCGCTGCTTTAGTGGATTGCATTGTGTTTATGCCAGGCGTATGGTTGCCTGCTGTGCCTCTGCCTTCCCTTCATTTATGACAGCTTTGGTTTGAGGCTAAGACGAACGAGTCACGGTGGTTAAAATATATTGCACTAGGCGCACAGGAGCACGGCCAGTGCCAAAACCTCCCGAGAGACTCATAGTGCTGTGAGGAAAATTATAGTGTGTATATAAAAACTGTTGAAAACTTTGTGTCACATTTCGTGTCACAGGGGCATTTCTACTCTATAGCAATATTTTTGTCCACCCTTATCATGTTGTAGATTGTAGATGCTTTTGATTGGACTTGTCCAAGTTTGTTTATTTGTTTAGGGAAAGCCAGTCCTCTAGTCTATTAAACTGAGTGTACCTCAGGGGATTCTTGACTTCATGAGACTTCATGGGAAAATCTCAGCTCTATTGCATTGTCAAAGTTCTAGGGTTGTTTTTGCCCCCACCTCCACCCCACTACTTCAAACTTACCAGCCCCCCACCCCATCCAAACCATGTACACATTTGGTGGTTCTACCTTCTGACCTCAGCTGGCTAAACTATTTTAAAAGCTAGCACCAATTCAGCTCTTTGTTACCTTTGAATCCCTTTAGTTTTTAATAATAGGTCTTTTAAAGATAAGTGAATCATGCACTGGAAGCTGCCAAAAGCAACTTTATAGGTCTTGAAAATGTTCCACGGTCAACAACATGGGGTCGAGAGAAGTCGCTCTTTTAACGCTGAACTCTTGCCGAGTGGAGAGTGGGGGCAAATAGCAGTTTCTTAGTTTGCGAAAGTCGATGTTGGCGATCATAGTTAAGTCTAGTGAAAGTTTAAAACACCTCAACCAAGTTATCTCACTGTTTCACCTTTTGGCACAATGTATGTTTGGACTTTACTGTATAATAATTTTTTTTTTTACATCACAATATTTTTATACTAAGGTCAATAAAAAATTTCAAATGCTCAATCATTTGCTCCGATTGCATACACGACTTTATCAGAATGTTAATGTTAATGCAACCAAGAAATAGACACTGAGGAGAAAGTTTCGCCTAGTAGGAGGGCTGAGGAGGAAGTCAGGCTGAAAATCTCATGTCAAGTGAGTCATGATGTATAGTGCGGAAATTGTTGTCAGGATGTAAAAGCCAAGTTCAGCTCTCCCGACCACCTTGTAAAAAGGTTAAAGTTCGGACATAGAGGTCATTGGTTCAGATTAGAACAACCTCCCTTCTGTTCGTACCTAATCATTTTCGTAAATCTTTTTTTTTTTTTGTCTATGTCCGTTCAGGGATAAAGATTACCATTTAAGAACGTACAAATCTGTAGTGATGGCCAACAAGTTGATCGACTGGCTCATAGCACAGGTAAGACTATTATTTAAATTTGTCTGTAATGTAGTGATATTTGCTTGTATGAAAAAAAAGTGAAGTCAAGAAACTAATAGTAAAAAGCTTTTAAATTATGAACCACAGCCTGACCACTTTTCTTTCCTGGTAATGAAACGTAGCAAAGCAGAAGACATGCACTCATTAGAATATAAAAAATAGAATATGAAAAATAGGCAAATTGAAAAATAGTTAATTGAATGAATGAATGAATGAATGAATAAATGGATGGATGGATGGATGGATGGATGGATGGATGGATGGATGGATAGATAGATAGATAGATAGATAGATAGATAGATAGATAGATAGATAGATAGATAGATAGATAGATAGATAGATAGATAGATAGATAGATAGATAGATATAAAGTAACTAAGTAAGCAAGCTTTAACCTGGTTAATTACCTAGTGACTTTATGTAGACATAAGTTGTTCACCTAAGTAACTTTAAAAATAATTGATCGGCCAAGTAAGCTTTAAAAAAAGATAATTAAATGAAAAAAAAAAATCTTCTTAAGGCATGTCAAAAACTATGACCCCCAGGCTTCTACATTCTTCCAGTCGTGTTTTTTTTTTTTTTTTTTGTACATAAAATTGTACAGTATACCGAGATGGTTTGACAGTGCTTGGCAGACAATGAAAGCTGTAATTTTTCCAACTTTCCCTCTCTTCTCTTTCTCTCAAAGGGTGACTGTCGAACAAGAGAAGAAGCGCTGATCTTGGGGGTGGAGCTGTGCGACAACGGATTCATGCATCATGGTATGACTGGCATCTCTCGCTTTCTCTACACTCGAGAACAAAAACCTCGTTGTGTTCGTTCGGCCTGATCCTGTATTATTTTGCCTCCCAAACAGAACCGTACATTAGAGCCAATCATTGCTAATCTTTTCCAATTAGCCAAATCGATCGTGAGCTCTAGCAAACGGCCCGTCGCCATAGCAATTGCTTGTTTACTGAATCCACGCCTTGGATTTTAAGACCGGAGTCCATGCTGTGCCAAACTCCACATCATGCCTGACTCATTTGTCATTACATTTTGCACAGATCTGCACACAACTGCCCACAATTAGGGCGACAAATTACAGAATATATGGATCATAATGACCCCGACGAATGTATTTCCATCAAACGTGACCAAATGTGATCACAGGGATTCGTGCCGAAGAGCTATTACTAAGATTGTTGACGTTATTTAGGATCCTGTTAAATCGAGAAAAATATTGCTTAATTTTTTCTCTCACAGGGGGTATTTTTT
Organism: Silurus aristotelis; assembly: GCF_946808225.1. Classification (NCBI taxonomy): domain Eukaryota; kingdom Metazoa; phylum Chordata; class Actinopteri; order Siluriformes; family Siluridae; genus Silurus; species Silurus aristotelis. Next base: position 3,954,083 of record NC_139598.1, on the reverse strand, counting down.
ACACACAATTTGTGTTGCTTTGGAAACGGGCTGTTTTTTTTTTTTTAAAGGCCTGTTTTTTTTTTTTTTTTTTCTCAGCAGTGTGAAACCTCCATTATCCTGAGAGAAAGAAAGACAGTGAGAGAGAAAGGCCCAAACTCCCCATATCATCGCCTTACAGCACTTTTGCTGTTTTTTTTCTAAAATAATATAAATCTCTCACACAGAATCTGTTTTTTTTATTTATTTTTTTTCTTCACAGTGCTCACAGTGCTCAGAAATAGGCCAAAACAAAAATCCACCAAAAAGAACGAAATCATTAATAGGGACCGAAGAAAGTGTAGTCAACTGAAATTGGTCATTTGTTTTTATTTTTATTTTGTATTTGTCTCACAAATGTAAAAATTAAAAAACAAAAACTTAGATGTTTTTTAAGTGAATAGTAAATGAATTGCGAAAATGTTGCAAATTGAAAAACTGCTGCAGTATAAAAAGAATAAAACTCTTCCAAACGCTAATTCCGTTTCAATGTCGTCGTATTTTCCCATAAACGCTCATACTGCAGTATATTCCTTACTGACCACGGTTTACTTCCTTCCCCAGTCCTGGAGAAAAGCGAGTTCAAGGACGAGCCGCTTTTGTTCCGCTTCTTCGCTGACGAAGAGATGGAGGGATCGAACACCAAGCACAAGCCCATGAAGCACGACCTGAAAATAGTTGAAAATGTCATTGCCAAGACTGTGCTGGTGAGTGATGCGTAACTGTGATTTCTTTCGCAGCTGTGATCGTTTACTGTGTGCCGTTCTGTGCCGCTGCATCCAGTCTCACAGCTCTGCTGATTTGTTGCGTTGCCTCGATTGTTACACTCGGGCCAACTCTGTGGTGGATCTTATTAATTATAAACGGCTGCTTCGAAACCAGTTTTTTATTGCCCCAAGGGTAAAAAAACTGCTGAGGCAATTGACTTTAGGTTTAGGACAACACCACACATGCACTATAGGTGAGCAGTAAACATTGTGGAATAGAGTGACGATTGAATTTTAGTGAAAAAAGTCATATATATATATATATATATATATATATATATATATATATATATATATATATATATATATATATATATATATATATATATAAAACAGTCAGCACTTTTCAAATAAACCTGTCAGTAAAAGTAAGTATAAGTGTCCTGTTATATAATTCCTGTCTTGTTCACACAAAAGATTTAAACACACTCAAGGTTGAAACGTTAATCAATAAAATAGATCCTAAATTCTGATTGGACGGGGACCATGTCTGCATCTCAGAAAACATGTAAATGCTGTGTTTGCTACGCTGCCAGTCTTCTGAATGGGAATCGAATGCAAAAGCACAGATTAATAAAATAAATACATTCATAAATCATTTTTGTAATAATATGAATTATTATGATATATATCACTATAATAAGGAAGTGGTAACTCAGTGGTTAAGATTCTGGGTTCCTGCTCGGAGTGTCGAGATTTTAAGCCCTGGTATCGCCAAAGTGCCACTGTTGGGGCCCTTGAGCAAGGCCCTTAACCCTCAGTGCTCAAGGGACACAGTATCATGGCTGGCACTGCGCTCTGACCCCAGCTTCCTATCATCGCTGGGATATGTGAGGAAAGTATTTCACTTTGCTGTAAAGAACTTGTGACATGCAGAAAGCACCTTCTTTCTTTATTTTTTTAATATGAAAGAAAGAATGATATGCTGCTGAGGAACGATTGTACCACTACAATTTATCTACAGGAAAGTGGTAGGTCCACCAACAAACTCCAATGCTGGGCCCTTAAACAAGGCCCTTAACCCACAACTGCCCTCAGATGTGGTAATTGTAAGTCATTCTGGATATATGGATGTAAGGGCTTATACCAAATCCTGCACATGTACACACTAGCTATCATTATCCAAGCTGTTAATTAGGTTTGAAGTTAGTTCATTTGTTTCTATCAGCACAGCACCATCTTAACTCGCCTCGCGTATTCCTGATGCAGCGTATAGCAACTGCTGCTCAGCAGCACGCTCGTAAAATCTACACACTCTTCTTTCCAGATAAGGCCTAGTGATGGAGGATATGGCTTCACCCTCGAGGATCGTAATCGAGTTCCAATTATCAAGTCGGTGGAGAAAGGCTCTCATGCTGAGGTGAGTATGTAAATCCTCATCTTCTTCATTATCTGCACAGTAGCTGTAGAGGTTTTAATGCAGTATATTTCTAAAATCTTTCCTTTCAAGTATCACATGATACATATCCCAGGTCCACTATGTTACACTCCATTACTTCTATTTTCCATAAAAAACACAAGTTGGTTTAGATGATGTCGACCCTAAAGGACCCTGAGCCATCTAGAGATTTTGGCAGCTCAAGTTGTGTCCCACCTCATGAAGATTTCAGACATTCAAGGAGAAGATGTTGACCATGCAAAGATCAACAGCTATCTAGAGATATACCAGCTCCAGTTGGATCCCACCTCGAGAGGATTTCAGACTTTAGATATTTAATATTTAAAAAAACATTCATGGGTTTGAATGCAGAGTGTGTGTTTTTTCAACCAAACAAACAGATGAACAGAATACTGTGAGATGCCGAAATGAGGTTTTTAATGCAATTTTATTTCAAACAAATTCCTTTAATCAGAATCCAAGGCTGTGGTCTCCGGGATTGTTGAATTCTGTCTGTGTTAAGGCCGGGAGTGTTTAATGTTTTAACGCTTGTGGTCAGAGAGAAATAGAAAGCTATAAAAAAATCTATAGTGTTTCATGAATCTTGGACCTATTAAAAGAAGACTCTATCTGAGGTTGCTGAAACTTGATCAGGCCTAATGGGGGATGGTATGGTGATGCTGTCCAGAGCTGAAGTAATGCCATGTGTGTGTAGATGGTGGAGTTCATGATTTCAACATGGAGTTGTTAAATCTGGCAATATGCTTCTCTGCACTCGCATAGATAAAGGGTTATGTTGTAAAAAAAAAAAAAATCTGCATCTGACTCACACGCAATGTGATGCATGAGCTCTAGACAGGAAAAAGGAGAGAGAACAAGGGAAGGGAAAGGCCAGCTTTCCGTTTTATAGAATGCTGAATCGGCACAGCGTGGAAGCATTCGGCTCCCCTGCGTTTTCTCAGCGGAAAAAAACGAGCAGCTTGTAGCTGGAGAGAGCGACAGAGATGCGTGCAATAGCGCAAGCACGACGTGTGGGTGTTTCGCTCAGCAAAATTACTGAGTTCTCCTGAGACTCATGCACAGGAAGTGGTGTATTGCGATGATTTGGTGCCGGATCTGTAAATTAGAAGAATAGCATATGCATTCATCTGTCACATGTACATTACAGCACAGTGAAATGCTGTTTTCACATATCCCAGCGATGTTAGGAACCTGGGGTCAGATGTCGACCACGCGAAGATCAAGAGCCATTTAGAGATGTACCAGATCCAGTTGGATCCCACCTCGAGAGGATTTCGGAAATTGGACTTTGAGGAAAAAACAACCTCTTAATCAATATTTAAAACAACCTTCTACATACCGTATGCTGTTTCTCCATCACTGAACATTTAACGGCTCTGGCATTGAGGAGTTGGGGTTGAATCAATAGTGATCTCAGATGTTGAGCTAATTTATAAGTTGCTCATGAGCTCCTGATTCCACAACTCCAACTGACCGTATGAAACTGTATAAGAAAGGACTTTACTCATAATCACACACTCTGGTGCTCATGTTTCTAACGTCATATCCACTCAATAATGTTTTAATGATTTATAATCAGAGTTTGGTTCTTCATAAGGTTTCTTCCTTATACTATCTAAGGTAGTTTTTTCTTTGCCACTGTTGCCCCAGGTTTGATTATCGGGGGTTAATACACATACATTTAAATATAAGCTAACTTTGTTTTATTATTTTTACATTCTTCAAAGCTGCTTTGAGACAATGTGCACTGTTGAAAGTGCTATAGAAATTGAATCGAATCAAATTAAATTAAATCAAATCTAGTCAAAGTGGATTTAATTGAAGTGAGTTTAATTGAATAAGAGGGTCTACCAGATGCCACACATGTAAATGTCATGGGTTGAGTTTTGGGGCATTAAAAAAAAACAAAAAACATTTTATCGCAAGGATATGACCAGAAATGAAAAATCTGAAAAAACAGAACTGAGAGAAAAACAATAATTGAAACTTAATTAGAAGATGCAGATCTGTTCCAGAATGACAGTGCTCCTGTGCTCAAAGCCAGTTTCATGAAGATACTATATGCTTTACGTGGGTTGGAGTGGAAGAACTTTGAAATATATTGGAATAATAAATGCAGCACAGGCCTCCTCACTTCAAATACCTTCATACCTGCAATCTCATCATTCACACACCAAATGAATTACATTTTTTTGTATGTTTACAGATGGCAGGGATGGAAGTGGGGAAGAAGATCTTTGCTATCAACGGAGATCTGGTTTTCTTGCGGCCGTTCCATGAAGTGGAAGCATTTCTCAAGCAGTGTTTCAGCACCAAGGGTCCGCTTCGAGCGCTGGTTAGCACCAAACCTCGAGAGTACGTAAACAAACGATAAAGAAAAAGTTTCTTTAGGTTAAAACAGATCAGTCTTTTAGTCAGCACTGTGGTCCTGTTTTTTTTCTTTGAAAAAATATGCAGTATTGGGAATTGAAAGTCCCCGGGAAATTAAATCTCTGATTTCTAATTAGTCCAGGCTTAATGAAAAACTTGACTATCTATTAAACACACTCTATTAGATTTCACTTCATATGGCTTCATTAATGAAACCCTCATTACATTAAATTGGTTAGTAAATTACTTAAACACTCATTTGTAGCTCATAGATGCTTATGGTGCTGTTGTTTATTAGTTTTTTTGTTTGTTTATCTGTTTATTAATTTTTTTCTGTGTGGGTATGTTTGTGTGTGTATGCGCAGAACTGTGAAGATCCCAGACTCGGCGGATGGGCTGGGTTTTCAGATCCGTGGCTTCGGCCCATCTGTTGTGCATGCTGTCGGCAGAGGTGAGGAAACACAGAGGCAAAGAATGAGTGTGAAATACAAGGAGAGAGAGAGTGAGAAATAATGATAGTGAGTATGATATAAAGACAGAGAGCGTGATATTAGGGGAAAAATTGTAATATAAGAAAGGAGAGTGAGATATAAGGGTTGACATTGTGATATAAAAAAGAGAGTGATATAATGGAGATATAATTAGAGAGAGTAAGAGTTAAGGAGAGAGAGAGAGAGTGAGATATAAAAAGAAGGAGAGTGAGATATAAAGAGACTAAGATGTGAGGAGAGAAAGGGTGACATAAGATACATGGAAAAAGCTTGAAATGTGAGACATGAGGAGAGAGTTAGATATAAACAGAGTGATATTAAATATATATAAAGAGAAAATTACATATTACATTAGTTTAAAAATAATTTAAAGAGAAAAAGGAGATATAAGGAGAAAGTATAACAAGAAAGAAGGAAAGGCTGTGACACAGGAAGCTGTGTGTGAGCAGTACAGCTCCAGCACAGCTGGATGTGTAGGATGGTAAGGGACTGGACCACAGCTATAGTAGTAACTGTATCTTTATTTCCCCCCAAACCCCCCCCCCCACTCACACACACACACACACACACACACACACACACACACACACACACACACTTCCAGATTCTCTTGATTCTCTCTATATGTTTATACTGTATATAGAAATAGGACATTGCTATCCATAATTTCTTTTTTAACTGTATTAATAATTGATAACGCTGATAAAAATCTAATTCTGCCTGGCTAAGATAAGCTAGCGTGACAGCATTAATTATTTGAAAGAAATCCTTCTTGAAATCAATTCAATTTGAATATAAGCAAAATTGAAATCACATCCTAAAATTGAAATTACATTAAAAAAAGTCACAAGTTTTAAGCTAACACAAGCTATACTGATTTTTTAGATGATTTCTAAGCCATATTTTAATAGTAAATACTAATGGTAGCGAGTTACCAAACACATGCTAAATTTCCTAAAAGGAATTTTAAGTGACATCCAGAAATGTATGCAGTGTAAGCTTCCCTCCTAGCATGCTAACTAGCATAAGATAACCTCTAAGCTGATATAAATCATATTTATAAAGGAGTTTTATTTTGACTCTACCAAACCAAATACCAAACACCAAACAAACGGGCTAACTTGATGTCAGGGATTAGTCTTCTCTATTAATTCTAGCTAGCTGACATGACCTCATTATGCACAATTTCTGAAAGGATTTTACTTTCTATTCAGAAATTTTCATGACTGATGCTAGCTAGCAAGTTAGCACAAGCCATACTGACGGAAATTTTTCTTCATTCTGAGTATTGTGCCAGAAAAAAGGTTGTATGTTTATAATATTTGCTAGCTCACTAATGCTAGAAAACATAAGCTAACAGAATCAGAGAAACTGAAGTCCCTGTTTAGAACAGTTTGAAAGGAATATATCTGAGTGCATCGTGGATATTTCTGTTGTGTCTACTGGTATCTGAAGTTTTTGACAGACGGGGCATGAAAAAAAGTCTATTCCACTCTGGCACTCAGCGGAATGGCTTCATTTTAGAAATCGCCACAGCATGAGACAGAGGAAATGAGAGCGAGAGATGAGACGATCACTTGAGACATAAAGAGGGACAGGCAGAACAGAATAGAAAAGATCAGACATTTTTTTGAATGGCTAGCCAATCCTAAGAGTATGGGATGATGAGACTCAGAGATAGGAGTCAAGGCCAATCTGTAGCTGAGGTAGTGTGTCTGTGCATGCAGTGGATGATTTTATGGCAGGATGTGATATCAGAGAGGAATAGCGTTTCAGTCACGATTCAGTTTCGTTTTACTCACTCACACACACACACACACACACACACACACACACACACACACACACACACACACACACACACGTGAACGAATGAGTGCAATGTCCGCTTGTTATCCTGCTGCCATTTTAGACTAACCCGATGTTCACATTGGCAAATGGAAAACCAACAGACGACCAGTAATATTGAAATACAGGATCTGTAAGACATGGAGCTGCGATTCCAACAAGTAGTGGTGAATAAAATAGACTACTTCTGTCCTTGAGTAAAGTCTCTGCTTAAATAGTTTTTTACTCAAGTTGCTTTTCAATGGACTTAAGTATTGAAAAATGGAAAATACTGATCTATGAGAGCAAACTGAGCACTCCTGCACTTCATACCACTTTAAAGAGAGCGTTTGCTATAGTTCAGGTGCATCCATCCATCTATCTATCTATCTATCTATCTATCTATCTATCTATCTATCTATCTATCTATCTATCTATCTATCTATCTATCTATCTATCTATCTATCTATCTATCTATCTGGCTGTCTGTAGTTCAGGTGCATCTATCTATCTATCTATCTATCTATCTATCTATCTATCTATCTATCTATCTATCTATCTGTCTGTCTGTCTGTCTGTCTGTCTGTCTGTCTGTCTGTCTGTCTGTCTGTCTGTCTGTCTGTCTGTCTGTCTGTCTGTTTAATTTAACCTTGGGTTTGAACCATAATGAATTGTTTTTCACAGAACCCTTACAAAGATCAACACTGACTCTATCCTAGCATAGTTGTGTTATACCTTCCTTCAAAAAAAAAAAAAAGCCTCTTGAACTTAGTTCAGGGTGTTTATGTTTGCTGGCTCCTGAGTTTGGCTTGTTTATCTGACATCCATCATGATATCTGCCATTCAGTTTACGGAAAGCCTACGCAAATAGCGACAGTTTGGAGCCTGAATCACGCTGTTTGAGGTCAGACGAGCGACTGCTCTCGTAAACATGTTAATAATGAACCGTTGCCATTGGCCACAGTCCCGTCTCACTCCCTCTCTCTCACAATAGTGATTATTTATGTGTTTTGTTTTGCAGGCACTGTGGCGGCTATGGCAGGTCTACACCCCGGTCAGTGCATTATTAAAGTCAACGGTGTTAATGTGAGCAAAGAGAGTCACGCCAGTGTGATCGCCCATGTCACTGCCTGCAGGAAATATCGCAGACCGACGCAGGTAAATCAACCATTTGTGCGCTACAGTGTGTGCTACAGAGTTCAATGTTACCACAATCAATAGCAGCAATTATAATAATAATAAGCATGCATTGGTAATGCGCTCATCAATCATCCATTTGTTTATTTATCCAATTATTAGTCGTAGATTTTCCAGTCACCATTCATTTATCATCCTTTCATTCATTTAATGATCATTCAGGTAACCATTCATTAATCATCTTTCCAAATATCTACTGTATTATTTACACATTTGTCTTTTCACCAATCGGTGAGCTGTTCAACTATTTAGTTAATAAATGATTAAATAAATTGTATCTTTAGCCTTTAATGAATCACACATGCACAGTTTTAATCATCTACTCATCTATTCATCAATCAGCCATGAAACATCTTATTTACAATTAATTACAATTAATAATGGCCGACATTCGTCAGCCATCAGTCCATGAATGATTTTATAATTTAATTATACAATTATACAATATTACACATTGGATAATGGATAATTATACAATTATTCATTCATTATTATTTATTTATGCAATTAATATGTGAGCAGCTAAAAGAAAAAGAAGATTATTTATCCACTAATCATTTATCAACCATCACTTAACATTCATCCAAATAAATACTTTATATGCTACATTAATATTTGTCAATCCATCACATATCATTCAATCATTCATTTTCTCCCGCTTTCCGTAATTTGGGTCACGGGGGCAGCAGTCTAAGCAGGCCCCCGCCTTCGACTGCTGCCCAATCCTCACAGCACCGTCCCTTACGGTCCCTCCTGCAGGTGGTGAGCCCACGGGAAGATCACATATCATATATCCCTTTATTAGTTTATCCTTTGTCTATTAATTTTTCATTTACTGTCATTATGCTACTTATTATTGTTTGTCTGATAAGTCTTAAGTCTGTTCATCCATTCATTGTATTGTAACTTTTCACATTTCATCCTTAAAATGACTACAATTAACTGTATAAACTGCATACAAATGATCAAACCAGTGAGGCTCCAACATTTTTGTCCAGTCAAGTGCCTATTGTCATTTCATCCATAATCAGTACAGTAAACATTGAAACGAAACAGCATTCCACCAGGACCAAAGTGCAAACAACGTAAATTAACACAAGATAACACAAACGCGACTACAACAAACACAGGACATTACATTAAGAGGACGTTGTAGAGATGATATATAGACATCTTGTACAGGCTAAACTGCGAGTGGGCTCATAAAATCCCTCAATGCACTCAGGATACATACAATATATGGTCATAATACATGATGCAGCATAGAACAATGTCATTTCTACATTATCCAGTACATCACTTTTTTATTTTCAGTCTTTTAGTAATAATTTATTTACATTATTTAATGGATTATTTTTTTTAAAGGTGTAACTATTTTTTTCTTTTGCTAAATAAACCCAAAGCCTAATCCCAGTCTAAACATTTGTGATCTGGTTGTTTTTTATTTCAGCAAGACTCCATTAATTGGGTATATAACAACAGTGAGAGTGCACAGGACGACCAACAGAAGGCCAGCCAGAAACCTAGTACTGAGGGGAATGGGGAGTTGTTTGAGTGTAAAGTAGAAGGTATTTCCAGAGACACAACACACACACACACACTGTCTAAGTGCCATTTTCATCATCATGATGTTCACCGCCGCTGTCTGCTTGTCTTTCGTGGTGCACTGAATCTCTCTTTTGCAGTCACACCTGCTACTCATTAGAGGGGAAAACATTTCAATCATTCACTTCAGTGAAGATTAATCGATTACGAAATGCAAACTATGGATGGGAATTTGGAATGACTACTGGTTTAATCCGTTACCTGATTTTCAGTTATTGATCAGACACATAGCAATTAGTACAGTTTTGCTGGGTTTAAGGAGACTAAATGTGCATAGACCCCCTATTCTTATGCAACCATCCTACTTCTTCTTTCATCATCTTCTACTTTTTTCACGTTTTTACTCTCACCTTTGGTGATAGTTTCCGTTGAACCAATAAAAAAAAAAAATTAATTGAATTAAAAAAAATCTAAGACTACAAGATTAAAGTCGTAGCAACACGAGAATGAATTTGTAATATTTTGAGGAAAAATTTATGAGAATATAATTGTAGCACAATTGTGCACTAAGCCAGCTCTATGCTTTACATATGCTTCACATGGGGTGGAGTAGAAGATCTCCTGCTATAGAGCTCTAAACTGCACCTCAGATCTCCTCAGCTCAACCTACATCAGTACCTGACTTTACTAACACTCTTGTGGTTGAATGAATCTCACACAAATCTCACACATTCCAAAATCTAGTGGAACATCTTCCCAAAAGATTTGGGGTAAATGTGGGAGGGGGTGTTAAAAAAACACACCAATCTTGTGACTAGGTGTCACTATTTGACACTAGAGAGGCATCAAAATAAATCCCTTTTTTAGCAAAACCAAAAAATAAATAATCATTAAAAGAATCCTCCGTATGCGTGTGGTTCTGATTTACAGTATACTATGTGACCCTGTCTTGTGTGTGCTCCGCAGAGGTCATGGACAAGTTCAATACCATCGCTCTGATAGATGGGAAGAAGGATCACGTGAGTTTGACGGTGGATAACGTGCACCTGGAGTACGGTGTGGCTTACGAGTACGACAGCACGGCCGGGATCAAGTGTCATGTGCTGGAGAAGATGGTGGAGCCTAAAGGCTTCTTCAGTCTCACAGCTAAGGTATGGAAATATCACTGCTTTTTTTTAGCACACACCGCATGATTAATAGATTGATGATTAATAATTGTATATATCTAAAATAAAATAGAATTTTCCACATTGATTTGAACGATCTAAATCTTGTAATGTGGCACAGGCATTTATTTGCTATCTAACTTCTTTAACACTGGCTGGATTAATAATTGTATTTCTGAGAACTACAGAAAGAGGTGGAGCGGAGGGCCATTAGGGTTTCATGTCCATAACAAGACGTGTAACATTTATCTGTTTATTTTATCCACAGATGTGTATTTATTTGTTCTGACACATATGTCTTTCAGACAGTAACACTTGTGTTATTACCATATTTTAACAGCGAACATGTGACTTTAACGTATTTGGCATGCTGTTTTATGTCTTGATTGCTTCACCTCAATTTCTTGGCACTTCTCCATTTTGGATGTGTAGCCCGGAGCTCCAATGAAATTTTCCTTGGCGTTGCAAAGTTTCAGACAGGTGTGGGGTGGGGTGGTGGTGGATGGTGGGTGTCGAGGAAGCTGTTTTTTGGCAGATTTTTTATTTTTTTTAAGGACAGGAAGTGAGTTTAAGTGTCTGTGCCTGTACGGGGACTGTTTTTGTGACTTAAACAGGACCAACAGCAATCTTGGTAGAAATGTTTTTTTTACTGGGAACCAAGAAGAATCCATGATATATGTTTTCTTTGTGACTTTATTGAAGTATTGCGAAGTGTTGAATCAAATTTAAACAAAACTAAAACATGTAGAACCAAATCCAGTGTATAAGGTACTCTTAATGTTCCAAAAAAGAATAAAGATATGATATTTCCATTTATGCCATTTGGCATTTGGCAGGCGCCCTTATCCAGAGCAACTCATTTATACAGCTGAGTATCTATGGGGCTAAGGGCCTTTCTCAGGGGACCAGAAGTGGCAGCTTGGTGTAAGCCCAATACCTTAATCATTAAGCTACCCTACCCCGATAATATGATATGATTGGTAGCTTGACAATTATTTGTCCTATTAACCAAATATTTGTAATCCCAGAGTTCAAATATGCCATTAAGCAACCATAAAGAAAAACAACGTCATCCAGGACATGCTTGGTGTTGACATAGTGTATAGGGGAAAGTGTATAACCACCAGTTTAGGCAATCAGAGTTGGCTCAGTGAAGAGTAGAATAAGTCTGTATTCAATTTAAATACACTAATGAACTAGTAAAATAGAGCATGGTATTTTCAAGTGCAAGTCCTAGGCCAATTCAATACAGCATCCAAATGTAAGATTTAGACCGAAAACCATCAAATCCTTTTCATAGCCAAGCCTTTACTTCAGCTAGTTGGCATGATTTTTTATGCATTGCTCTAACGATTAAGGCTATAGTCTCTAAAAAACTCGTAAACCTGATGTGCGCATAAGGAAATGATAACACAAACATAATCATCTCGGATGACATCGAGACCAGACGTCACAGTCAAGAGACAAGTCCAAATACAAATGCCAATGCTAAGAGAAGTCCAAGTCAATACAACCTTATTATAATCTATTCACCCACATATATAAAAGGTTTCAAACTATAACCCTAATTCCTGTTCAGAATGATCCCAGTCTATAGCATGTCTTAGAAAAAAAATATTAGCTTCACAAAATTACTGTTTTTTTATTGTTATTATTTCTGTTATATCCTTTGGTATAATTTGTATATAGATTAGATTAGATTAGATTAGATTAGATTAGTTTAGATTAGATTCAACTTTGTCATTGTGCAAGGTACAGAAGGTGCAGTAGATAGACATGTCAGAAGATAATATACTGGCATGATATAGTTATGTACAAGTATGAATGTATGTATGATACATTATATAGAATATAAATATGATTGGAATGTACAGTAGTGCAAATGTGAGTTAAGGATGGTACGAAAAGAAATGTGTTGTGGATACTACATAGATATAGACATATATATAGATAGCAGTACATGCATTTTAACAACCACAAAACCAAATAATTCTGAGGCTCTGGACATCTTATTTTCAGATAAACAAAAATATACAGTTTGTACGATACAATACTAAAACGGTAGCTCAAAACTTGTGTGGAAATATAATTAGGCATAAATAATTGGACACCAAGCTCGATCAGCATTCTTTAGAGTAAATGGTAAATGGTGTTTATTTCATTAGTGGCATAACCAGAAGAGATTTTGCTTAAAGTGCATATGGATAAAAGCATCCACCGAACAAATAATTGTATATCTAACCTGGAAGTGCAGATGCATTGGATGGTTGATGAGCTGGGAACAAAGGACATAGAGCTACTTAACCAGAGCTTGCTGAGTAACGTGATGAATTAACACCTTTGCTCCTTGAAAGAAACTGCAAATATATATAAAATATTAAGCAAATATAAAGCACAGGTCTGTAAGTCTTTATGGTATTGTGCTTTATTGCCTAATTACCTTTATTTGCATGGTAGAAGCTCATATTTCCTTAAAGAGATATGAAAGTTCATTTGTACAGTAATACTGTTGTGTTGTTATTCATACTGTATTTACTATCTACACTATGCATGGAGAAATATTTGAGCACTTGACCACTTGACCATTTGAACATCACTCCACATTTGCTGTTATAATAACCTCCCATTGGTAGATGTTCCACTAGATTCCACTAGACAAGAGTGTTAGTAAAGTCAGGTACTGATGTAGGTGAGGTGAGAAGGTGAACGTTTATTCTCAAATTTGACGTGTTGGAAGCAGGAAAAATGGGCGAGCGTAAGGATTTGAGCGAGTTTGAAAAATCGTGATAGCTAGATGACTGGGTCAGAGCATCTCCAAACCTGCAGCTCTTGTCAAGTTAAGTCAAGTCAAGAAGCCTTGATTGTGGGGTCACTTAAGGGCAGTAGTTAGTATCTATTAAAAATAGCCCAAGGAATAAATACTGGAAAACCGGCAACAGGGTCTTGGGCAGCCAAGGTTTATTGATGCATGTGGGAAGCAAAGGCTGATCCATGTGGTCTGACCCAACAGGCAAGCTCCTGCAGCTCAAACTGCTGAAGAACTTATTGCAGGTTCTGATAGAAATGTGTCAGAATGCACAGGGTAGGACTGTTTTGGCAGCAAAAAGGGGACCAATACGATATTAAGCAGGTGGTCATAATGTTATGCCTGATTGGTGTATATTATATACACATACTTATTGTATTTATTTATAAATTAGATGCACCCACTTACCGTATGTATCAGTCTGAGTTTACATTACAGTGTTCTACATTTTCTTACATTTCCTTTTCTGTTTCTTCCACTTTTTCTCTTCAGATCCTCGAAGCCTTGGCTCGGAATGACGAGCAGCTGGTGCAGACGTGCAGCCAGATAAACTCCAGCTCTGTGCTTGTCCCGGAGGAACTGCAGCTCAGGTTTAATACGATGTGCGCAGAACGACTTGAGCACATCAACCGCCGCATCACCAACTACAGGAAGGTACAAACATTATCCACATACTCACACATTAAGAGCACATTTTGGAAACGGCTTCGGCTATTAAGAAGCACTGATACTGGAGACTCCTTCCCGAATTGGCAAATGTACAAAAAACGTAAAGAGTATTAACAGTTTTGCTTTGTGAAATAACAATACAATGTTAAAATCTGATCATGATAAACAACAACTGCTGAAGTCCAAGTGAATTAGCTGTTACTATAGAAATCGCAACGTTTCATAATCGACCAATCGGGATGGAGAATCAGTGTGGAATGCTCTTACAGAGTTGCCAGAAATGTATTGCATATATTAATAATGACATTAAATTAATTATCAGACAAGATTGAAAAAAGAACAGTTTGCTATCCAATAATCAACCTTCTGACCAATCAGGCTCAAAAAGTTGTGTCCATATAAAGAATCAAATGGATTGATTCCAAGATTTGTCAGCTATTGTTTACACTATACTCCCCTTCCTGATCCCTGTATTCCTGTATTTTTTTTTCTTTTTTTTCCTATCCTATCTTTACTGGTCATAATCAGCACCTAAAACCTAGTCTTGCCATTTTCCATCATCTTCCTCCTGCATAAATGGGAAGCTCGCTCTATTTCAAGGCCGGGTGCTGAAGCAGGAAACTGATTTTTGGTCCCTGTAGATCTACTGCCTGTAAAATTTGAGTAAATTTGTCATGAGCATTAAAAATAATGTGCTGTAGTATATCTAAAATCACGGTCAGACCATTTTAAGCTGATCATTAAATGATTCAGAACAGTTCGTTCTGACGGACGATGGTCTATTTCCATCTCCAGTGATTAATAAAAGTGCCTGTGTATACACACAGCTGTCATAAGGAAGGATCTGGTTCCAGGGCCAGGATTCTAATTGGTGAAGTACGTTTTGAAATGATGACACTGGTTAGTGGAACGGTGAAATGTTGCTCTTATACCTGAATTTTACTCTCAGGCCGGTCAAGGTGCGAAAAATGTTCATATCAGTGAAAAACAAAAGGGAGAGCTTGTGTTATAGAGTATTAAACATGCATCCAGGTGGTGTTATTGCATCATAAAAGCTATGAGCCAATCACATTCCAGTATAAAGGACATGCACTTGACAAAAAAAAGGGCTCCCTTTAAACCTATAGCAACTTTTTTAAACAAAATGAATCAACACTACATCAATAACAATCCTGTTCTCATCTAGTAGGCATTGTGTCTATGCCTTTTTGCTATTGTTGACATTAATTAATGTGCATTTGTTATTATGTGGTCTCCATTTACATTTATGCCATTCAGTATACACCCTTCTACACCCACTTACGAGGTTACGACATACAATTATCAGGTTGAGGGCTAAGGGTCTTGCTTCAGCAGTGGCAGCTTGTTGGCGCTGGGATTTGAAGTCCAACACCATATTCTGCTGAGCTACCATTTCCCCATGCCCCAAAGTATAGGATTGAGTCTGCAGGAATAGTTACAGTTCTAAAAGGTCAAAGCATTGTGAAGTTTGGTGAAAGTACCCCACTCATTTGAGTCATTTTCTTAAATGGAGCCTGTTTTCTTTCCAGTGGTTAGTAATGATAGCAGAAATAAAGGAAACTAAAGGCGTGACTGCAATGCATCCAGCTGAAATTTTACGGGATTTTAAGGCATTTCCTTGTCACATACAGTATACATTACAGGACAGCAAAAGAGCAGGGCCAGCCATGTTACAGCCCCCCTGGAGTAGAAGGGGGTTAAAGGCCTTGCTCAAAGGCCCAACAGTGGCAGCTTGAAAGTGCTTGGGTCTGAACCCTCAACCGACCGATCAACAATCCAGAGCCTTAACCGAGCTACAACTTCACATTGGCAGCTACGTTTAGGCTACAATTTTTCCGCATTTTCTCAGACAATAAAAATATTATGGTAAAATGAGTTTTTGTAGGTGCAGAAAGCGGCTGATTTTTCAGAGAAGTGTACATGTACAACATCCAGAAACGTGTGTCTTGTTTGTTAAAGGCCTTGTTTTGGCACCAAGTTGATTATCTATTATGTTGTAGCAAGGTAAATGAGCATGTGGTCCACCAGCTGGAGATGGTGCTGGTGATGGATGAGTCATGCATTTTATCAACAGACATCGCTTCCCCACTGTTAGCAGTCGTGCTCTGAAGTAGAATTAGCTCGAACACAACTGAAGCCACCGTGGCAGGTTCTAAAATGTCCCAACTATGTTAAATGTAACACAAAATGGTTTCTAGCTATGCTTATATCTATTGTTAGTACCCCCTAACTGATTAGCGCTAGTTAGATAGTTCATTGCATGAGCGAAACAATCAAGGGTGTGCAGTCAAAACAGTTGTTGCTGTGGTGTTCCGTCTTCTTTTATCACTCATGAAATTTACAGCGCATGTCTAGCTAGCGTCTTTTTGTTTAAAATCCTAAGGTAACAGACAAATTTATTTGCCATGAACAAACAGTTTCTTTCAACAGTTGTTTGTCTAGATATACAGTTTAGCTAGCGGTATCTTTTTTTTTTTTTTTTTTTTTTTATGGATCGTACCAAGCTTTGCTAACTTGATAGAAAAGCCTGGTTACTTACAAGGTAGTCAGTTGAATCAGTTAATTTGTGTGTGCTAATGTACTAGCAACAGTCATTTAACTGTCTGCCAGATTTTACTTTGGCTTGTGTGTTTAGTGCAGCAGGTGATTTGATTCAGATCAATTAGCACATACGTTGTCAAGTAGCACTTTCATTAAATTGCCAAAAAGTCAGTGAGGAGTAGGATTTTGAGTCTGTAACAACCTGGACATGAAATAGGTTTGAATAATGATTTGGAAACGTTTTAGTGCACTAAAAGGATTTAATAATTGAGACACCCCTCAAAACAGGCTGATGTTCCTGACGTCTGAAGTGCTACAGCTGCATAGCTGTACATATGTTGCTATGAATCTATACAAGTGTTGAAATATAAAACAGAGATAATTGGAATGTTAAAGATGACTTTTTTTCTCCCACTTTACCAAGTCAGACTCTCTCTACCTTCCTATATTCTATTCTATAATTCTAATTGTTTTTATAAAAAAATTCTATAAATTTTAGATGATTAATTACTCAATTAATACTGCTTATATTATAATTATTCCATTCCTCAATTTTTTTTATTCCATTTTCTGTTATGTATTAATTTTTTTTAGCTACAGTATTTCATTTTATTCTTTTATTCCATTCTACAGTATGTCAAAGACTAGTACAAAGAATTTCACTGCATGTTCTACTGTGAATTTTCAATTCAATTGAATTTTCCATCTGTGGATTTCTCAAAACACAAAACAGTCTGTACATGAGATCTTCTTACATAACCATTTGTCCATCTTCTCATGTTAACTTTCTGCTCCTCAGTTTTCCCGTGTGCTGAAAAACCGAGCGTGGCCTACGTTCAAACAAGCCAAGACCAAAGTGTCGCCTCTTCACAGCAGCGATTTCTGCCCAACAAACTGCCACATCAATGTGATGGAAGTGTCCTACCCCAAGACCACAACATCTCTGGGAAGTGCTTTCGGTGTGCAGCTGGACAACAGGAAGAATTCCACGCTGGAGAAAGGGAATCCCAGTGCAGAGCAGGGTGAGATGGGACACACCAAGATTATACTCATTCGTATCGCTCAATATCATGAACAATTCACAAAACGAATGTGTTTTTTTTTTAGGTAAGCTGAATCCTATGGTGCATGTGCAGCACTGCATCACCAGCATGGCTGCACCGTCGGGACACAGTCTGGGCCGGACCGAGGGACACGGCCTGCGTTTCCTGCTGCGAGAGGAAGACCTGCTCACTGTCGATGCGTACCACAAACTTCTCACTAAACTCAACACAGCAGTGAAGGAGATGGAGTGCTACACTGGACAGATTCATGAGTAAGTTTATACATGAGGTGGGAGAATTGTTTTTTGCACATTCAAAATGTACTGCTCCTTAATCCAAAGACGTCCTATATGAGTGTGGGCCTCCACCTTTGTGCTGACAGTTTTGGGGAAAAAGCACATATGGCTGGAAAACTTAGGTGTTCCAGTACTTTTGTCCAGATTGTTTTTGTGTTTTTGTTGAGTTGTGGCTCTATGTGGAAAGTGATGCATCCTGATCTGACCGTACTGATGCCCTCATCATTGTTGATGAGCAGGTTAATGTTGAACAGAAAATAGGATGCTATTAAGTCATTTCCAGAAGAAAACAAGTCGAGAGAAGCACAGAGCAGAAGTGGAACTGTTGCTCAGAGAAGTGTTAGATCAGGACTGATGAGCATTTGAACGAGCTTTTTCAGTCCTCATTAGGAACCATTACATTGTGTGGTAAATTTGTATGTTGGTGTGGTTTATGTATTTGTACTGAAGCTCAGTGGGAGTTTATGTGCAGTTCAGTGGAATGGTGTGAGGGCCAGTGAGGGTTAATGACTTTCCTCTCAATAATGAGATCCTAATGAGTTTCTCACTGTATCTCTGCATCTCCAGGCCAAATGAATACAGCTACAACCCAGATTCAGATGCCTGTCTGTCTGTCTGTCTGTCTGTCTGTCTGTCTGTCTGTCTGTCTGTCTGTCTGTCTCTCTGTCTGTCTGCCTCTGTGTCTTTTTTCCTGTCTGTCTGTCCATCCAGCTGTCTGTCTGTCTGTCTGTCTGTCTGTCTGTCTGTCTGTCTGTCTGTCTGTCCATCTGTCTCTGTTTGTCTGTCTGCCTGTCTGTTTGTCCATCCGCATGTCTGTCTGTCTGTCCATCTGTCCGTCTGTCTGTCTGTCTGTCTGTCTGTCTGTCTGTCTGTCTGTATGTCTGTATGTATGTCTGCCTCTCTGTCAATCTGTTAGCCTGTCTGTCTGTTTGTATGTCTTGTCTATGTCTGTTTCTTTCTTTCTTTCTTTCTTTCTTTCTTTCTTTCTTTCTTTCTTTCTTTCTTTCTTTCTTTCTTTCTTTCTTTCTTTCTTTCTTTCTTTCTTTCTTTCTACACATTTGATTCTTTGATTTATTCCTTCAAATTTTTTCTGTTTTTTTATTGTACCTTTTAGAATTTTCTAACATTTCTCTTTCACTCTATCCTCCTTAGTTTGCTCTCGTCCATCACGCACCCTAGCAGCCCTGAGGGAAAGCCTTCTGAGAGCTTCATCTCGGCAGAGAGTGAGTGTGAACGAGGAGAGCGGAACGGGAAGCGAGTGTGTTTCAACGTGACGGGAGACGAGCAGGAGGACTCGGGTCACGACACCATCAGCAACCGAGACTCCTACAGGTCTCACACGCACACACACGCGCACACACGCACACGCGTACACACGCGTACACACGCACACACACACACACACACACACACGCACACACACACACACACGCACACACACACACACACACACTCACTCACCCGCACACACACACACACACACACACACACACACACACACACACACACACACACACACACACACACACACACACACACACACACTACTGTATCACTGAATCTGTAACACTCTGGTGTTGTTTTTTTGCAGTGACTGTAACAGTAACAGGAATTCCATCGCCTCCTTTACCAGCATCTGCAGCAGCCACTGCAGCTCTTATGTCCACAGTGACGAGATGGACTCAGGTAACACACACACACACACACACACACACACACATACACATACACAAACAAACACACCCTGTTCTTCATGTGTGTGAATCTCAGCCTGTTCTCTCCTCTGACAGCTGAATTAGGACGCTGCCAAAGTTACATCTGTGTCTAGTCGATAGCCGTTACTGGCTAATTGCTTAGCAGCAGCCATGAAAGAGCTACATGGATCTCACGCCACCACTGTTCTGCTCTATTAGAATCAAGCCTCTGTCATCTGTCTCTGTGGCCTAATGAACTCCTATCGTTCTCGCACACACACACACACACACACACACACACACACACACACACACACACACACACACACACACAGGAGACGAGATGCCAGCCAGTATGTGGATATCTCCAGACAAGCAGAAGAAGCTCCATGGCTTCCTAGAGCATCTGTTTAGCCAGGTGTGTATGCTTTTGTCACACACACACACACACACACACACACACACACACACACACACACACACACACACACACACACACACACACACACACATGCTAGATATACCCTGTTTCCTGTGATATATGTATCAGAGCAGACAGTTTGTGACTGGAAAATGTGACTTATTTAACAGAAATCACTCGGTATTGGATTAAGTAAATAAAAGATTTTGAATGTAAGAGGTATATAAAGTGATTGGCAGCACAATCAACTAATCACAAGCTGCTGCTGCTCTGATGTGCAACGTAACTGATTAAAGCAACAAACTACAGTATGATCATGTCCTCTTTCTTTCGTTCTTTCGTTCTTTCGTTCTTTCTTTCTTTCTTTCTTTCTTTCTTTCTTTCTTTCTTTCTTTCTTTCTTTCTTTCTATAAACTCAGTAGTAAAAAAAAAATGGTAGAGAGTGACTTATACATTCACTTTGGGGGTGAAGCAGGAAGTGTGGGGGCCTTGCAGATTGAGGTTTGGAGGTTTAGTCCTGAACTTCCACATGATTTTTTTCTTTTTCTTTAAAACCAAAGCCTTTTTGGTGGTCAGTGTTTATGTACATGTGGATTATCCTCAATTATGACCACGATAAACTTCTTATTTAATGTAGTCTGATGTAAATTATTAACGATGATGATGATGATGGTTTTTGCAGGTGGAGTCTATGATGAGCCTACTGAAGGGGGTGACAGTGGCTCGGGTCTTTGAACAGACAAAATGTTTCACACCAGGTCGAGGACTACAAGGTAAAATAAAACCCTTTTCTTCTTTCTCTCTCTTCTCTCGCTCTTTCTTCATGCAGAGAATTGTTTATTTTTTAATGGAGAATTTGTACATTGATTTTTAAGGTTTAATATCCTCATGTGGTTGGTTTGTTGCTTTGTTTGTTTGCTAGAAATGTTTTTTTTGTGCATCTTTTTTTCAATTTCACTGGCTGTAGATTGCACCGTAAATCTTTTCACTTCCCATACTTCATGTACTTTCTAAACTTCATGCACTTCCTAAACTTCCTGCAGTTTCTGTACTTCCTGCAATTTGCAATCTTTTACAACGTAACAGACATTTTAGTTACACAATTTTTTTAGGAAACATCATTTCACTATACTTAAGATCACATTCTGGTACTTGATTGCTGGGGTGTGTGTGTGTGTGTGTGTGTGTGTTTTCACATGTGTGTGGCCCCACTATGATACCAGTGTTTCCTAATCCCTCTCAGAATGAGAGAAGCAGATTATGGAATAATCCCAGTTGTTTCGAATTCCTAATCCCCTGCATGCTGAAGTCGCTTTCACGGCTGAGTTTCAAAGTCTGTGTGTGTGTGTGTGTGTGTGTGTGTGTGAACAGAATTTCACCAGGACATGGAGCCCAAAGTCAACTGCACCAAAAAACTGCGACTTCACGTTAAACAGGATCCGTGGAACCTCCCAAGCAGTGTTCAGGCTCTTACACACACCATTGGCAAGTTTGTGGAAGGTCAGACTGCTGTTTTTGTGGCGTTTTGCTCACTCAGACACACACACACACACACACACACACACACACACACACACACACACAAAATTTAACTTGATTATGTGTGTGTGTGTGTGTGTGTGAGAGAAAGAGAGTGTGAGTGCATATGTATGTGTGTATGCGTATGTATGTTTGTGTTCATGTGTCCCTGTTTGTGTGTGTGTGTGTGTATGTGTGTGTTTGCACGCATGCATATTTGTTTCCTTGTATCTTTGTTTATGTGTGTGTTTGTGTCTGTTTAGAAAGATGTGTGAGTTATTATGTATGTGTGTATGCGTGTGCATGTTTGTGTGTTCATGTGTCTCTGTTTATGTGTGTGTGGGAGAAAAGACTGTGAGTGAATATGTTTATGTATGCGTGTGTATGTTTGTGTGTACATGTCTGATTATGTGTGTGTGTGTGTGTGTGTGTGTGTGTGTGTGTGTGTGTGTGTGTGTGCGCATATAGGTTTGTTTGCATTTGCTTGTATGTGTATCTCTGTGTGTTTGCATGTGTTTTTGTGTATTTATATTTGCTTGTGTGTGTGTGAGTGTGTGTGCACAAGGGCCATCAGAAACAATCAAATTGTTGTATATTAAATACATTATTTAAATCATATATTTAAATATTCATATACTATAATCAAACATTCTTACTCCCACTCTGTCTGGGGATTAATGTGGTGGGTAGTTTCCATAGAAACGACTAATTCGAGTCTCTGGCATCAAATAAAACATATGACCAGGGTAAAGCTAAACAGCAGACACATTACTGACATCAATATGAATCAAAATTAATAATAATAAAAAATAAAAAAAATTACATTAGAACTATTACTGACATTTATAACCTCATACTTATGGATGGATGGATGGATGGATGGATGGATGGATGGATGAATGGATGGATGGATAGATAGAGCTCAATGGTTAAGTTTTGGGTCATCTTGTGTATGTGGAAATACATTCAAAGACTATTTTTTTATTCAGGAATTAAATATTATATAAAGGAAATTTGACAGCTCTGGACCACACACACACACACACACACACACACACACACACACACACACACACACACATGGCCTGAGAAGGGAGATCTTCAAAAATTCCACTTTAAAAATAATTGACTGATTTCTTTTGCGTTTTTTTTCTTTATTTTTCAGAAATCAAAGCAAGGCTGCTGTTGGTGTTACTCCAGTACACAGGTACGTATCACTTCACTTCCACTCATAGAGATGTTTTTAGATCTCCTTTTAATCATCTTTCCATTTCTTTCATGCCATTATCTCAGTCAAATCCTTTCTCTGGCCCACGTCCGTTTGTTGTTTCCTCTCGACCTTTCTCTTGCTTGTTTCTCAAGATCTTTCTGTCACTTCTGTTACTTTCTGGGTTTTTTTTTGCTCTCTCCTCTATCATTTGGAATTTTGTGTGTGTGAGTGTGTGTGTGTATCCTTTTGGTCTTTATTTTCGGGCTCTCTGGTCTTTCTAATATACGCATGAATAATTTATGCATACATTAATAAACCATTTGACAAACCTTATAGCAAGTGCTTGGTTTTCTCTTTTTCTCTCGAACGCCTTCTTTTTTCTCATCATGTTCACATCATATCTCTCTGTCTGTCTGTCTGTCTGTCTGTCTGTCTGTCTGTCTGTCTGTCTGTCTGTCTGTCTGTCTGTCCGTCCGTCCGTCTGTCCTCACTATTTTGACAAAAAAGGCATCTGACCTGTGAATTCTATGTGCTTTTCGAACATCACATTCCACATTAAGATCTCATTTGCTGTTATAATAATGTGCCTAATCAGCTATAAGGACATTAGTAAAGTCAGATACTGATGTAGGTGAGGTGAGAAGGCCTGGGGTGCAGTCAGCATTCCAGTTTATCCCAAAGGTGTATAGGGTTGAGGTCAGATCTCTATAGCAGAGCTCTTTGTGTGTATCTATCTGTCCTTTCCTTTGTCTTTCCTCTCCTTTTTCAGTTTCTTTTCATATTATTGACTGCTTTGTTTGGAGATGTAAGGAGTGCTTGAAAATCATACTTAAGTAAAAGTGTAGATCCCTTACTGCCAACTTACTTCGTTACTAAAAAATCTGAGCTGACTGTGATTTGATGCACCTCTCAGTCTCAGTCAACAAAAGCTGGTTCTCAAAGTTGTTGGAATTTATTCAAACTTTTTTTGGACTGAAAATGAGGCCAGCAGGGATGAAAAGTCACTCACAGTCAGCAGATGTTGGTCAGGGAGTGTTGAACTTTAATGATATACAACAGCAGTGCAAAATGTAATTGGTAACAGTCACTGTAATGAAAATATAGTGGAGTAAAAAGTTCATATTATGAATCATAGATGTAGTTTGATACTCAGTAAAACTAGAAAGTAGACAAAAAATTACTTAAGTACAGTAATAAAGTACATGAATACATTGGCTTTGTTGTTGTTTTATATAATTATAAAAATATGTCAAACCCAAAGCGAACATTTATATGTGGTTTTCTTCTCTGTGTCTGTCAGACTCTGAGATCCAGCTGAGGAGAGACATGGTGTTTAGTCAGAGTTTGGTGGGAGCTGTGTGTAGTTTTGCGGAGCACCTGCTGGCCGTTTTGAATCGGGTGATTGGAGGAGAACGTGACGCTCAGGAGAGTCGTCGTTGGTTGGAGCAGATCTCCCACACCGGCCTTCTGTTGCACTTCCAATCCCTTCTTTCCCCCAACCTGGTAAATAAGTGTGTGTGTTGGTGTGTGTGTGTGTGAGAGAGATGAAGATTGCATGTGTCTGGGAACACGGCTCACAGGAGACATCCGTATTTAGCACTGCAGCTGTGGTTTGTTTTGGATGACATTTCAGAGTCGGGAATCGGATTAAGGGGGATCAGATCTAGTTCGGTCACTTCCCTTGATAGTTGCACACATCTGAGGTGAATCTGAGAATCTGATCTGAAAGCTGATTTGACCGAGCTTTGGATTCGGGTTGGTCGGAGACAGTTTGAAGAATATTTTTTTTTTAAATTCAAGGACTCAAACTAAACTTTAGGGTCCTTCTCACACCACGTTGACTTTCTGAGCAGCAAAATGTTCGAAATCCGAATATTGTCACGTTCAAATTGAAATGTTCAACCATAATAGTTTTTATTTTTTACATGAATAGCCTACATTCTTGATCTTGAATGAGGTGCCATTACTTTAAGTTATTGGAATTTGTTATTTAGGTGTCAGTGGTGTCACAAGTAGGGTTGCAAAATTCCAGGAATTTTCAAGACTGGAAATTTTTATGGGAATTAACTGGATTCAATAAACTGGGAATTTACAAAATTGCAGGTGAGCCTATAAAAGGAAACTTGAATGCAGTTGAAAAAAATCACGCCGGATGATCTCTGGTTAAAATGACCAGATTAAATGCAATTTCAGTTAAATTTCTACCTGCACATTCATCAGTCACATGCACACAGCACATTTACTGAAGGGTTATTAAGGCCACACCCCCTACATGCACTGCGCCGCGCTTCATAACATAGCACTCATCATTTCTTGAATCCTGCACACAAAATAATGTCAAAAACTGTCTGTGATAATTCACATAAATTACATAAATATTACATACGTTTGTATGTTTAAAACTTCCTTGCACTGTGTAAGCAGCTGTGCAACAAAATTATACTAACAATTAAATCAGCCAAAAATGTCATTTTTTGAAATCTGTATTAATTTGCATTCATTTTAGTTTATGACCAAACAAAATGTTTATAATTGATGTTTGTATACAATACAGTTAATATAAATTTCCAATAAAAAAATTCTAATAAATTCCTGTAAATTTCAAATTGGATTATTTCCAATATTTCCCAGATGATGTTCCAATGGAAAGTAAAAGAGAAGTAGAAAGAGAAGTAGAATACAACAATAGGGTACCTGAGGCACTTTTGGTGCTTGGCCCCCTAATGTGCCTCGGGTACCCTATTGTTGTATTCTACTTCTCTTTCTTCTGGCTTGGATTGTGTAAATGTTGTAAATTTGGTATGCATATTCAAAAGGTTCTACTGAACATTTGGACCAAATTTAGGACAAGTACTCCAAACACTTTGGCACCAACATTGGATCGTATTTGAGCCAATTTTTTATGTATGTTTAAATTCCTAATGTTTGAATCAAGTACAATGAAGAAGCCTGAGACGAGTTCAACAAACTTTTTAACATCAATTTCCAGCTAATTATATTTTTCACCATCTTGAATTCTTTTCAAAATTGTTTGTGTATGTTAGTTATAGTATGTTCAATAATACTGTATATATGATTGACCTCATCATTGTTTTTCCAGCTTTGACACCAAAATAAATAAGAATTTATTTTGCAAAATTATGTGAAAGAAAGAAAGAAACAAATTGACTTGTGGGACAGGGTAATAAAAGCCAAAGCAGAAAATATTAGGTGTGATACACTGCTTTGATATCTATTTAACATAGATCTTTATACTCCGAATAACAAGATCAAAAGGAAAAAAAAACATGCACAATATAAAAGAAATCTATTCAACATAACTGGCTCAAAACTAAACAAACACCCAAGAAAACTAGGTTGCCTACATGCACATAGATGTGGTTCTGCGATTAATGGATGACCTCCAGCGTTCAAAACAATACCAAAAGTAATGTATGTATACAAGGTGTTTTTGCGGATGTTTTACCAGACCCTCAGACTACTTTTTTGTTGTTTGGGATTGTGTAAAAGCACATGTTTTTATTTCATTGCATGCCTCAGGCTATGGATTTGTGGTCCATTCTACCAGATTCATAGTAATTTAATGATGGTATAGCAAATAGAGATCTTGCTCTCTGGTATCTTCTAGCAGAAGTGGTTTGAAAAATGCACATTTTCTACACTATGAGCTTTTCACTCTTATCTGCTGTACCATGTACCGAAAGAAGAGGTTAAACTGTGTAGCCCAGAGGAAATCGCTTCCCAAAGCCTGTTTAATGCTTCTTTTCCAAATCCTTCAGAAGCTCAGAGAAGACCACGGTAATGGGAAAGGGAAGCCATTAAATGAAAACAGGGGACTTTTTCACTGTTTTCAGTGTTCGGTTTTGTAGTGACCACAAATAAACACGTTTTAAAATGCATATGAGTATTAATGTACTCTTTTATTACTATATGCTCATTGCCCAGCCTGCAGATACTGTAGTTTAGAAAAAACCTGTGCTCCACCTAGAGAAGCACAAACGTGCCCAGAAATGATGTTACGTCAGGTTCTTGCAAGCACTAGATCAGTAAAATGAGTATACTCAAAGATGCATAAGATCTAAAGCAGTAAAGAGGATTGGTGGGTATTCGAGCTTTCTTCACCATTGCATGGCTCAGAAACACACTGAAAGAATTAATAGATGAGATGCTCCAGTGTTCAGAAGTTCTGAGCAGAAACTGATCCTTCAGGATCCTTCAGAATAAAATGACAATTACACAACCACTTACGTGCAATCACTGTGACAATACAGAAGGTGTTATATATGGTGCTGTCCATGGTTCTTTTAGACCGATGAACAGGCCATGCTGGAGGACACGCAGGTTGCACTGTTGGATCTCGAGAAGGTGACCTTTCATTTCAGACGTTTCGAAGGAGAGCCCCTCGTTGCCAGTGAGTGGGGTATCAGTTTTAAATCGGAAACTTTAGCTCGGTTCGGTCATGATGTGATCTGGTGTGTGATGTCTGCGTGTGTGTGTGTGTGTGTGTGTGTGTGTGTGTGTGTGTGTGTGTGTGTGTGTGTGCACACAGACATGCCTATCTCCTACCAGGTGGAGGGTAAGAGGCAGGCCATGAAGGTGTATTTTTATCTAGAGGGTTTTTACTTCGAGCAGCTGCCTCAGAGACTGAGACACGGTGACGGATTCAGGATCCACCCCGTCCTATTCACTCAGGGTACGTCCAAAAAGTGTGTGTATGTGTGTGTGTTTATTTGTGAAATCCAGAAAGAAACCTCTTTTTTTTGCTTACTGTTGCTGGGGGAAAATCTTCTTATCTTAAGTGTAAAGGGAAACTAAGTGGCTCAGTTGAGATGTTCTGATGAGAAGGTAATGAGTTCAAATCCCACCACCACTAAGCTGCCACTGCAGGACCCTTGAGCAAAGCCCATAACTCTTATAGCAGGAGATCTTCCACTCCAACATATTTAAAGCATATCTTCATGGAGCTGGTTTTGTGCACAAGGGCAATGCAAAGAAAAAAAAACATTGCACATCCAAAGACATCTCAGACAGTTGTGTGCCTCCAACAGTTTGGGGAAAAACCACATAAGTCAGGTGTCCCAATGCTTTTGTCTGATATAATGTTTTTAATATCTAATACAGATTACATTTACATTACACTAAAATTACAATACACCAAATGTAAGACCATTAAAAAAAGTATTTCTGGAAATTATTTCTCATTTTATTTCTTACACATTCATTGCAAAGGGATTTAAATAGCGGATGTTCTACATGCTAATATTGTTTACACGCAGGAGATGTTTATTTATTATTAATTTAATGCAAAGCTTCCTACCTGTACAGTTTCCCCAGGAGAAAATCTCCAGGATTGTTGATTTTGCCGTTTCATAGATGCTGACCAAGCTTTTTTCTTTTTTCCTTTTTTCTCTTAATAACTTCAAGCGAGAGAAAATGAGACGGGTGAAAGAACGAGGGTTTAGAGATGTTTTAAAAGTGATCAAACCTGTCTCGTGGATAATTAATAGCATTGAATGTAACTAGAAATGGATAAAAAGAATACAACCTCATTATTAAAACTTATTCCAGCCCACCCTCAAATATTTTATTCCTTATTATGGACATGGATATATTACAGCCTTTACTATAAACTTTATGATAGAGTTACACAATAGACTTATTTATAAAATGTATAAAAATTAAAAAAATGTAATAAAAAATTCCATTATTCAGGCATGCACTTAAATGATGATAAATGAATGCATTTTTATTTTGTAGCACTGGAGAGCATGGAGGGTTATTACTACAGAGACAGTGTCTCGGTGGAGGAGCATCAGGCTCAGATCAACGCCACGTCACTCGAGAAGGTCAAACAGTACTACAAGAGACTCAGGTACAGCACTCTCAGGTTTAGACTTCAGCAGCCTATTCACTTTGTGTTGAATTGGAGAAACGCCTTATTTTGTAAAGTTGGCAATGATATACTCATATATTTTTGGTGTTGTCTGCATATTTTTATTTAAAGAGTACAAAACATTTTAATCGGTGTCCAGGCAGAATCAGTGTCTGTCTGTGTCCTGTTTGCTGTGAGTCCCAGTAAAGGAGGTGTAGCCGTTATATTCATATCATTTCCAGAGCTTTGGCAGCTTTTTTAGGTGTGGTCTTTGTGCCTATTATTGTTATTATCAGTGAGAAATGATTGGCCTCTGTGTACAACTTGCAGGTGGGTGTGGCCTATGCATTTGTCAGATTCAGTGGAGGTGTGGCCTCTGTATTAGTCCAAGTGAAGGAGGTGTGGCTTCTGTAATAGTCCCAGTGAAGGAGGTGTGGCTTCTGTATTAGTCCCAGTGAAAGAGGTGTGGCTTCTGTATTAGTCCCAGTGAAGGAGGTGTGACTTCTGCAATAGTCCCAGTGAAGGAGGTGTGGCTTCTGCAATAGTCCCAGTGAAGGAGGTGTGGCTTCTGCAATAGTCCCTGTGAAGGAGGTGTGGCTTCTGCAATAGTCCCTGTGAAGGAGGTGTGGCTTCTGCAATAGTCCCTGTGAAGGAGGTGTGGCTTCTGTAATAGTCCCTGTGAAGGAGGTGTGGCTTCCGCAATAGTCCCAGTAAAGGAGGTTTGGACTCTGTATTAGTCCCAGTGAAGGAAGTGTGGCCTCTGTGTCTCAATGCAGGAGGTGTGGCCTTTATGCTCCAGTGCAGAGGTGTGGCCTTGCTTTAATGATCTCTTACTTCTGATTTCCCCCAGACCCCTAGAATATAATAAAATTATAATTTCCACAAGCCTTAGCCCAGAGATGAATAAAACTGATATTTATCTCTCTCTTTATTTTAACATAGTTCAAGTGTAACTTTATTTCTATAGCGCTTTTCACAATGGACATTGTCTCAAAGCAGCTTTACAAAACGTAAGAATTATTGAACAATAAAAATGTAATATACAGTAAGTAAATGATGTGTGTTTATCCCTGAGAAGCAGCCTGGGGCAACTGTGACAATAAAAAACTCTCTTAGATATTATGAGGAAGAAAACTTGAGAGGAACCAGACTCAAGAGGGGAACCCATCGTCATATCAAAAGTGTGATGATAAATTAAAAAATACATAACATCGGAGAGCTGACCCAAGATAACATCACAGAATCCCCAAAGAGATTGGTGGGAATATGATAAAGAGACAGGAAAGCATTCCGTAGTAAAGAAATATGGCCTTGTCACATTCCAACCTTTTTCCCCCTTTCTTTTATTATTAAAAATGCTGAGTCGTTTACCTCTTTCTGCTGTGTCGCGGTATTTGGAAAGTCACTTTGTTCTCCTGTAATAACTCCAGATGTCAGGCAGGGCACACACTCCGTATTGTGCAGAGTGTGCTTTTGTGTTATTCTAAGCACATGTGTAAGCAAATGTATGGACATAAACCGTGTACCTAAAATGAAAGAACTTTAAATCTCAATTAGTATTTAAATAAAAAAAAATTGTATTTGCTTTTTAAACATCCTGTTTAGTCTCCATTTGCTGTTATAGTAACCTCCACTCCTCTGGGTAGATTTTTTTTGTGGTTTGACTAAAACTAAAAATACATATGCATAAGGCATCCACATTTGTCCATGCCCATGTTTATTTTTATTTAACAAATAAAAATATCTATTTAATAAAGAAACTTCAGTCCGTGGGCTTCAGCCACACTTACTGCCAACTGAGGGAAAGCAACCGGAACCGGAACTTAATTCTTAAACGAGCCACGTACCGTATTTATCAATTAAAACAACCACAAAAAAATTAACATATAACTATAGAAACATAAATATTTTAAAAGAAATTCATATAAAAATCAAAATAATAATTCATAACAAAGGGAGAGAGTTTGAGTGAAATTGATATATTTATAACATCGTTACTATTAGTTTCTGTATTAAAAACTTGAAAAGTATTCATTTGAGACACATTTAGAACAGATAAAAACATGGCGATCACGTGATTAATCGCGATTAAATATTACATATTACAATATTACAATATTACCCTAATACACACACACACACACACACACACACACACACACACACACACACACACACACACACACACACACACACACACACACCTGTCGCCGGTTCACCACTGTTCCTTTTTTGGAGCATTTTTGATAGATACTGAGCACTGCAGACCAGGAACATCCCACAAGAGCTGCAGTTTTGAAGATGCTCTGAATCAGTTGTCTAGACGCCACAATTTGTCAAACTCGCTCAAATCCTTTTGCTCGACCTTTTTTGCTGCTTCTAACACATCAACTTTGAGGACAAAATGTTCACTTGCTGTCTAATAAATATATTTACCCACTAACAGGTGCCATGATGAAGAGATAATCAGTGCTGTTCACTTTACCGCTCATAATGTTATAATGTCATGATGTTATGCTTGGTTGGTGTAAATGCAATTCAAAGTAAGGATGCACTCTTTGCCACTTTATTGGTACACATTTGGACTTGTTATATCGCCCCTTGCTCATATTGGTTTATTTTTTACTAAATTATCCTAATTTTGTGTATTTCCACCACCCTGTTTTGACTGTCAGTGCTTTTCCTGATGTTATCCTGACAGAGCCAAACTTTTGACCTGACATGGTTGGCCACTGACAGACAGGCAGCTTCCCCCACACTCTGACACAAACACACACACACACACACACACACACACACACACACACACACACACACACACACACACACACACACACACACACACACACTAGTGCTGTCAGTGGGCGTGATGTGTGTTTGTAAGACAGACGCGCCAAACACAAGAGATATGTGGTGGACCTGTAAAGGAAACTGTACCGTATCCCATCATTTCATCTTATTCAATGCGAAGCCTCTGTAATGCAAATATTATGAGATATTCATATTGTAATCTTTTTGTCAGCTCCATAAATATCTCTGGTGACGATTATGATATTGCTTTTGACATTCATCGCTCAGCCCACCAGTATTTCAGAAAAGTGAAATCCTCCACATTAGCGTAACCTCAGGCTGATCTCTGTCTCCGCAGTAACAGCGTGTCTCGGAAAGGATGCCAGAAGAGATTTGATTTTGTGCAAATTTAGTTACATTAAAAAAAGCCGAGGTGGAGTGCGATGGTGTTTGAGATTCTGCAGTGGATTGTTATGGCGTATTCAAAACTTTGTTCATGATAGATAATTACATTTAGGAGATGTCAGTATTTATAGTGTTTAGGATTTGTGACTTTTTAGCCGGATGTAGGAGGCACCTGAAAACTGCTAAAAAGAACTTTGGCAAACCTCATTCTTGCAGGCTAATAAAATATGAGTGAGTGGGGCTATTGTCTTGTGGGTTAAAAAGGGGACAAGCTGCATATGTTTCATTCGTTTTCTTCCCTTTGGTCCTACAAAAAATTGCGTCTCCACCATTGACATAGGTTACCAAGTTTGTAGCAAATATCTGTTCTTTTTTTTTTTAGGTTTTTAAAGATTTTTGTGGTTGGCCACGTCCACCATGTTTGTCCAATTCGAATTAATTTACAGCAAGGACTCATGTGAAGTGAGAAAAATATAAAAACCTTCAGGACAGACCCCTTAAAGCTCCCATCATGCCCAGCTTTCATTGATGGTTACTGTTAAATATTGGATTATATTATTTGCACTATTTCTAGTCATGTACAGTATATAATCACACTTCTATCTGACTTAGTGTTATTTTTCCTACTTACATTCCATATAAATCCCTTATTAAGAATTCTACTAGACAATAGTATTAGGTTGATGTCTTTGGATGTTGTAGCATAAAATGTTCACTTCCCTTGAGACCCAAACCTGTTCCAGCTTCACAATACCTCTGTGCACAAAGCCAGTAAAGATATGCTTCACATGGGTTGGATTGGAGTGGCTTGCTATAGAGCTCACACGTCATCCTTACTTAACACTTCTGGGATAAATGTGAATTTTGACTGCACCCCAGGCCTCCTCATTTCACCCTATACTTTACCAGACTTTATTAAAAACCCATGTGGATGAATGAGCATATCTCCACTCTAAAATCTGGTCAGGTGTCCAACTTTTTCCTATATAGAATATTAAATGTCAATGCAAATATAGTAAACTTCTTGTAACCTTTAAGGAAGGATTCTTCTGTGCTTTCTAGCAACGTTTATGCTAACGTTTATGCTAAAGAACTATATGAATGTAACTATAAATGGATATGAAGTCACCAGCAAATATTTGTAGTGTAGAAATAGCCCATTTTGGGACATTGTGCAACTGGGAAATAATCTTAATTAAGCCTACCTATGTCTTTTGCTCATCATTTTCTAGCTACATAATTACTTTAACGCCTCAAAATTATAGAATCATAGATATAAGAAACCAGGGCTTCTTTCCAAACCAGCAGTCTAAAAGCTGAATAGGATTAATAGCATCAGTATGGAAGCGCCGTGATTCAGTATGGTAATAAAAACAGCAAGGATAATTTGATAAAATCTAGGTAAACTAGCATGTTAAAACAAATTCGCTCGCTTAAACTAGTGCACTACATTACCCAGCAGAAATTTTGTCCCCCATTGGATTCTTCCAACCCGATTATTGAGACCTTGTCAGAGCCCAGAGCTAAAGTTAAAAGGCTAGAGAGCTAATGCTGCCTAGCTATCAAAGGCACATGGCATGGCTGTGCATGGTTTCTTTGTTTCTGGTTTAGTGTTCTGTCAGGAATTTGTTGCTTTAAATAATTCTAGATACCAGGCATTGCTTATTTATCGCCTTCCTTTCATTCACATGTGGATTGTGGTGCCAGCGAGCACTTACTGAAGGACTCACAATGACCTGAACGAGCGATTTGACTTAACTTAGTCGAAACAAAATCCATCCTCCGATTACAATTTGGAAATCTAACTATGCATTTTGTGTGCGTATGTTTCAGAGAGTGTTCCAGGATGAAATCAGGCCTGCCTGGGTTTAGAAGGTCATCCAGAGGTGCTTTGAGATCACAGGTTGCTCATGCCAGCGCTTCTCACCGCAGGGTTATTCATAGATTTATTAGTCTACTTAAGGACCCGCATACACACACACACACACACACACACACACACACACACACACACACACACACACACACACACACACACACACACACACACACACACAGACTTACATAGGATGAGAAGGATGCAGCGTTTTCTTTCTTATGAGCGACCAAATGAAAAATGAAGCTGGGGTGTGACATGTCGCAGAAAACATAACTGCTTTATGTACAAAAAGACTCAAAAAATCCAAAACAGGTTAAAATGAAGTCACCTTTTTAAAAAAATTTTTTTTATAGAATGCGTTTGACTTTTGTCTTTGTATTTATTTTCAGGTGACAGGCAGCACTATCCAATTATCCCATTTACCCCAATATGATATTTCCTGAGCAGGGTTGATATTGTATTCAGGTAAATTGAATAAATTCATTATAAAATGATAACAACAATAATATTATTATTATTATTAATAATAATGATGATAATAATAATAATTTAATTTATTATACAATCAATATAATAAAAAAATATTCATAATTATTGATATAATTCATTGATATAATAATTTAATACTATTATTATTATTATTTGTATTATTATTTTGCCATCCATATTATTATTATTATTATTAGTAGTAGTAGTAGTAGTAGTATTAATTCTGATGGAAAAACTTTACCACTAATAGTTCATAAATGTTTATGACTTATTTTTCATCTAATGTTATTCTTTTAAAAATAATAATAATAATAATAATAATAATACTATGACTACTAATAATAAGTATTATTATTATTATTATTATTATTATTATTATTATTATTATTATTATTATTATTATTATTATTATTATTAAAGGTAAAAATTATGACTCAATTTGACATCTAACATCATTTATCCTACCAAATATGGTTTGTACGTGTTCACACACTATCATGCCCATTCAGTTTTCTCAGAATCTGTATTAGATTCATATTTATTGCCTCATGGGTTGCATATACAAGGAATTTGTCATGTTGTGATGGCGCCATAAATATGTATATGAAATCTGAGTAATAAGTAATAATTACTAATGCAGTTAATAATTGCCTTGATTTAAAGGCCGTGAAATGACATTGTGCAGTTAACATTAATATAAGTGTTACAGAAGACAGATCAGAGATGATGGTGGGTCGTTGTAGATGAGGTCAGATGCGAATGGGAAGAAGCTTATTTTTTTTGCCGTGAGGTTTTGATAGAACGCAACCTCCTGCAGGAGAGAAATGACTCAAAAGTCACTACTGACACCTACGACTTATGCATTTTTGATCAAAGTCACAAATATGTTGCATATAATCATATTAACTGAGTTGTTTTTCTGAAAGAAAATCCCAGCATGCTGTTAAACATTCAAGTCAAGTCAAGTCAAGTCAAGTCAAGTTTATTTGTATAGCGCTTTTCACAACAGACATTGTCTCAAAGCAGCTTTACAGAAAACAACAGTGAAGGTGAATGGTGTGCGTTTGTCCCTGATGAGCAAGCCGTGGCGACAGTGGCAAGGAAAAACTCCCTTAGATGATATGAGGAAGAAACCTTGAGACGAACCAGACTCAAAGGGGAACCCATCCTCATTTGGGTGACATCAAGAGTTTGGTCATAAATCTTTCAACAATACAGAACAATTTGTGATCATCATAGATCCAGCATCAGCTTCTCCATGCCAGGGCCTTTAAACACTCGGCATCTACTTCTCCATGATCATCCATAGGTCCATAATCTTCACGAGGTGGGACGTGACTGGAGCTGGCCAAACCTCAGGATGCCTCGGGATGGGGAGAGAAAGAGAAGCAGTGGAGAGGAATTAGCGTAGCTGCTGTTCATGATATTAACAGCACAAGTTGATAATGTGCATGTAATCATATATTCTGGAGCACAAGGTTGTGATGTGATGTGTGTGATGTGTGTTATGTGTAGGCTTTGCTAAAAAGATATGTTTTTAATCTACACTTAAACTGGGAGAGTGTATCTGAACCCCGAACACTGTCAGGAAGACTATTCCAGAGTTTAGGAGCTAAATGTGAAAATGCTCTACCGCCTTTAGTGGACTTTGCTATTCTAGGAACTACTAGAAGCCCAGAGTTTTGAGATCTCAGGGAGCGTGACGGATTGTAGAGTGTTAAAAGACTGGATAGATACATGGGAGCCAAACCATTTAGTGCTTTATAAGTGAGTAGCAGTAGTTTGTAGTCTATTCGAAAATTAATAGGAAGCCAATGTATGGACGATAAGATTGGGGTTATATGATCGTATTTTCTTGACCTAGTAAGAACTCTTGCTGCGGCATTCTGAACTAACTGAAGCTTGTTTATTAATGATGCAGGACATCCACCTAGTAATGCATTACAGTAGTCTATTCTAGAGGTCATAAACGCATGGACGAGCTTCTCTGCATCAGATATAGATAACATATTTCTCAGCTTAGAAATATTTCTAAGGTGAAAGAAGGCTGTTTTTGTAACTTGATTGATGTGATTTTTAAACGATAAGTTGCTGTCTAAAACAACTCCCAGGTCTTTTACCGTTGAACTAGTAGTTACAGAACAACCGTCTAAA
The DNA here is from genome assembly GCF_946808225.1 of Silurus aristotelis. Taxonomy (NCBI): domain Eukaryota; kingdom Metazoa; phylum Chordata; class Actinopteri; order Siluriformes; family Siluridae; genus Silurus; species Silurus aristotelis. The sequence continues at coordinate 3,917,495 of NC_139598.1, read as the reverse complement.
TGCAGGCTGAGATGCTGGAGCTTCTGTGTACAATTTTTTGGGCCGATGAGCAAAATCTCCGTTTTATTAGAATTTAATAGCAGAAAGTTATGGGTCATCCAATCTCTTATTTCTTCAACACACTCAGTTATGCGAGCTAATTGAGCTGTATCGCCTGGTTTGGATGAAATATATAGCTGGGTATCATCAGCATAACAATGGAAGCTAATTCCATGCCTTCTAATAATATTTCCTAATGGAAGCATGTATATTGTAAAAAGCAGGGGTCCTAGAACTGACCCTTGTGGCACGCCATAATTTACTAGCATTATCCTGGATAGCTCTCCATTTAAATCTACGAAATGGTAACGATTGGACAGGTAGGATTTAAACCAGCTTAATGCCTGTCCCTGAATACCGATGTAATTCTGTAAGCGATCGAGGAGAAGATCATGATCTATAGTGTCGAACGCAGCACTAAGATCTAGTAAAACTAATAGGGAGATGTAGCCTTGGTCTGAAGCTAAAAACAGGTCATTAGTGATTTTAACTAGAGCAGTTTCTGTGCTATGATGGGACCTAAAACCTGACTGAAACTCTTCAAAGATATTGTTCTCCTGCAAGTGGTTACATAACTGGGCAGCGACAATCTTTTCTAAAATCTTAGACATAAATGGGAGATTTGAAATTGGTCTGTAATTCGATAGCGTGTTTGGATCCAGATTAGGTTTTTTAATGAGGGGCTTAATATCTGCTAACTTGAGGGATTTAGGGACATGACCTAACGATAGTGAGGAGTTAATAATATTGAGAAGAGGCTCACCAGCTGTATATAACACTTCCTTCAGTAGTTTAGTGGGAATTGGATCTAACTGACATGTTGTTGATTTAGCTTTCATAATAGCATCATACAGCTCTTCCTGTCCTATACATGTAAAACAGTGTAGTTGTGGGGTTGTAAGTACGATTGTGTCGGGAGATGCTGTCAGAGGTTGAACTGCCACAATTGTTTTTCTAATGTTATCTATTTTTTCAGTGAAGAAATTCATAAAGTCTTCACTACTAAACTGTGATGGAACACATTTTTCAGATCCCTGATTTGTTGTTAATTTAGCGACTGTACTGAAAAGAAACCTGGGATTGTTTTTGTTATTTTCTATGAGTTTGCTCAGGTGTTTAGCTCTAGCAGCTTTTAGCGCCTGTCTGTAGCTGAGCATACTGTCTTTATACGCAATTCTAAATACCTCCAATTTAGTTTTCCTCCATTTTCTCTCCAGATTACGTGTTGTTCTCTTTAGGGCATGCGTATGACTATTATACCAAGGTGCAGGTGCTTGTTCTCGAACCTTTTTTAACCGGATGGGGGCAACAGTGTCTAAAGTGCTAGTGAGGATAAGGTCTATGTTGTTCGCCATCTCATCAAGATGATCAGCAGTTATGGGTTTAATGTGAAACTGAGATAAATCAGGCAGGTTATTTATGAATCTGTCCTTAGTGGTTGGAATAATAGTCCTACCAAGTCGATACCGTAATGAAACACGGTTAATCTGCTCTACCGGTAGTGTGTACAGTAGGAGATAATGGTCTGTGATGTCATCACTCTGGGGTAAAATATCTATATCAGTGACGTCTGCTCCGTAGGATATTATTAGGTCTAGTGTGTGGTTAAAACGGTGGGTTGGTCTGGTGACGTTTTGTTTAACTCCAAAAGAGTTTAGTAAATCGACAAATGATAATCCTAGGGCATCGTTTGCATCATCTACATGAATATTAAAATCTCCTACAAGCAGCACTTTATCAAAACTGATCAAGAGGTCTGAGAGAAAACAAGCAAACTCATGAAGAAAATCAGCGTAGGGCCCTGGGGGTCTGTACACGGTGACCAGAGCGAGTTTTCTATGCATCTCTGAAAGTGCAATTTTAAGAACGAGCACTTCAAATGATTTAAAGCTGAATCCTAATCTCTGACTAACATTAAGAGAAGCACTATAAATGGTTCCTACACCCCCCCCACGACCAGTCTGACGGGGCTCATGCTTATAAACATATCCTGACGGTGTAGACTCGTTTAGACCCATATAATCACCTGGTTTAATCCAGGTCTCAGTGAGACAGAGTGCATCGAGATTATTATCTGTGATCATCTCATTTACAATCAGTGCTTTGGGTGCAAGTGATCTAATGTTTAAAAGACCAAACTTTAGAACTTTGTTGTGTTTGTTTATCTGGCTTTTTTCAGTTTTAACTGCAATAAGATTATTTCTGGATCTTGTGTATGTAATTCTTGGTTTTACTACCCGAGGAATAGATACGGTTTCTATAATTGGGCTGTGTGTGAACTTGTAACTATTTGGTCTGTAGTATGCGTGTTCTTATAGTTGTAAATTTCTTGATGTCTTACATTCACACTCTGCTCCTCACCTGTTCGGTCATGCTGTGCTTTGTGAGAGATGAAGGTTGAGCGAGGCCGTGGCTGCTCTGGCTCTGATCCGTCGCTCTGTTTGAGTGGCGTTATTGCTGACGCTGGCGAACATCCAGCCCTTCCATTAAAGGCTTCTATTAAGATTAATTAGAGGGAAAGCCTCCACTCAGATGCTGCTTCTCAGTCAGAGCTCCGCACGGGGCTTCCGAAATTCCACATAGCACAATATTGCATGCAGGCCGCCTCATCACTCAGCACTGAGGACCGACTCATTACACGAACGTTCTTTACTGGATCACCAGGAGTGTGTTCCGTTGGACCTCACGATAAAGGCATAATAAAATACTGGTTGGCTGAAAGACTGAAGCAAAAAAAGAGAGGAAACTGAGCACCATGTCAGTGCCTGGCAATTCCTGTTCTTTCAGATTCATGTTCATCCTGTACTTCATCATCATCATCATCATTTCTTCCTCTTTTGTTTCTTCTGTTCCTTCATGCTGTTGTTCTGCTTCTTCCTTCGTATTTTTTTTCTTATTCTTCCTTCTATCCACTTTCCTTCTTGTTTTCCTTCATATTTTTTACTTATTTTTCTTCTTCTTCTGTTTTTTGCTATTTTTTTTCCCCTTTTCTACTTTTTCTTATCATTAATGTTTATGTTTTAGTTATTTCAAATAAATTCTACCTTCATTATTATTATTATTAATTTTATTATTTATACAGGATATTCATTTATTTATTCACTTGCTTTTGATTACATTTTATTTCTACACCCCCCCCCCTCTTCCTCCCGCTCTTTCTTTTCTCTCTCTCTCTCTCTCTCTCTCTCTCTCTCTCTCTCTCTCTCTCTCTCTCTCCATCTTCATAATTTCCTTAGAAGAGTGTGTGGGTGTGTGAAGATGTGTACGTGTGTAAATAATCTGTGGGAAATTCAGAAATTTTCCCCTACAGCTATTTTCATAAAGACAGCTCACACACACACACACACACACACACACACACACACACACATACACGCACGCACACACACACACACACACACACACACACACACACACACACACACACACACACACACACACACACACACACACACGCACACACACACACGCACACACACACACACTGAGATTCAGACAGCACAAGTCATTAGAAGTACAGTTGTGAGTGCAGTTGTTTTCCTGCAGTGTGAAGGTGTGTGTATGTTATGTTTGGACCATCTGCTGAGGGACTCACAGTGTAAACCACTGTAAGTAACAGCTGTGTGAATACAGGATATGGTGCGTTAAGTGTCGACATTCCCACACAAGACTTTGGCTTTAACAAAATTTGGCGGGTTGAAAAACTTTAATGACGAAACGTATCAGATTTTAAAAGCTGATTCAGCAGAATTTGTACTGTAGCTGCCAAACAATAAGAAAAAAAACAACTACATACTGCTTTTGTTTCCAGTTTTACATCTGTTAAACATTACATCATCAATCATTTGGGGAAGTAAAAATGAATATCACGAGAAAACATAGAGAGGGAGGTGAAGAAACTACAGAGTGTAGTTGTCTCTCTTGTCTCCTGGACTTTACATTAAATGCAACAATAACTGGATAAAAGTTACAATGTGGAAGTTTACTATATGATACAGTATATGTAGTGTATGTTTTTCATGACTGATTGTGACAATGTTTTTTGCATCGAGAAAAATATGATGGATGATAAATGGATGAATGGATGAAAGGTGATCTATGTAAAGGAAGGATGGAGGGAAATATCAGAGGAAAGATAGATGGAAGAATGAAAAAAAATTGGAAGGAAGGATGGATTGAAAAATTAAAGCAAACTTAGAAAAAAGGGTAGAAGAAATGATGGGAAGACAGATGGATAAAAAGATGCAAGGGAAGTTGGATGGATGGTCAAAAGAAAAATGGAAAAATGATGGAAGGATGGATGGACTGGAAGATGTAAGGAAGGATAGATTATGCTGCTAATATGAAAAAAAAAATGGAATGTAAGGATATTTTTTTCATCCACACCAAATCATCCAGAATGTTCTCAGCACACAGGCTACCCTGACTAAATGTTTTGTATTGTCCTGAAGAGAGATGCTAATATTAAAGGCTAATATTAAATTAAAACGTGGGATTAGATGAATATTTATTTTGTAGTTTATTTGAGGGGGTGTGTTTGTTAGAGCATGAAAATAAAACTTCAAGCTTTTTTAAGTCAGGTTGTTTTAGCCGGGTAGCTAAATAAATCCACTTCCTTGTCATGCTAGCAAAGAGAATACTTTGATCTCTCTCTCTCTCTCTCTCTCTCTCTCTCTCTCTCTCTCTCTCTCTCTCTCTCTCTCTCTCTCTCTCTCATACACACACACACACACACACACACACACACACACACTGTAAATATGATTGTGGCTAATTTTGTTGTTGACGTTGTTAGCCTGTCTTTAGGAACTTTCCAGAAGTGTGCTAAATCAGTCAGAGCAAGACTAGCCTCAGTGTTGTGATTTAGCCTGTGGATATTTTTGTGCCCGGTTTGAAAGGCCATTTTCCTCCATACGTCATTGCGCCATTTTAAAATCCTGATTCATGGAAACGTTCCTGGTGTATTTAGGCAAACAGAACCAGTGTTACGGTTGATTTATAGCCGTGTGTAGGCGTAATTGCTAGCGAGTCGATTTTGTCATGCCTCATTAAAGGCCTCATAATGTTTGCTTCTGGACCCTGATGCTTCATATAGCTCTTAGTGATCTTCTCTAGAAAAAAATATATGGTGGGAAAATAGTAATATTAATGTTGTCTGAAGCAGAAATGTCATCATAATTACTGCCCCCCATCCTTCCTGCCAGGTTGGTTGTGGTTAAGTGAATGTGCTTGAATCTGGGTCATTTCTTCTCTATTTTTTCACCTTATTTTCATTTACATTTTCATTTAAAAAAAAGAAGGAAGGATGATGAATAGATGGGTGGATTGATTGATCGATTGATGAAAATAAGAAAGAATGGAATGAATGGAGACATGGATGGATAGAACGATAGATTGCTGGAAGGATGGATGAAAAGATAGATGTTAGGATGGATAATAGAAGTAAGGAAAAAAGGAGGAAAGGATAAATGAAGTGATGGATGGATGAATGGATTCTCATGCTGTATTTTTTCCCCTCATGTAAACATTTTTTTAATTACAATTACATTTTCATTCTGCCATTTGGGAGACCCTTATTCAGATCCTATTTATACACGTGAACATTTAAAGGGGGTTGAGGGCCTTGTTGAAGGGCCCTGCATTGGCAGCTTGGCAGTGCTGGGATTGAACTTGTGACCTTTTCCACTTTACAAACCACTTCTAACATTGGAAAAAAGGAAGACCAAACTATAAAAAAAATTTGCAACATGCTTGTGTTTTTTCTTAATAGGGCCTTTTACCTGGACCAATCCAACCTCAACCCGACCTCAGCTCCCAAGGCTGTCTTTATAGACAAGGTTTGTATTCACGCACACAAGATTTGTGAGGGTCATGTGACTCAAATGAACCTGATTATTGCACGTATCAATTATACATGATAAGAAAAATCTGTGTAGGTGTTTACGTCAGGCTTCATTTCTCATAGCAGTCTGTGGTTTTTGGAAGGATAGTTGGAGGGAAGGATTTTCCCTGGTGGTCTAGTGGTTAGGATGCAGCGCTCTTACTGCTGCGGCCCGGGTTCGATCCCTGGTCAGGGAACCAACCCCAGCCACTCTTAGTGCCGGTCCCAAGCCCGGATAAATGGGGAGGGTTGCGTTAGGATGGGCATCCAGCGTAAAAACGTGCCAAATCAGACATGCGCATGATCCGTGTGGCGAACCCTAATGGGAGAAGCTGAAAAAAAGAAAGAAAGTTGGAGGGAAGTATTTAAAGAAGGGTGAATAGAAGGAAGGGCAGATGGAGGGATGGATGGATGAATGAAAGGATTAAAGGATGGCTGGGTGGATGGAAAGACGGGTGAATGGGTTGAAGAAGTGATAGATGGAAGGAAGGGGAATAGGAATAGGAATAATAAAAATTCTACTTTCTCTTCTCTACTTTCATCTGTTCTCCCTATGGCTTTCTGTAGCTCATGCGTCCCTTAAATGCTCTGGATGAGCTCTACAGACTGATGGAGAGCTTCATCTCATGTCGGCGCACTGCTGCGTGCCAGTTTACGGCATGCGGAGCGTCTGGAGTCGGTCTGCTCACTGTGGCGTCTGAACTGTGCAGCCGTCTCGGAGCCTGCCACATCGTCCTGTGTAACAGTGGAGTCCACCGGTAAGTCACACACAAACTCACATGATTAAACATGGACATAGAAACATACTTGAATACACACATTTGCACACACATAACAAGGATACACGTGCATACCTGTGAACATGCATGAGTGCACATAAAAAAACATACACAGATACACAATGCAATTCGATGCAATAAGAGGCAATGGGAAAAATATGATGTGATGTAATTCCATATTTTACAGATAGTTCAGATATGTTACTTTCATTTCTTTGATTCAAACAGACAGCAAATCATCAATTTACTTAAGTATCGTCTGACTTTTAACGCATGGCCCAGGAAAATGCAGCTCTACCTTCATTCATTCATTCATTTTCTCCCGCTTATCCGTAATTCGGGTCGCGGGGGCAGCAGTCTAAGCAGGCCCCCGCCTTCGACTGCTGCCCAATCCTCACAGCACCGTCCCTTACGGTCCCTCCTGCAGGTGGTGAGCCCACGGGAAGGCGGCCCCACGTCACGGACCTTGATATTTCCCTCGTAAGGGACCCCCGGAGCATAGAGGGTTAAGGGCCTTGCTCAAGGGCCCAAGAGTGGCAGCTTGGCAATACCGGGGCTTGAACCCCAGGCTTCCGATCGGCAACCCAGCGCCTTAACCCGCTGGAGCCACCACTCCCCCAACTCTGCAGCTCTACCTCTGCCATGTTAATCCGTATTCTATGTGACTCTCAGGAAACGCCTCGGTCTTCAAAGTGTTGTGATACGTCAATTCACGTAGCAGCAGTGATGCTGAGAAAACACATTTAAGAAACAGTATAGCGATGAGAAATCAAATATTGGTCACGTTTTCTAAATAGTCAAAATATAGCACATCTACTAATAGGTATATATAAATAAATAGTTTTTTCTAACAAGGCAATTATGTTAAAAAGCGCCAAAGTACAATTTTTTAAATCAATGAATCACATCTCAACCTTTATGCCGATCGGTGAATTTTACCATCCCTAATATATATACATGAGCATTTCATGTTATAAAAAAAAAAAGTCCTCCACTGGACATTCTATATTTACAAAATACAGTGGCCCCCCAGAACCTAACCCCCTCTTAGAATGTAACCCCTGAGAGTTCCCGAAAATCTGCAAACTTTGGACACACCCCCACAGCCCCTATGGTAACTTAATAAATTCATCTAGACAAATGTAATAGTGTACAGTATTTGACCTAATACATCATTTAAAATGTTATTTCTAACGTTCCCGACTTTTAACATAATCTGCAACTTGCTGTTACTTAGATTCCAAATGAAAACCGAACATTTTCCGAACCGCGAATTACGAGCCGCGAATTATCGGGAGTTGACTGTATGTTTTTTCAAAAATCTTCACCAACGTTATCATCTCTTGATTAGCTACATATCCAACCTTCAACTTTTTAATATCTATGAATCTCTCCTTCTTGCCCCTTTTTACCTCCATAATTCCTTATTCCTGCCCTCATTATTTTTACATCTGTTCTATGCCTTTTTTCTTTCACCATTTTTTTTCCTCCACATGAATATTGAATCTCTGTCTCATTAATATGAACATTACTCTCCCTGACTTATTTATGTGACTTGCTATAAATACATGGTTATAATTACCGATAAGAGTCGTGCTCGTTTGCAGAGCTTCTGATTCGTCTGAGAATCTCGGCGAGGTGGCTATTTTGCAGATGTTTTTAAAACAGTTTCTATATTTCTCACCGTGTCGAATCTATAGACACAGTTGAAGGGTTATATATCACTCGAGCCCCGAGCACCAAAAACGAACTAGCTCACGACAAGATTTATGTCATACATTGGGTGTTTTTGTTCCAAAATGCTATGAACAAGTGTTTTTTTTTTAAGGATTGCCATATTGAATGCTAGTGTAATTGATGTATTAATAGTTTAAGTTTGATATATTGATGGTTTTTATTTATGTACTACTTTTTCTTTTTACATTTTAGAAAGAGTATTAAATTAACAATTATTAATGAATTGAAATCAATGAAAATAAATAGAATAGGGCAAAACATGCATTGCTCCTAATACATTGTTTATTAATTCTTTAAAATCGAACCATTAAGTATTAAAAGAATAAAAGTTTATTTCTATAGCGCTTTTCACAATGGACATTGTCTCAAAGCAGCTTTACAGAATTTAAGAGTTAAGGTGAATGGTGTGTATTTTATTCCTGATGAGCAGCCGTGGCGACTGTGGCAAGGAAAAACTCCCTCAGATGTTATGAGGAAGAAACCTTGAGAGGAACCAGACTCAAAAGGGGAAACCATCCTCATTTGGGAGATATTAAGGGTGTGATTATAAATCTTAGAACAATACAAAACACCGGAGAGTGAGAACTACCATGAGTACCAGAGTGTGTGATTATAAATAATGTCCTTTCTTCAGTCTTTCTAAAGTTAGTCTGCTTCATTACCTCATCCTCCCATTAATTGTTTTCCCAAAATGGTATGCTTAATTAAATTCTTTTCTTTTTTATATATGAGACAAAACATGCCGATCTAATACATTTGAAACAAAAATGTTGCACAATTGCAATAAAATTTGTGGCATCAGACAAAATTTATGTTTGTAAATACAGTAATCCCCCGTTTATCATGGTGGTTACGTTCCAAAACTTCCCGTGATGAGCAAAAACCTCGATAAACGGACGCCACCCTAAAAATCCTAGTTTATGTGTACAGTACTGTACTGTTTCAACATTTTATAATGAATAATTATATTTTTGGGGCATGAGAGTCGGACCGCGGTAAAGCAGTGGATTACTGTATTCATTCTCCCAGACTTTTGCATGGAATTCGTTGTGAGAAATCAAACCGGAATCAAAATGGGAAAAGGAAAGAATGGGTTCATGATCCAAAGCATACCATAATTTTCCTTAAGTCATTGGAGGCAATGTTATGGAATTGGCATGTAGGGCTGCCAATGGAACTTGGTCACTGGTGTTTATAGATGATGTGATGATTTCAACACTGAAAACTTTCCATGGAAATTAATGGAAATTACTGGGAATAAACTGGGAATTTACAAATTTGCAGGTTGGCCTATAACAGAGAACTTAGTTAAAAAAAAAAAAAAATCTTTCATAATAATCTCAGTTAAAACAACCAGATTTCTTTTTAATTTCTACCTGCACATTCATCACTCACAGGCACACTTACTGCAGGGTTACCGAGGCCACACCCCCTACATGCACTATGCCTCCCTCCATAACATAGCACACATCATTTCTCAAATCCTGAACATAAAATACTGTCAAAAAGGTCCATCTTGGCGAGTGTTCAGGTAAATTACTTAAATATTACATACGTTTATGTTTAAAACTTCCTTGTGCTGTGTGAAAAAGATACTAACAATTAAAACAAAGTTAGAAATGTCACTTTTTAAAATCTGTTTGCATGCATGCCAGTTTATGACCAAACAAAATGTTTACATTTATGTCTGTATATGATGTAGTTTATATACATTACCCAAAATTTCTTATTAATTCCCATAAATTCCCATTGTTCCCAATGTAAGTGTCCTAAAATGTTCCAGAAATAACCTAGATGCAAACCTAGATGTGACCGATGATAGAAGTAGAGTTTTGAAGCATACAAAGCATTATATTTTGCTCAGATTCACTCAAATGCTGATAGCATGGTGCTTTAAAGTACAGAGAGGTAATGACCCAAACCATACTGTGAAACAACCCGAGTCAAAACTGGAGGCAGACCTACAAGACTCAGAAACAAGCAGAAGCTAAAGGTGGTTGTAGCAAATGTCTGGCAAAGCAAAGTCTTTGCTAATATCCATAGGTTTTTTATTTTGTGGCAGTCATTAACTGCAAAGCATTTGCCAACAAGAAACTGCTTTTCTCTTCCTGTCTGCCGTCTGCATCATTTTTTTCCATTCCCGCCATCCCGGAGAGACAGCATGCATTCAGTAAATCAGTTTGTTCAGTTTGTTCAGGCAGAATCAGCCCAGTATACATAAATCACGCTGCTGCTACCATCACCCAGACCATTACACACACTCACACACACACACACACACACACACACACACACACACACACACACACACACACACACACACACACACACACACTTTCCCCAGGCTTCATGTCTCAGCTAGGCTCAGCCCATACATTATCACTAATTGCATCCAAATAACCGGTGCCTCTGGCGTCTTGGCTCGATATTAATTCAGCTTTAATTATTCGCAGCAGATATGAGCTCATGCTCATGTTAAAACAGGAGTCACTTCACACAGGAGTGATCTGAGTACGCTAGGTGTATCAGTAATCAGTATAAAGATATACTATGCTACTCCTTGTGTCAAGAAGATAAGGCACAGTCGAGTCAGACAGAGATGATTCAGTGATTGATGTCCCAGAGAAGCTTGGGAGGAGCTATGTGCTCATCTTTGCACGTACCTCTGATGAAAGGTTTAAAAGGACAAATATGACTAAATATGTCTGGAATTCCAGACGTTAGTTTCAACATTTAGTACATTGGTTGTAGGTTGTAGCTCAGTGATTAAGGTAGGTTGTGAATTTAAATCCCAGCAATACAAGCTGCCACTCCTGGGCCCTTAAACAATGCCCTCTAACCCTCATCTGAATAAATCAGTTTCAAAGAATTAATGCCTAATTATATTGATTAAATTAAATAATTGATTATATTGGCACAAATTTAATTAATTAAATACAATTAAATAAATACATTTTATTTAAATAGTTTATATTTGTAGACCCCCATTTGGGTAATACAGATGTGTATATAAGTGTGTGTGTGTGTGTGTGTGTGTGTGTGTGTGTGTGTGTGTGTGTGTGTGTGTGTGTGTGTGTGTGTTTTACATTTATTCTTTAATTTTCAAAAGATATTATCTATTTAACTTTTTTACTTATCTAGTATACGTTAGCAAATTATCATTCCTTCCATCCTTCACACATTCACTCCCTCGATATACGGAAGTGTCAGGATTTTGAGAAGGGAAGGGATTTTGAGAAGAGAATTTGTTAAAGCTATACATAAAACGCTAAGTATACATATCTCTAGACTATCGTGAAAACATTGGCAACAAAATGAACGCACTACAAATCGTATTTCGGCACGGAGTGAGAAGCACAGTGCCACTGCGCTAACTAGTTTCTTTTTTTTTATACCCCTGGCATTGTATTTGTATGTTTGAAAATTACATAATAAAAAAATGAATTAAAAAAATGTGATAAAAAAAACAGTGACACTGCGCTCAATGTGCGAGGCGGAGAAATAACAAACTTGCGGTCGACCACTTAATACGTTCCTGAGGGGACCCAGTTTATAACTATGTTCTGCACTTAAAAAGGACTGCGTTCGGTACACGTGTGAACCTAAAATAAAAGCCATGTACTAAATCGGTTCAGTACGAATACGTTTGCACCCCTAATATATATGATATATATATTATTCATTCATTTTCTCCCGCTTATCCGTAATTTGGGTCGCGGGGGCAGCAGTCTAAGCAGACCCCCGCCTTCGACTGCTGCCCAATCCTCACAGCACCGTCCCTTACGGTCCCTCCTGCAGGTGGTGAGCCCACAGGAAGGCGGCCCCACGTCACGGACCTCGATATTTCCCTCGTAAGGGACCCCCGGAGCATAGAAGGTTAAGGGCCTTGCTCAAGGGCCCAAGAGTGGCAGCTTGGCGATACCGGGGCTTGAACCCCAGACCTTCCGATCGGCAACCCAGCGCCTTAACCGCTGGAGCCACCACTCCCCCATATATATATTAAATATACAGTAAATATTCATATTCTACATACTTACATACAGGTGATGGTTAGAGGGACGATGCACAGCCAGTCACACCAGCCATGTTTGCTGTTGACATTGTCTTGCAAGACAAAGCTCTGGAGGCGGGATCCATAAAGATCTAGAGATCATTTTATTGGTGGAGGTGTAAGTAGTAATATGTGACCCATATTGTGAATGATAATCTCTTTCTGTTTGGTGTGTTTGTGTAGCTGTACACTGAGCGTGACTCTGGAGCAAGCCATCGTCCTGGCACGCAGTCACGGCCTGCCTCCACGTTGTATAATGCAGGCTACCGACGTCATGAGGAAACAGGTATGTATCTCTGCGCTGTAACCGAATGAAACCTTCACTGTCCTTTTTCAGTGCATGCGATCGCAGTGCAGAAAAGCACAACGACTGTAATCAATCCACAAAGACGTGTAAAGCTTTTTTCATTCTTTGACCCAATTACTTTGGTGCGTGCTGCCTTTGTGAAAGTGAAACTCGCTCTTGTTTGTGTAATTGAGGATCGACTTTATCATAGCTTAATCTTTTGCACGAAACAGACTTAGTACTAGCATTGGTTTTTTTTTTCATGTCTTGTTTTTTTTAGTCATGCCTCTTAGTGTAAGCTTCTAGTCTCTCTCTTTTTTCCCTCCCTCTGTTTTTGCCATCTCCTCTGTGTTTTATGTTTCCTGTGAGCGTCTGGTTTCCAGGCTGAGACGGACACGACTGAGCTTTTAGAGCAGAACAGGGTTTGATTAAACCGCACAGGCTCAGAGGGGGAGCCGCTGTGTTTCTGCTCATCCTTAGAAACACACGTGTGTTTGTGGAAGGAGTGGAAGGAGAGCTGCGGTCAAACTGACAACACAGTGGCGTGAAGCCAAGACGGGAAGGACACAGTGAGACGTCTGTCCTTCAGACACATCGTTGTATCCAAATAGAGGACTCTAGGTGTGCTGCATTTAGAAAAGAGGAAACAGAAACTGACAGACTGAAAGACTGGCACTTGTTGGAAATGCATTGCTACAGACAGAGAAAAAAGGAGGCAGATGCAGAAAGAATACGCACTCACTTGGAGGATTTGGGAAATATAATGATACATCTTCAGACAGACAGGTAGACTAGGAGGTATGGAGACAGAAAAATGGATGGGTGGGCAGGTGGCAAACAAGATGGATAACAGACAGGCAGAAAGATGAGAAGAAAGACGGCGTATTGGGCAGGCAGACAAACAAATGAAGGGATGGGTGGACAGACAGATAGTCAAAAAGAATAATCAGGCAGGTAGATGAATAGATATGTGGACTGAGAAATTAAGGGATGGGTGAACAGACAGACAGACAAACAGACAGACAGACAGACAGACAGACAGACAGACAGACAGACAGACAGACAGACAGACAGACAGTAAGAGTATTCAGGCAGGTAAATGAATGGGCAAGTGGACAGACCAACTCAGGGATGGAAAGGCAGATAGGCAGGCAGACAGAAAGAAAGAAACAACAGAAAAATGGAGGACTGGACAGACATAGAGAAAGTTGTCAAAACATACAGAAAAATGTCAGACAAACAGAAAGACAGACAGACCAATGCAGTGGACTGACCAACAGAAGAGATGGCAAGCAGACAAAAAGATGGACATACATTCAAACTAAATAAATTCAGCTTCAACCATTAAGTATAAAAATTTAAAAACACTACAAAGTATGAACCTGGAATGGTAAAAGTCAGTCTGCTTCATCAGCTCATCCTCCCGTTAATTGTTTTCTCATAACATATGCTTAATTCAGTGTTATTTTTTTTACATATGGGACAACAAAATTTAGCATTAGACAAAACATATGCTTATTAATCTTATGATTCTCCAGACATTTGCATGTAATGCTTATTCGTCAAAATGGAAAGGATGTGCTTATGATCCAAAGCATACCATATTATCTTTAAGTCATTGGAGGCAATGTTATGAGATTGGCATGTATGGCTGCCAATGGAACTGGGTCACGTAACAGGATGAGTTTTGGAGTTGACAGAGCTGTACATTTTTATCTTTAGAGCTACTCAAAACAAAGAAAGAAATGGTTTTAAACAGCTGAATAAATCACCTGACCTCAACCCACATGCTGAAGTCAAAACTGAACGCAGACCTACAAGATCTAGAAACAAGCAGAAGCTAAAGGTGGCTGTATTAGAAGTTTGGCAAAGCAAAGAAAACTCAGTAACATCCATGGGTTTTAGATTTCAGGGCACACATACAAACAGAAAGACATGTAGCAATATAGACAGATGTATAAAAAGAAAATCAGACAAGCAAATAAAAAAGTAGTATGACAATAAGGAAAAAATAGACCAGTAGGTGTGTCCAAGCTTTGATTGACAGCACCGAACCCCCTCAAACATTTTACTAGCTTGTGAATGATCGATTCCAAGATGCCAGACTCAGATGCATGCCAGACACAGTTACAGTTCCCTGCAAACCTTAGTATTTTGGACGGATATTTAATAAGGTATTTAGTGGACCAGGCAGCCCTGCGGGACAAGTCCATGATCCAGTTTCCTCCTCAGACTTTAATTAAGACATTAATATAAATATAAAGGACTGTCACTACACCTCACACATTCGGCTGTTTATTAGGTCATTGCTCTTTGGCTTACACTGGGGTTGGTTGTGCAGGAGGTTCATCTATTACAATATTCTCCAACGCACTAAATATTCATTTGTTTTATTAAACACACAAACAAACCAAGGCTATATTTACAAAAGGCTTTACACTTCCTAGATATTTTGCTTCCATCACTTTGAGCCTATTTTTGTATCTGTAGCTCAAAGTGCCAAAATTACTTATGCCTACGCTGGTACTTCTTCCTTTATCTTTGCTGCTGAGTCTTGACCTGTGATCCTCCCCCACCCCTAACCACCTTGCTACAGACAAACTATTCATAGAAACTGCTAATGTCTGCAGAATGACAGGGATTTATGTTTTCTCGTTCCATCTGCGTCACGTCGCAGGTGGGCCGCTCGCCCGTCTGACATGATGGAGCTCCAACTGCAGTGAAAATGATGCCTTTTTAAACACCATGGAGTAATCACACATCACCACATCGTATTCCGTAATTTACAACTAGAAATAAGACCAAGGAACAAATCTGACCAGGTCGGTGCCTTGGATGAATGTCAGTCGTAAGTCACAGGTTCATGACTTTTTTCGTTTTTTGAAAGCCTCTGTTTTCACAGTTTACACTGCGATGCGAAAACTGCGTTTTCAAATGTATCCACTTTGGGGAGCGTTTTCAAAAAGCTGTTTTTATTGACCGAACTGCTGCCAGTTATTGCCTCATGACTTATTTACATCAACTGAGCAATTGAGGGTTCAGGACCTTGCTCAATAGCCCAGCTGTGGCATCTGGGATTTGAACTCACAACCTTCTGATCAGAAGTCCACAATTTGCAAAGTCCTGAAAGTCACACTGAAAAAGTTGCTCATGTCAATGATTATAAGTAGGTTATGAGTGCCTTATTGCACCTCCAGAAATGAGGGTTTGTATCCCACAGGGGGTTTCCTCTGGGTAATCCGGATTTCTTTCCTAGCCCAAAAACATTTGTTGTAGTTTGACTGGAATTTCCAAACTATCTGTAGTGTGTGAATGTATGCAGTAGGGGCCCTGTTATTGGCTGGAACCCAGTCTTTGGTCTCCCTTGTCTTGTGCTCCTTCATGCTTTCAGGCTCCAGACTCCCCTTAATCCCTTGGATGGATAGATAGTTGAAAAATGAATCAATGAATCATTACTTCATGGACCACTTCTATTACATTATTGTCTAATTGTAGTATACCAACTTGTATCCATGCCATTTAAGTACCTAGGTCTGCCCTGTGTAATGCTTTAGATCTTCAGCCTGCACTGAGCTAAACCCGAGGCTGTAATCTTCCATTATTTGCCAGCTTGGGTGCAATGCCGTGTTTCAGCAGACTGATTACTTTTAACACAAAAGAGGGGAATAATCATGTGTGCTAAATATCACGGCTTGCTTTGGGGGTGTTTACTCAATACCTTGCTGTTCAGCCTCTCAATCCCATCGATCTTTATTGTAAAATATGTTTGTACAAATCCTAAACGTGACTTGTCTTTGTTTTCAGGGGGCCAGAGTGCAGAACTCGGCTAAGAACCTGGGAGTGAGAGACCGCACCCCATCTTCGGTGCCAAGGTAACCAAGTCAAGTTAAATCAAGTCAAGAAGCTTTTATTGTCATTTCAACCATATATAACTGGTGCAGTACTCAGTGAAATGAGACTTTAGCTAGATAAAAAACATAGAGCTACATCCCACAACATAGGGCGTCATGAAATAAATATGAATATATTGATTATATTAATAAATATTGTGAAAAATTCAAACTGAAACAAAAAGCACTCGAAATAAATAAAAGAAGTGACATCCAAAATGATTAAAAAAGATTATTCAAATAAACAGCATGTGGTGTAAGTGATTTACCTCTAGAGGCCGCTCTTGTACTGTATAATGTAACCCGGAAAAACTATGAATGCTGATTATTCGTCAAAAACAATGCCTCTAGCTAGAACCCATTGGCCTCATGTTTGGAAATGTTGAGTATGGTGTGATGCTTTTCTGCTCACTACGGTGGTAAAGAGTTGTTATTTGAGTTCTTGTTGCCTTTTCTTTACCTCTGACCTCTTCTTAACACAGCATCTCCGGCAACAGAGATGTTATTTTGTTTTTTTGTGTAAAGCTTAGCATTTCTAAAACACTCAAACTGCAGTCAAAGGTCACACTTTTTGAGCAGATGTCAAGGCTTTTCATATAAGGCAATCAGAAGGTCTATAGTCAGGTCTTAATTATTTGTAAATTGTTATATAGACTGTATATTATATGCACTGTTTACACTTATATTTTTCCATCTATAACTTTTCTCTCTTTGTTGCTAGACTGTATAAGCTGTGCCAGCCTCCACCCCCTGACGGTGACCCCTGACTTCTGAACCTACACAGTCGTGTTGGATCTCGAGCAGCCGTAGTCCAGCCTCTCCCACAAAACCCACACAAACACGCGTCCTGAGGTTGCGTCTAGAAGTCCTCCCACTCTCAGTCTCAGAGGGATTCGCCATATCCCTTCGCCACATCGGGGTTACCGGAGCTTTTTAAAAACCCACGTTGTTGTGGTTACAGGCTTCTTATTTCCAGACAGGAGATCAAAACATTCAAGATGATTTTGTCTCCAGGCTGCTGTCTGAATCGTTGATGTCAATCAAACCAGACACCTCACACTAGTTTTTTTTTTTTATGTAGAACTGATATCTGAAACAAGATAAAGTCTCTGCGGCACTCGCAGAGAGCTGCGACTTCTGTCATGTTAATGCTTTCAAATAAACTCAAGGAAGACCGGATAAAAAAAACAAAAAAAAACATTTGTCCTGATGTGTATTCTCGTTTTCCTAGAAGCGTAAATGAGACATTTGTACGTTCTCAAGTTGAAATGTTTAAAGGATGCAGATTAAATCGGCGCGTTACGCAGAGCGTTTTAGTCCCACTCATATAAAATATGAAGTTATCAAAGTGTTACTATTATGTTGTGTATATGAATCCTCAATTATTTTCCTCAATTACTCAGGAGTAATTCTATATGTTATAATATCTCAGAGCTGGTTAGTAACATGAAGATTTTTTTTTACTATGCAAATGAACGGAAGGGAAAAATTTCACCAGCTGCCTCTGTGCCTGCGAAGTCTTTTGTGGTAAATAAAAACAAGGCTCAATAGGCGAGACATTTAATTACAGCGAGTCGTGTGTCCATATGGTGTCTTTTCAGTACTGTGGAGAAATATTAAACGAAATGTTGCCTTTACCAATCGTTTATTTTTATTAAACAGAACTGGTGTCAGCGGTACAGCAAACCATGTACATCTGCACAAATATCCCACCCTAATGAACATTGAATAAAATATGGATCTTTTTTCTTTCTTTTTTTTACAATAAACAGATAAGTGCACTTTAAAATGCCTTCTAATGTACCAGCATCTATAACCTAGCCATACTGTTAAAGAATAAAATGTTTGTCCTTTGTCTATCCCTAAAAAATACGCATTTATTCATTCGAACTGCATGGATGGATGGATGGATGGATGGATGGATGGATGGATGGATGGATGGATGGATGGATGGATGGATGGATGGATGGATGGATGGATGGATAGATAGATAGATAGATAGATAGATAGATAGATAGATAGATAGATAGATAGATAGATAGATAGATAGATAGATACCTTAAATATACCTTAAATATACCTTACATTTATAATTTTCACAAGTTTAATTTTCAATTGTCAAGTCTAATCAACATGGGTATGGCCAAATATAGATGCTTTAAGCAAATGTATGTTTATTATTAGTGAAACCAAACTCAACATTGAACATGAAGACAACATACACTTGTAAATGTTTTAAAATAATTGTGGTGTTTTAAATTACATTAATTTATCAGGACACCAAACGGAACTTTTCCTATGTTTCCACACGGACGGTTTTAAATGCCGGATGTGGGCATCATGGTGGTTTTTGGTGCTTGATTTGAGACTTGGCGCATCAATGAAACAAATGTTTATTGATTAGAAATTATTTTTTAGCTCAGTAGGGTGATAGTGACGAAAAAAAAAGCGTTTAATGTTTTAAAAACTAAAACATTTAAAAAATATACACCTTTTAAAACTATCATTACGACAGCATGACTATAGAAACCAATAATATTATACAGAAATACAGTATAACAGAGCACTGCAGCACAGATATTGCTTTACATTACATACAGCAAGAATGTAGGTCATTTCTAAAGCAAGAAAGCAATTTAACACAGTTCTACGATTCTCCCTTCAATGCAGCCACAGCTGCCCTGCTCGCATACGTCATCTTTAACAGAAGCATCAATATTAATCTCAAAACACCCCCGTTTTTTTGTGCATTTTCCGTGCATAACTGTTTTCTGGGGATTTGAAATAAAGGCAAATGATGTGTTTTTGTGCAAAGAAAAGAGGAAAGAAAAATGCAAAAGTTCAAATGGTTTAAATGGTAACAAATGTAAAATTACACTCTATGGTGCTGCTTAAGTCAGTCGTTTATATATGTATATATATAGTACAGACCAAAAGTTTGGACACACCTTCTCATTCAAAGAGTTTTCTTTATTTTCATGACTATGAAAATTGTAGAGTCACACTGAAGGCATCAAGGGCTATTTGACCAAGAAGGAGAGTGATGCGGTGCTGCGCCAGATGACCTGGCCTCCACAGTCACCGGACCTGAACCCAATCGAGATGGTTTAGGGGTGAGCTGGACCGCAGAGTGAAGGCAAAAGGGCCAACAAGTGCCAAGCATCTCTCGGGGAACTCCTTCAAGACTGTTGGAAGACCATTTCAGGTGACTACCTCTTGAAGCTCATCAAGAGAATGCCAAGAGTGTGCAAAGCAGTAATCAAAGCAAAAGGTGGCAACTTTGAAGAACCTAGAATATGACATTTTTCAGTTGTTTCACACTTTTTTTGTTATGTATATAATTCCATATATAATTCCACATGTGTTAATTCATAGTTTTGATGCCTTCAGTGTGAATCTACAATTTTCATAGTCATGAAAATAAAGAAAACTCTTTGAATGAGAAGGTGTGTCCAAACTTTTGGTCTGTACTGTATATATATATATATATATATATATATAAACCACATAGAGCAGGAAAGGTCGGGTGACCAAATACTTTTAGCAATATAATAAAATAATAAATAATAAAAATAATTTAATAATGTAATCATTTATATATATATATATATATATATATATATATATATATATATATATATATATATATATATATATATATAAATTATTAATTATATAAATAAATTATTAATTATATAAATAAATCAGGCTGCGGCAAAGAATTTGTGCTGAAGCTGCAGGTCCTGGTTTTTCTTTTGTGTAGAAACACATAGGAAAGTGTGTGGTCTGTGTGTGTGTGTGTGTGTGTGTGTGTGTGTGTGTGTGTGTGTGTGTATATATATATATATATATATATATATATATATATATATATATATACATGTATCATCGCACACATTGGTCCCTATTCACTATTATACCTCATTACGCGGGACGCCCCGCCTCCTGTCGTTTATTATAGGCTGTTGGTTTCCACCAATCAGAGTCGAGTCAGTCCCGAGAAGCGGTTCGGTGTAGGTAAAAGTCGCGTGCGCTGCGGCTCGCTGGGAACGCGGTGGTGTTCTGCGGGGAGGCGCGCGGTGTCCGGTCTCCGGTGTCCGGTGTCCGGTGTCCTACACACCCAGTCCTCACACTTTCCTCTGTGTTTCTGCACAAAAGAAAAAGAACAAACAAACAAAACAAAAAAATCCAGGACCTGCAGCTTGAGCACAAATTCTCTGCCGCAGCCTTGTTTATTTATTTTTGTAAATATAATTTGTTTTTATTTCTTTCTTTTGAACCGAAAGCACATTTCATTGCGCTGTAGAGGATGCGCGCGCTGGTCAGGTCCTGCTGCACGCCTTCTCCGACTTGCCTTGTGTGAATGTCCTGTAAATGCGGTGTGATGTAGAGAGTCTTCTCCATGGCGTCTCAGCAACAATCCCGGATCCAGTCTTACCTGGAGAGGAATAAAATCGGACCCCTGTTTGAGGTGAGCAATTTAATATCCAAAAAGAAAAAAGAAAAGAAAAAGAAAACCCCCACATCTACAGGTTCAGCTGGGTTGCATGTGCAGGCTTCTTAAAAAAGTGAGCAATATTTCTTTCTTTATTACCAAATGATGAGGATGGGCTTCTCTTTGGACTCTGGTTCCCTATACCATCATCTCAGGGAGTTTTTCCCTACCAGTGTCACCATTGGCTCGCTTTTTAGGAATAAACTTTAGGCACTAACATATAAATTATTATATATTTTTTCTGTAAAGCTGCTTTGGGACAATGTCCATTGTAAAAAGTGCTATACCTATAAAATTGAATAAAATTGAAGTCAATTGTCACAGTTTTTTAGAGATCATATGTCTCATGTGGAATAAGGCAATTTTTTATTATATGACAAATATGGGTTCACATGTAGGAAAACATGGAGGGATGCATTTGACTATGCCGTTCCCTGTTTACCTGCATGTTTGAATGGAATTAAAAAATTTGGAAAAGAAAACATTAAAAAATCATGTAATAGAATTGCAGTTTCGAAGCTAAACGCACATGCAGTACATGTGTGAATTTGAGCACACTGTCTGAAAATCATGGGTAGAAAATCACAGGTAAAAATTATATACAATAAAAATTATATATTTTTAAAATAAAATGTATGTGACATGCATGAAAAAACTTGTAATACAAATAATTGTAAGTTGTGGTAATAAACTGAATACATAATAAACCTGTATGTGAAAAAATAAATCATGTGACTTACACATGGAATAATTAAGTAATAAAAATAGTTGAATTCAGTGAAGAATTTACAATCATAAATTATATAAATAGGAAATCTAAAAGAAATATTATGATAACACTATATGGGTAAAAGTTTGTGGACACCTCGGTGTAAGATTGCTATTTGCTTTTTTTGTACATCTCATTCCACATTTAGTCTTCCATTTGCTCTTATAATAACCGCCAATCTTCTAGGAACTTCTGTTCCACTAGGCTTTAGTAAGGTACTGATGTGGGTAGGGTGAGGAGGCCTTGGAGTGCACTCAGTATTTCAATTCATCCCAGAAGTGGTCAGTAGGACTGAGGTCAGAGCGCTATAGCAGGAGATCTTCCACTCCAACCCATATGTAAACCATATCTTCATGGAGCTGGCTTTGTGCACAGGGCCATTGTCATGCTGGAAAAGGTTTGTTTCTCCTATATATAAGTGAAGGGAAAATGTAATGCTACTGTATACAACAACGTCCTATATAATTGCATGCCTCAAACTCTTTGGGAGCAGTTTTGGGAAGAGCTCCATTTGGCTGGAAAAGTCAGGTGTCCCAATTCTTTTGTTCAATCATATAATATACAATTCAATACTAATTAGTGATTTAAAAACAATTAATAATGTAAAAAAAAAATTTTTCATTTAAAGTAACTAATATCGTGCAGTGACTGTAAAATGTAGTAAAATGTTTTGGCAGTTGGAGTTATTGTAATCTTGCGATGGCTCCTGTGATGATGAATAACTCCAGACATTACAAAAACCTCAGCAGAATTTACTTCTTCACTTTACTGTGCTGCCTTGGCTCTACTTTCGCCTACTCTGCACATCTGGCAGAGTCTCAACAGTGTCTACGTTAGACAAAGTGCTTATGTATAAGCTCTGCCGGAGGAGAGACTCGATACACATGGATGGAATATGAAAGAGCAGTGAGGCTGAAAGCAGAACCATGGTCATGGCCACAATGTAGCACCATGGACAGCGGCAGAGACCGTTTGAATAGAGCAAGCCAATGGTTTTCAGCTGGAACTGTCCTTCGAATAGCAACATCTGTTTCTTATGTATTATTAGGAGTTACTACAGACAAGAAAACCTGTTCCTGGAAACGTAAATTTCCTAAAATATGAAAGAAATAAAATAGCATCTTGTGATGAAGCAGAATTATGATTCCCACCAATAACTGGTGGTTTTCCAGTATCAGCAATATAATAAATGTTTTATTAGATTTACGCATTTTCATTTCATTTATAGTAATATTTAATGTTGTGTATGAAATCTTTGAATCAAAAATTCACTTTAATTTTTCACTTTTGTGAGGTGCTACCAAGAAGCCCCTGATAAAGCAATGACAATGCAAACTTCTTCTTCTTGTGTATTAGCATGTTTGCAATTTCATGGTTTTCTCCAACTATACAAACACATTCCTGTAGATGGATTGGCTGTGCTGAATATGTGTAAATGCCAGTGTATAATGTTCCTCAATGGACTGTTGAATAAGACTTCCTAGTGTATTTGGGAAAGGCTCCAGATCCACTGTGATTCTGTGTTCATTCATTCTTTTTACGGATAGACCTTGTCATTCATAACATCATTGCATGAAAACAATACAGGTTGCAAATTGTTTATTTGTTTGAATAAAAATTTATTATCCATTTTTTAGATTTAAAAAGTCCAATTGTAGAAACCAGTAGAATATTTTGGTGTGGCCTATAATGCAATGCTATAATGCCTGTGGTGGTAATAGCTGTTCAATATAAACCTTTCCTAAAAAAAATCTAATAAAAGTACATTTTCTCATAAAATTAATTAATTCAAATATTGTTATATCAGCTGAGTAAAAAAATAATAAGCCAGAGAAACAGTCACAGAAGTTGGCCATTTTAACCAACTTTGGAGCTCTGTTTCAGGATTAAGTGAGGCTTCAGGGGGCGCTACAGAGTTGATTTCACTGAGCATTTTCCCCAGAAATACAGAGACAGGTAGTATGAAAGTAATAATATAAGGATATTGTCTCCAGGATTTAAGAAAACAATACATGTAGCAATAAATGGACCAAAAATTGTCATCCATCTTTTAGAAGTAAAAGTTTGTAATTGTTGGTGAACTGCCATGGTATAAGATGAATTAAACACTTTAGGACATGCTGGTTTCAGACACCCTGATGTTGATTAGTTTTCATTGTAAATTTAGATATGCATGTAATATGCAGTCGGATTTGCACTTTGGAAATCTCTGCACGACGTGGAGCATTTTCTCTGCGATTACATCAGATCGTTCATCAAAGCCAACTGATGCCTGCTCGGTGAGAAGGATGCCGAGGGCTATACGGACTGAGCTGCTGATCTTAAAAATTATGTATTGGGAATTTAAAAGTTATATGGATAGACTGTTATCATGCAGTGATTGTGGCACTGTGAAATATGAAGTACTGTTAAAGAGAGACACAACATTTCTCTTTTTTATTACAACTATTATTACCTAGGTCTGCTCTTTGCAGCTTGGATATTGTCGATATAAGTTATTGCACCCTCTTCACAGAATATGGTTGTGGCCATTTGCTATGAAGTGAGGCTACAGGCAAACAACAGCAAACTACAGCAAATATTTAACAATAACATTATTAAACATTAAAAGAGAAGAGGAAGCACAGTAAAGGGAAGAGTAAAGATTTAGGGCCATTTGTGCATCAATACACTGTATTTTACCTGACTACATGTTTATCTTCTTATTCGTGTATGATTGTCATGGGGTATGGCCTGTAGTCTAGGCAACGATAGCAAATGGTTTACTCTATACTATACTACTTACTCTGAAGAATAAGTTTAGGTGCCTCTTTAACCATTGAAGCATTACATTACATTTACGGCCAGACGCCCTTATCCAGAGCGACGTACAAAAGTACAAAAATACAGCCTATAGCCTTAAAAGTGTACAGTGATGAAATACTTTCATAAATGAACTAAACTTTTTGTATGGATAAACAATTGACACAGGGGTGAGATCCTCATGGGTGTGTCCTTGGGCCATTGAGTTTCATTGGGAGGGAATGCACTGCCGTTAAACTGATTGAGCCAAAGAACTGGAACACTAATAGTCTATTTGCATTGTTTCTACCTTGCAGAAATATTTTAAATATTAGATCATGCATTTAAAGCACAATGCTGATTCCGATTCCATTGATGAATTTGCTAAAGAGGGATTGACTATAGAGATTCAGGAGGTAATTAGCGACAGTATGTATTAGGTGTAAATGTTTTTAATTTATAAAGCCATTATTTTACATACTGTACTGTACGTACATCAAAAATAGTTTGAAATTCTAGTGCATTTGACTGAACATGACTGGTAACAATTACTTCAGATCGTATAATTATGCGGTACTGTAATCTCGGCCTTGATTGACAAATCTGTGCGATTTATCTGAGAGCCTGTTATTTTCTGCATGAAAGGTCATTACAGAGAAAATAAGTTGGGATGGGTCTCACTCCCTCTCTCTCTCGCTAAGCATTGTTCAGCCTCACAGAAGAATATAAAGAAAAAGGGATTGTTGAATTCGGTATATTCAATCCAGTAATGATTTGTTCATGCTGAATGTATGTCATATAATAAAAATCTCAAGTGTCAAAGAAAAAAAAAAGAGCAGGCTAGATATCCAAACTTTATCTTATCTGTAATTAGGCTGCATTGTTACAATCTTGACCTTGACGGAAGTATCTGCAGAAGCAGTAATTTCAGGCCAGGCGATAGAAGAAAAAAAAAGGATTCGCTTCATGCAGTGCTCGCCTGGCGTTACCGGGTTTCTAGGGGGTTCATTAGTCCAGATGCAGGTTTAATAATTTACAGTTCATCATAAATGGCACATTTAATTTACCAACTGTTATAAAAAAAAAAACAGACTGGTCTCTTACATCTTTATAGCACTATGTTTGGCGAATTTCTTCCAACACATTCATATAATTTAAGTCCTGAGCAAAGTGTTGTATTATTATCCTACAGCTGATGTTCATAGAACCTGATCATGCCACTGATAAATAGTGTTATGTAAATTTGGATGGAAAATGGCAGTCATTAAAACTCAGAAGTAAATGTGCATTACCTTTTATAGTGTATAATGGAATGATTGTAAAGCAAGTTAGTTTCTTTAGACAATCATTTTAGCAAAGATTTTCCTTTATTAGCATCTCATTCTCATATCTTTCTCTCACTCAAAAAAATCCATTTTTTCAGTTGACCAAGAAACTGAAAAGTGTCAATTCCTTTGTCCGAAACACTGAGGACACCTTGTGACACCTTATGCTGTAACAGAGAAATTTCCCCACTGTGGGACGGATAAAGGTATATCTTATCTTATTTTATGATCACCTGCCTAATATTTTGTTGTGGTCCGCCTTTTTGATCACAAAACAGTCCTGCATCAATGAGCCTCTGCCGTCCTGTCGCTGGTTCCCCACTGTTCCTTCCATGAAACACTTTTGATAGATACTGTCCATTGCAGACCAGAAAATGCTTAAATGTAAATGAACTAAACAACTGAATGATCTTCATGCGTATTTCTTCACTCCATTTATTCTAATTTGGTTCTGTTATGTTAATTTTCTCAGCTAATTCAATTGACACAGAGGGTTTTCAGTTCTTGTTATTTATAGAGGGAGCTGTCAGTGTCAGCACTTTATACATAATGCTGTCGAACATCTGTGAAACTAGTTAGTTCCTGTTATCTGGTACTTTGTCAATCATTATTTCTTAACAATCCACTATTGGATTACTGTTATGTTTCATTCCTAGTTGCTCAGTAACTTCATGGATCTTTAGGCTGTTGATGTGGAACCATCCCGAGTTGCACAGAGTGTCTCCAATTAAAGAGAACTCTATCCAGAGGTAGGGATGAATCAGGCAGATCCGAAAAGAAGAAAGAGAGAGAGAGAGAGAGAGAGAGAGAAAGAGAGAGAGAGAGAGAGAGAGAGAGAGAGGGAGAGAGAGAGAGAAAGAGAGAGAGAGAAAGTAGAGGGCTCTCAAGACCCTCCTAAGGATATAAATACACCGACCAGACATACCATTATGTCATTGTAACATTATGATCGGTAAATAAATAAAACTGATTATCTCTTCATCATGGCACCTGTTGTGAGTGAGTGGGATATATTAGGCAGCAAGTGAACATTTTGTCCTCAGTGTTGACGTGTTAGAATCAGGAAAAATAAGCAAGCGTAAGGATATGAGCGAATATGACAAATTGTGATGTCTAGACGACTAGGTCAGAGCATCTCCAAAACTGCAGCTCTTATGGGATGTTTCTGGTCTGCAGTGGTCAGTTTTTATCAAAACTGGCCCAAGAAAGGAACAGTGGTGAACCAGGGACAGGGTCATGGACGGCCGAGGCTCATTGATGTATGTTGGGAGCGAAGTCTGGTCCGTCTGGTCTGGTCAAACAGACGAGCTCCTGTAGCTCAGATTGCTTAAGAAGTTACTGTTGTTAATGCTTGATGGGTCAGGACTGTTTTTGCAGCAAAAGGGGGACCAACTCAATATTAGGTGGTCATAATGTTATGCCTGATTGATGGTCCTAGTTGGTGTATTATCTGGCCATAACTTTGTAGACACCTGTCCACCATGCCCATGTGTATTTTCCAATTTGCTCTTATAATAAGCTCTACTCTTTTTGCAAAAATTTAAAGTGTGGTTGTGAGGATTTGTGTTAATTCTGCTACAAGAGCATTAATAAAATCTGTCACTGAGTTTGGGTAAGAAGGTCTACTGCACAGTCTGTATTCAGAGGGTTGAGGTCATGTGCAGAACATTGTCTTCATGGAGTTTACTTTGTGCACTGGCCATCATCATTCTGGAACAGATTCGGGTTTCTCTGGACATTCTAGACAACCGTGTGCTTCCAAATGCACGGTAAGACTTTGCAGAAAGCCTCTGTGCAGGTGAGATGGTCTGGTGTCCACATACTTTTGGCAGTGTAGTATGTGTAGTAACATTGTTAATCCACTGCATACACAACTCTCATTGACTCAATATCACTGTGATATTTCAGTTTTTAATTTGGCCTTGAACACATTAGCTAGACTCTGCCAAATGAATAAAATGTAAAAAAGAAAGAAAGAAAGAAACGGAAAGATCAGGGCAGAGGTTGTTTTTTTAAGTGGTAGTCAAACTCTATTGATTGGCTTCTTGCAAAATAATTTATACGAGTCAATGAGACAGCGTTCATTGTAAGTGGCTAAAAGCCCACTACATACTCAGGAGACGTGCGTGATTAATCATTGCATGTGTGTGTGTGTGTGTGTGTGTGTGTGTGTGTGTGTGTGTGTGTGTGTGTGTGTGTGTCTGTGTGTGTGTGTGTCTGTGTGTCTGTGGTATGTGAGTGAAACAAAGAGCTGCAGTTAGCGAACAGTTAGAATGGAAGTATCCACAGAATGGAACTGGTATTAATGTAAGGCACAACATGGGCTGATGGCTGGTGCTGATTTCAGCTGATGAAGAAAAGAGAAACAGGCCTCTTTATTGCAGTGTAGGTTTTTCATGAATCAGCCTTGGAGGACACAAAAGTATATTAGATCAGGAAAGTATTTGTTGAGATATCTAAGGAAAATAGGGTTTACCTTGAGCTGAAGGTAAAACATCCTGATGGAAATGGAAAAATCCATTTCAAATATAAAAAAAATAATAAAAATAAAAAAAATATATATACATATATACACTTGTGTCTGTATAGTGTTTGCATATACTGTATGTACAGTATGTTGTCAAATTTTCTTTATTTGTTTTTTATAAGTTTTTATTTGTTGACTACTCGCAACTGACAGCTGGATAAATTCTTTTATAAATAGCTACTATTTAAAATATTGATTTTCAGGTCAGTAACCTTTCACTGAATTAAACATAAATCCTATCACTAAGCCTTTGATAACAACAAAACACACTGGATAAAATACCAGAGGCTGGAAATGTCAGCTTTGTCAGCATATTGTATGAATCTGACAGTTCCTCAGTTCACTCCAGTTCATAACCAAACAAAAAAGTCATTTTTAAAAAAAAATATATATATACTGTATATATCTTGCCTCACACTCTTATTCTTGTATTTGTTCCTATATATTTAAACCAATTTACTTGGTTCTATTTCCCAAAATATAAATAAACTACACTCCTGGGCAAAAAAATAAGCCAAGTTTAAAATAGTAAATGATTAAGCTTTAAATTCGCTTAAAAAGAAACTAATTTTCAGGAAATTGGTAAGAAGGAAACATTTGCTCGTTTACTTTTGCTGTTTGAGTTGAAAGTTAGAAACAGGGAAGTTTATTTTATTTGATATCCTCCATCTTCCAAATCTTTACAAAAATAACTTATGCCAACATTCTATATATGTAAATATGCATATAATTCATTTAAAATATAGAATATATATTTTAAAATTTGCTGTAGTTTTCCTGTAGCCTCACTTAAGAATTTCAGTGTACAAACTCACTGACATCTGTACATATGACGAACAAAACTTAAGACTTGAAACTTTGCTGAATACATGTGAACAGTATAAGTCATTTAATAAAGTTAGTTTACCTTATTCACGTTAGTACATTAGTTACTTTGGAAAGTAACAAATTAGATTTCCTCACGTTACTGTAATTGAGTAGGGTTTTTTTGTACTTCTACATTTTAAAGTAGTTTTTAAAATCTGTAATTTCACTTTAACTTAAGTGTGTTTTTTTGTTAGGTATTGTACTTAACTACATTTTTAGATCATATGTGTTAGAGTAAAAATTAAAAATAAATAAAAATAAATCACACCCCAAAAACTACTGCACTGATTAATTGATGAGCGCTGAACAAACGCTCTAAACGCACAAGAAAAAAAGAAAGAAAGAAAGAAAGAAAGAAAGAAAGAAAGAAAGAAAGAAAGAAAGAAAGAAAGAAAGAAAGAAAGAAAGAAAGAAAGAAAGAAAGAAAGAAAGAAATATGGAGACAGACAGACGCCAGTGATGCAGGCCCACCTGAAAGAGGAATTCTGTGGAAAGCTGTTTAGTGCGTGCACCCACTGTCTGAATTCTGAATCCACATTTATATTATAAATTACATTATATTATTTTGTTGCAAAAGGGCATAACTCACATTGGACTCAAGTCGGCACTCATAGTAATTTTTCTTTCATTCCACATTAATTCGAAAAGGTGTTCCTTCAATTAAAAACAACTAATTTGAGATGATTTATATCTCCTTGTCCTTTTGAACTACACTAGAATCAGAACAGAATTTAATTATAAGTAATTTTCCTTCTAAAGCTAGAATTTTAACAGTGTTTTTAATTGAGTCGAATATTTTATTGTTTCTGTCATAGGAGCCGTTCTCGGAGCCTTACAAGTGACAAATTGAACGCTACACCAGCGCATGGAATGTCAATAAAAATCCACTTGCTTGGAGAATTGTTGCATTCCGCTTTCGTAATTGAAACTGACAACGATGGGAAATTGAAACCGCACTTCAAGTGCACTACGGCGAGGCTCAAATCCCTTGGCTCGAACGCGCTCGCTGGGAGGAACTCCTCAGAACCTCCAAATTAAAAAGTCCAAGAGAGCGTAATTATCCTGCTCGCTTGGGTGCGAAGAACACGCTTGAGTTGATTCGGTAGTATTTCAGTGCTAAGCCAGGAAACTCTACCTACATATACAGTATAGAATGTGTAATACTTGCTTTTTCTGATTTTGTAGTACATAAAAAATGTCTTTAAAGGAAGTACATGATAACCCTCACAGGTGGGTAGAAACACAGAGTCATTCAATGGAAAATAGGGAGAAAACAGAAGAAGAATACAGTTTGGAAAACGTCATGAGATCCTAGAGTTAAACATGAGGCGTAATCACAGGGCAAACACAGACGTTAGCAAACAAGAGAGTCCCTGCAGGGATTGGACTAATTACCAAACTGGAGCTACATACACAGCCTGAGGCTCCCTAAAATAAAAAAGAAGAGAGTGTGAAAGAGGGAGAGAGAGAGAGAGAGAGAGAGAGAGAGAGAGAGAGAGAGAGAGAGAGAGATTATCAGATGTTGACTCTCTTCACCTTTTTTGTCTTTCGAATGAAATTCATGACGACATGATTTAAGCTTTAATTAACTTATAAATGACCTACAGGCTTCTGCAAAGTTACCAAAGGTTTCTCCCTGAGACTCTCTTCCTCTCTTTCTCAGTAAACACTCATCTACTAGGGCAGGGGTGACACATCATAGAAGGGTTTGTGATGGGTCATTAATGAATGATTCGGTCATTTTGAACGAGTCTTTAATGTGACTCAGAAGAACGAGTCAATTTAAAAAAGATTTGTTTATTTTCTACTGGACACGCATGAGCAAAGCATCGCAAAATCTCTGTTCTGTAGGTTATGTACGGTAAAACAGACTCTTGTCCGAGTCATTCGTTCTTTTTGTCATGTGACTCTAATAGACGTTATGGTGTGCGTTACACAGGAAACAGAATTGAGTAGTTCATCTCATGAGTCTTCTGGTCTTCTGACTCCTATGTACACTGTGCAGTTATACACATACACACACACACACACACACACACACACACACATGCACAAATTATTGGAACTGTAGGGGGCGTGGCCTCAGTAACCATGCAAGTATGTGTGCTGTGTGCATGTGACTGATGAATGTGCAGGTAGAAATTCAACTGAAATTGCATAAAATCTGGTTTATATCTGGTTAATTCCTGTTCATTTCAAAGGAAAATTTCCAGTCTTGAAAATTCCCGGAATGTCGCAACCCTAAATGTGTGCATGATGTCCTGTAAAGGACCGCCATCACAATAAGCTTACATTGCGGTCTTGTGCCCTGGGGTTTCTGGGATAGACTCCGGATCTACCATGACCCTGTCAATGGATGAAGATGAAGGAAGTGAAATCACAGTGCAGCAAGAATCCAAATGGGATTGAAAAGAAGGATGACAAAGTCATTTCTGCAATTCTTGTTTAAACTGTTAAATGCCATCCTGGGATAGTGTCCTGGCTGTGTGTGTGTGTGTGTGTGTGTGTGTGTGTGTGTGTGTGTGTGTGTGTGTGTGTGTGTGTGTCACTATTACTTCTTTTATCAGCTCGGTGCTTTGACTGTATATCCGGCTTGGAAGTCGTTGTAGATAAAAGTGGCTGTTAAATAAATACGTGTAAGCGTATCTGGCTTTAAGAACGGCCCGTCTGTCCTTGCTAACTGCAGATAACGTTTTCCTGCAAGACCGAGAGTCCTTGGAAGCTGCAGTCTTGCAGAGTCGATATCCTTGAAAGCTCGGCTGGACTTGGCAGGCCTTCAGCTCATCTATTTGTTTGAGACGGAGCGTGAGCTCTTCGCTGTATCAGCCTTCACACGGTCTGTCACCGTAAGCCGGAGAAACCCATGTTAGCCTTGATCTTGTGTTTGGATGGTGATGTAAAGTCACATATGCTTGACTTCTCAAAGAACCACACTGGGCTTTTTTATTTGTTCAGTCGTGTCCTTTAAACATCTGTTTTACAGTAAATCTGTACTGTACTGTACCTACCCGTTGATGACGTGAGATACGGGGCTCAACCAGAAATTCGCCAAATGTCATCAATGCTACGTTGTTGTTGTTTTCCCGTTAGACACCTGAGAATCCTGAGCGCTCAGTGCACTTCCTGCAAAAATCCACAAATTACAGCCCTTGATTTTTGATGCCTGGTTAGTGTAATTACCCAAAGCAGCTCGGAGGGGCTGAAATCACTGTGTTTACATCTTCAAGTGATTAATTGTGCAGTGTGTACTTGAGCTCAGCAACAGAGGCTTTTCGATTAAGGTTTTCTTTGTGGTCTTTCCTTTAATAAAATCCAGATGAAAGTGCATTGAAAATTCAGCCATAACATTAAAATCATGTATTGTGTAAGTCCTTGCCCATTTTTCCTGCTTACAACACATCTATTTCATAAGCGGACTGTTCTGCTTGACAAATCCCACCCCTTTAAGAGTGCCATAATGAGATAATCAAACTTCTCTCAGTTTTCTCTGAACTCCCTAACATTAATGGTATCTTGAACCCTCGTACATTTTTTGCCTCCAGCAGGCGAAAAACTGTAAATCACACTTTAATATGCAGTCTGAAATTGTCATAGCATGGTCATCTTGATTCTCAGGTTTAGGGAACTCAAATCCTTCGGTCTTTTCTTACCTCTAACAGTAAAGCAACTTTTAATGGATGTGTGTACATTATGTTTTCTATTCTACACATAATTCTGATTACTTTTTTTGCTCTTGGGTATCTTGGTTTATGTACAGTGTACAAACCGAACCAAACTACAATTAAACCAGAAATGGGAATTTTGCTGAGTTTCTGCACATAGGGTTAAAAAGGCCTTTTCTTACTTGGTTCTTGGAAGTTTATCACAAAGTAGCTTCATTTTTGTTACATCAATAATGGTTGAAGCTGAGAATAGCTAAAGTTAGCAAAAGGATGGTACGAGTGCTGAGCTTTCTCACTTGTCTACGAACTTTTTTATGCAATAAATGGGAACAAATTGAAATGTGGTAAATATCTTCTTCTCCCATTAGGGGTCGCCACAGTGGATCATCCGTCCCCATACCCCCCCTGTCCTCTACATCTACCTCTTTCAAACCAACTACCTGCACGTCTTCCCTCACCACATCCATAAACCTCCTCCTTGGTCTTCCTCGTTTTCTCCTTCCTGGGGGCTCCATCCTCAGCATTCTCCTACTGATTATAATATCATTATACTAATAATATAAATTATTATAATATTATATATTTATATAATACTATAATATATGCTGTAGATTATTACATATAATAAATTATTATACAGTTATATTTTATAATAATTTGTGCTTTATAATTGTAATATAAAGTATAATAATATACAATATTTCTTTCTACTGGAAACATTGTTTGTTATATATATGATCATATTTTACAATATATAAAATATATTGTAATATTCAGGAATTCTTTTTTACAGAAAAAAATATTAAATATTATTATATATTAGAAAATATTATTGCAATTGTCTAATATTTATAATAATATTTTTTCTAGTAAAAATTCATAACTAGTGTTCGTTCCTTTCAAAATGTTTGATAAGAAAAAAACATGACTATGACAGGTAAATAAATAATAATTCTTGATTTACAATTTAGATTTTTTTTTAGCCTAAACCTTTTTGTCATACTTTTTTTAGGAAATGATGACCAAACTGATAACCGAGACCCCAGACCACCCGATTTCCTTCCTCATCGGACATTTACAAACCAAACAGGAAAGCCCCGGCCGGCTTCACCGGACACTGTCTGGATCAGCAGCTCTGTGGGCCGAGAGCGACTGTTCAGGTGCGAGGTGCAATATTGATCCACCTACCTGTCACTTTCTGTTCTTTTTTCTTTCACACATACCAATCAATTCTTTCCAGAAAAGAATCTCTCTGTCTCATTTTCATGTCGACAGAAAACAAGAGTCATCGTCATCGTGATTTCAGGAGTTACGACCGAGCGTGGCAGATTCACCCCAAAAAGCCCAAGAAGTCCAAGAGTGACTTAGCAGTGTCCAACATTTCTCCTCCTTCTTCAGAGTCAAAGTCACGTAAGCAGCTTTTTTACAGTGTAATCATCTGAGATCCACTCGTGTGTTCAGTAAAAGGTTAGGATTAACATAAAGCGTGTTTGTCCTACATAAGTGGAAAACTAGGCTACTCAGAGACTTACAGCACTTCTGAGCGCTTCGAGTTCCATACCCTAGCTGCCATATTGAGCGAAGGATAATAAATAATTGAACGCACTGCCATAGTTTCTATTTCTGACGAAGGAGCAGTTGTGGACACGCTGAGGTTCTTCACTC
This sequence comes from Silurus aristotelis, assembly GCF_946808225.1. Classification (NCBI taxonomy): domain Eukaryota; kingdom Metazoa; phylum Chordata; class Actinopteri; order Siluriformes; family Siluridae; genus Silurus; species Silurus aristotelis. The sequence continues at coordinate 3,882,741 of NC_139598.1, read as the reverse complement.
TGCCTCCGAGTTGCTGTGTGTCTCAGTCAATTAGAGATTCTTTTGCTTGTGTCTTGTTTATCTCTCAGACGTCCAGTTCCACTTCTGCTTCAGCTTCCCCATTTTATCTGAATACAGTCTTAATAGTTCACTGTGTCAGGTTTCTAGCAAAGTAATTGGTCGACTCTGGTGGCTTTAATTGGCATCTTTCGGGCGACTGGAGCTCGTTTGAAACGATCATTCAACGCCATGTTGGTTTTTCAAACGATGTTGCTGCATAGGCACTTCAGATTCCTTGTATCACAAGGAATTGCACTTTCCTTTCATTTCCTTTCACATTAAACTACAAACGTAGCAAGGAAACCTTCACATTGCGCTACAATTCTGACAGAAATTAGCATCACACTAAGCCTGGGAGATTCTAATATCTAATGTAGATATAGATTCTAGTATCTAATGTAAAATATTAAATATATTTAACACAATGCTATTTAATACAATGCTAGTGATACAACATTTATCACACACTCTTAGACTTAGTGTAATGCTAATTTCCCCTTAGAATTTCTCAAAAAATTGACCATAATCTTAATATTCTGTTACACTTTTAAATAGATTACACCAACTAAGGAAAACTAGCATCACATTATCCCGAGGAGATTAAATCATGCTAACCATTTTCTAAATTTTGTTAAATTAGCATTAGACGCTTAAGATACCTCAACTCACAAGAAGTTACATTTTCCTTCCATTTTCCTTCCATTTTGATAAACTCTGGCAAACCTTAAGCACCCCACGAGGCCTTAGAGAGTCTGTGGTGCATTAGCAATGCTATAAACCATAAAATTAATGAAGACACAATAGAATGAATCTAATCTAATATCTATTAACAACTGTGAGGAAAATGAGCATTGAGGATTTGGAGAGCCTTGAAGATTTTGAGAGACATCAGCATTGTATCAACGTTAACCTGAAATATTGTGTGCTACATTAACATTAGTTCAAAACTGAAGAAATTCTAGCATTATGCAAACCTTTATTAATCCTGAGGGAAATTAGCATTAGGAGATGTCCTGTTTGAAGCAATCCAACCTTAGCCTCATGACAAACGTTAGAGTTTAAGAGAATGAGAATCTCGCGAGGATCTCACTTTGGAGATTCTGAGGGACATTAGCATTGTGTTTTCACAAATTCTGAAGAAAATTAGCTTGACAGTAATCCTTGACAACAGGTTCGTCATTGCATCAGGATTGTTTCTCTTGAAGTCGTTTAGCAGCATTTGGCAGGTGGAAGAAGGCATGTTGCAACGTTTATATTCTGTGTCTACGCCAGCGAAAGCACCTGGCCAAGAAAGTAGTTCTGAAATCATAGAGCTTCAGTGAACCTCAGGGGACCTCTGCGAAAATAAAGATAGCCCATTTTCGCCTGACATGCTTTTCTGTGCATCATGAATTATTCATCTCATGTTTTTTTTACTCGAAAGCATCCTCATGGATCTGGTTTATGGCTTATGACAGATGCCCTATGTTAAATTTTTGATTGCCCTCAGACAGGCCTTGTCCTAAAGCGCAGCACGCATTACAGCTGCAGTGTTTTTCGCATTCTGCTCAATCGGAACAAGTTCGAGTTAAGTCAAACTTAACTCCAATACTAGAGATAATAAAACCTCAGGTACAGCTGAATGTTTGCTGAGGCACCACAATATTCGCTTGCAGATGATGTGAAAAATGTCGGAACTGTTAGCAAGGTATAAATTACAGCTTCTGAGGAGTTTTTTAATTTAGGTTTTTAACTTTAATTTGCATTTATTACAATATCGCTAACTAAAATGAGCTATTAGTATACAAATAACTGTTATCCATCCTGCTAATTTCTTGGTTCTACCTGAGTGATCTTACATGTCTGGATTATATGTATGTTAACTCTAATGGACACTTTTTGAGATACAACAAATGGAAAAATCGTTTGCTTATTAAGTTTTTTTGGTTCCAGATTATCAATTATTTTCACACTTTCTGTATTTCTTAAAATGAACCGTTTCTATATTATCAGTGGTTTCTAGATTATATGATGTCACCCTGTCACTCTTTCCAGATTATGACCTGTTCCCAGATTATTAACAGTTCCTAGTCCCAGTCCCAGATGATTAACAGTTCCAAGTGGTTTACAGACTATTAATGGACTCTAAAATTTGAGTTGTTTCCAAATTATGTGTGGTTTCCAGATTATGAGTTGTTAGTGTAGGATTTCTGACTTGTGATACATAGTTGCTCTCGTAGCCATTACTTCTAGATAATCTGTAGTTTCCAGATTATCAGAAACTTCCAGATTTTCACTGTAGCGCTGATAATCTGGATAATTTTGGTTGTTTGCTTATACATTGTTTATACATAATACATTGTTGTTCACGTAGCCATTGTTTCTAGAATATTAGTTGTTAACTGGGTTTCTGTGTTTTGAAATTATTAGCGTTTTTCAGATCTATTAAAAGATTGGTAATGCTTTTTAGTTTGCGTTCAGTGGTTACCAGCAGTTTACAGATTAATAATTGTTTACAGATTATTGCTTGTTTTCAAATTATCTCCTGTTTTCTAATTATTTGCAGTGTACAGATTATCAGTGGTTTCTAGATTGCCATCAATTTACATATTATAAATGACTTCTAGATTATCAGTGGCTTCCAAAAGATTATCTTTTTAGATTACCAGTAGGGTACTGATACAGTAATCAGTGGTGTTTTGAGTATCAGTGGAATAAATGATGAAGGAAACTCCGAACTCAAACTTGCCACAACACCCGTGGCCTTTTTTAGATTTATTATTAGTTAAAAAGAAAGTTTTGGGCTCATCATCATTGTAATAGATATCAATCAGTGTTTGACAATAGATTGATGTACTAAGAGTAACATTAGACTCTTTTCACATAAAATAAGATGATTAGGCAAAGACTCTTAAAAATTATAATAGGAAAAATATAGCCATAATAACTCATAGTATTTTGGATACTTAAGTACATTTGAGGACAAACCTTTATTCTTCGTCCACTATTGAGTGGCGTCTAAATGACTAGTGGAGTTTATATTATCAGTAGAGTACAGATTATCAGTGGGTTACAGATTATTAGTATTTATACATTGTTTGTGCTGTCTGAATTACCCATAATGTACAGATTATCAGTAGTTTATAGATTACTAGGTGTTTTGATATTACCAGTGGATTACTGCTGTCTTGCGCTCTCTAGAGTGGGCTCTACTGAACCTTTGCTCTGCTGTCAGGATAATAAAGAACAGCCTGCATGCAGACGCAGCACTTTTTCTCTCTTACATTCTCTGAACTCTAAATCTAACCTTCCTTACTTCACATTTTGAACTCGTAAAATAATGTCTGAATAATAATATGGTGTAATATGTACCATATTTGTGTTATTTAAAAGATACAAGCTCTCAGCTCTATCGGTTCTTTCTGCAGTGCCTCGTTCCATAGAGTGTCCCTCATGGGACTGGAGGACCAAACCTGAGAGCCGAGACTTCGATGAGCTCAACCATATCCTGCGGGAGAGCAAGAAGTTGGGCAAAGCACTGGAGAACCTGTCCCGAAGTCAGTTATGTGGAGTTCAGATTGTAGATTGTACAGGGAATGTGAATATTACTGGATAAATTCTATCTTTTTGTTTACAGGTATTGCCTTATCTGATGATCTTGATCAGGTAATTCATTTTGTATTGAATTTTTCAGTTCTTCCTCAAACTTTTACCAGAAAGTTGAAGGCCCAAAATTGAATAGGATTGCGGTAGCACACTTGATCTAGGAGACCCAAACCTGTTCTAGCATGACAATTTCACTGTGCACAAAGCCAGCTCCATGAAGATCTGCTTTACATGGGTTGGAGTGGATCTCCTGCTATAGAGCGCCAACCCTATTGAATACTTTTGGGAAGAATTATAATGCTGAATGCATCTCAGGCCTCCTCACCTTACCTACGTACATCAGTACCTTTACTAACGCCCCTGTGTCTGAATGAGCACAAATCTTCACAAAATCTTGTGCAAAATCTCCCCAGAAGAGTGAGGGTTATTATAAGGGTAAATAGGGACTAACACACATTTATAACCTCATACTTATGGATGGATGGATGGATGGATGGATGGATGGATGGATGGATGGATGGATAGGAATGATGGATGGATAGGAATAATGGACAAGATTAGAAATTAGTTTTTTATTTTTGGAGACAAGGTGAGACAGGCGAGATGTTTTAGACATGTGCAGAGGAGGGACATATCTGTAAAATAATGCTGAGGATGGAGCCACCAGGCAAGTGGAAAAGAGGAAAGCCAGGGAGGAGGTTGATGAATGTGGTGAGGGAAGACATGCAGGTGGTTCATTTGAAAGAGGCAGATTTAGAGGACAGGGGGGTATGAAGATGAATGATCCTTCGTGGCGACCCCTAATGGGAGCAGCCGAAAGAAAAAGAAAAATTTATTTAAAATAAGCAGTTATTAGGAGAATAAATGTAAGTGGTTTAAAATCTGCTGCATCTTGCTGAATGTAAGACACACACACACACACACACACACACACACACACACACACACACACACACACACACACACACACACACAAACGTCTTTGTCAGCACAGGGCCAACTGGGCCACATGCCCAACCCTTACAGTTTGGCCTTTAAAGTGTTTATTTTGTTATTTTGTCAGCTGTTGAGGGCAAATCTTTCCCATTGCTATCCTGCTAATGGAATACGAGGAGCAGTTAGAAGTTAAATAAATCCGGATTTCCGCAGGCTTTATTGAAATGTGTTTAGGGGCAGCGATAACAACTAGCATGCATTCTGGTAATAGTTTGATGCTGTAATTTGGGACCGTTTAAAATGTAGCTAATTTAAATTATTCAAAGTTGTGTGTGTGTGTGTGTGTGTGTGTGTGTGTGTGTGTGTGTGTTGGGGGTGCTTTGTCAGGACCCGCAGCTTTATAACTCTGTGTTGCGGCCCCGTGTGGTTGGTGAGTGGCTGGGCAAAGACGAGGACGACGCTGACCCATTGGCTGCTGAGATGCTCCAGCCACCCGTCCCTAGGGCAAAGAACGAGGGATGGAGCAGCCGAGACACAAGTCCTGCAGGAAGGTTAGGCTGTTTATATGTACAGTATGCTGCTTGTCTTAGTTGCTGAAAATGTAAAACTAAGGGAACCACCCTACACAAGTACTGTACCTTCTTAAAAGCCCAAGCAAATGCAATGCGTCCTTATAAATCACAGCTGCAGCATTAAGAACATCATGGCGAACCTCATGGACTCCTCCAAATGTTTCCTTGGTGATTTAAATTAGGGGTGTTTGTTTGTAAGGGCAGTGGCCTCCTCTGAGAACGCGACTAATTAGAGTGGATCAGATATTAAATCATAAATCATGTGCCGAGCCAGGCAAACAGACGCACCCTCGTTCGGTTAGTGTTTGCGCTCATTATCATGGAGTTGGGAGTCGATACTGCAGGCAGCTGTAATTCCCAAGACGCTGTGGTAACACTTCATTAAACAGAAAGGAGGCAACAGCGTGTGCTAATCCAACACTGCACTGCTTTAAACGTCAGATTAGCAGAATGCAGGCGCTGCCTATTCGAGTAAAATTGTGAGATATTGCGCTTTTTGACAGAAGAGTGAACTGCATTTTAGAATTAGTTAGTTTAGCACTTTAGTAATTAGTACTGTTTATTGTATAGAAATGTTCTAAAATATTTAAAAAAAAAATTGTTTGCTATTGTTTGTTGCCTTGAGTCTCAGCTAATGAGATACAGTATGACCTCTGTGTCAGTTGCAGTGTTGGAGGTATGACCTATATAGTAGTCTCAGGTAAAGTCTGTGTGGCCTTTGTGGTGGTCTCAATAAAGGATGTGTGGCCTCTGTGTTAGTCTCAGTGAGGGAGGTGTGGCCTCCAATGTAGTCTCAGAAAAGGAAGTGAGACCCCTGTGCCAATCACCAAAGAGAGAGTCTTTTTACTGTGTGTTTTACAGCACAGTAAAATTCTTTGATGTAGTAAGCTGGGGTCAGGCACAGGGTCAATCATGATACAGTGCCCCTGAAGCACAGAGGGTTAAGAGTGGCAGCTTGGCGATACTGGGGCTGGAACCCCAGACTTTCCAGGCAGTAGCCCAGAGCCTTAACTACTGATCTACCACTACACCAGATCCCAATGCAGGTGAGACCTCTCTCTCAGTTTCTTTGCCTTACTTCCAATGACACACCTCCTTCACTGAGACTTCCACATTGACCAAACCTTTTTTACTGAGAGTACCACAAAGGCCACACCCCCTTCACTGATACTACTACAGAGGCCACACCTCCTTCACTGATACTACTACAGAGGCCACACCTGCATCACTGAAGCTATCACAGAAGCCACACCTCCTTCTCTGTGTAGCATTAATGGAAAAAAAGAAACAGTGCCAAAAGACATTATTTTTAATTTGTTTAAAACATTTCTAAATAAGGATGGGTACTAAATAATACATCATTATGAAAAAGCAAATAGCATTGCTAAATCATATGCAGTAAGACCCAGTGAACTAACTAAGGTCCAGAAGAATTCTAGTTTCAAAATCTTTTTAGCTAGAACATCTAGAATGTATTACATTTATCCATCAAACAATTTAGCCACGGGTTATGGAAAGTATCACTACTAGACTCCCACACTACATCAGTGTGTGTCCATACACTTAATAACTGAAATAGTGGCATCTCAGCAAGCCTCGCTTTCCAAACACCTGTTTGGTAATCTGTTCGGCAAGCGAGAAACTGGTACCTGTACCGTGCAGCCCGGACTAATGGAGCACATTTTCGTCTCACTTTATTAGCCACACATGATGCCTTTCTCTTCCATCAGCACCGGAGTGAAGCTGACAGGAGCCTGAGGCTTTGTGCAAGAGCGTCGGGCTGCTGGGAAATTAGGAACACGCAGAAGTGTGCAGGGGGGACGTTTTCCAGAAGCAGATTACGGGGATGATGAAATCCACACTGGACTGATTCCTGCTCTCAATCACACCAGCTCCAGGAACACTTCGATTTATTTTCTTCTCCTTCACTCCCTTGGCAGTGTCTTTTGATGCTGTTTTTTCTTGGCGCTCCGTTGCCCCTTCCCACATGTCGGCATGCTCACTTAGGCACTTCTACCTCTTAATCGACCCACTTTTGCCTTCCAGCCCGAGATATTTTTGACTTTATGAGATGTAAAGCAGTGGTGCTCAATCGATATCTGAACAATATGGTTGCATATGTGTGTGTGTGTGTGTGTGTGTGTGTGTGTGTGTGTGTGTGTGTGTGTGGAATCGAGCCTTGCTAATTAATCCTGTAGTCACCTGAAGAGTTTGCTGTCCAAAGGCCATTAAGCATGCAAACAAAGCAGCGAAGCGGAGTTTAAGGGCCGAGACTGCAGCACTAATGAGCATCTCTTATCGCTCTTTGATCACTGAAGCTGTCCTCTGCTCTGTACACATCCATTCCTCACAGTCTTGTCATTCTAATTTGTCTCGTTCGTTCAGACCAATGTTTTTTTTTTTTTTGACACACACACCAGAGTTTATCTCTCACATAGAGATTATCTGATGCACTGAAGCATAAAATAAATATTTACTATTCAGTATTGGATAATTGAAGATGGACAAAGTTTGTTGTGTTCTTTCAATTCTTATATTTATTCCCATTCACATTTTTTCTATAAATTAATCTTATTCAGATCCCAACCACCATTCAGTGAAAGTTATCATGTTTTTCCTGTAACACACATAAAGCCAAAGACAACTTATATTACTACACATTGAAGTGTAAAGTTCTGAGAAAGACTGTTACAAAAAGAAAACAATTGCAATTCAATATTGTACACAAAGTTCGCATATTCTTTGGTTCAGACGAATAGCAAATCATAAATTTACTGAAGTGCCTTCTGACTTCTAACACATGGACCTTTCACAAGCAAGCCTTTATAGTGCAAAAAAAAGCAAAAGAAAAAAGATTGAAATGAACCCATGTCTTTTTCTGTTCTGTCTCCAGGAAGACGCAGCTCTACCTCTGCCATGTTAATCTGTATTTTATGTGACTCTCAGGACACGCCTCGGTCTCCGTAGTGTTGTGATACGTCGTATTCACGTGAGAAACCGTTTAGCGAGGGGCAATTAATCTACATAGAAAACATTGGTTACAAATGATTGGTCACTTTTTATATAATAAAAGTATTGCATATCTGCTAATACGAGGTGGGGTATAACATTTTGAGGTTAGCGCACCACAGATCCAGTCGCTTTCGCCGAACTCATTATTGACGGTCTCGCACCTGTGGACGAATTCTCGATGCACAATGCCAGAATGTCAAAAAGGAGACCAAGAGTTTGCGTTCGGTCAAGCTGCGGACCTGCCTCGCCTTTTTTTTTTGCTTGTGGAGATGATGGGCTCTTGTTGCTTCGTCTCAGGGTCATACCTGAACACCAAAGTTTTTTCACTTTCTTCACACAAAAATTTCACAATATCATGTTACAATGTTTTTTTTTATTTTTTAATCAAACAATTACAGAAAACACACGAACCCCTTTCAAATGATCAGCTTATGCGGTAGGGTAAAGGACGCGGATCAATTCTTTAGTAGAAACAAAGATGGAAATGACAAGGACAGAGAACACGCCTTTTTTCCGGGGCCTAAAGAACGCAGAGAAGACATGGAGAGTGTGAGGGAGAGAGAACATGAATGATAGAAATAGAGAAAGAGCAGAAAGATGGAAAGAGTGATCCTGTAAGAAGGAGGGAGGAGTCGAGAAAGAGAATGATATACAGAATGAGGTAGAGAGAGGAAAAGTGAGATAATAAGTGAATGATAGTGTGAATAAGAGAGAGAGAGAGAGAGAGTGGCTGTAGAGAAAGATTGACATAATAGACAAAATGAGAAGGGAGAGGGAGAAGGTATAGAAAGGAAAAGAGACTTATATATAGAGAATAAGTGAATTATAGTGTATGAGAGAAAGACACAAAATGTGAGAAAGGCATGCAGACGGAGAAGGATAGAAAGAGAATGAAAGATTGACAAATTAAAATATATAAATAGAAAATAAATGGAGGGGGGCCACAGAGAGAGAGGGGGAGAGAGAGGGGAAAAAGAGACAGAGGTGAAGGAAACTTGGACACTGGAAGATTGCCCCTGAAGCTTTAGAATCATACTACAGAATCTAGATCAACGTTTTGCAAAAGCTTTATCCATCGGCAAAAAGATTTTAAAACGTTTGTATGTTTAAAATTTCACTGCCTTCTGTAAGGCCAGGATGGATGCCAGCTCGGCTCTATCCTCATTTGGTTTCAGGCCAATAAACCCTAAGCATTAGTATTCTACTCAGCCTCGGTCCTGCACGCGTGACTGTCATTTTTCATTCTGTACTCTGTTCTCCGCCCTGGCCTGGATATGTGCCGGTGCATTAAATCAGCCGGAGTGTATTCCAGGGTCGTAGCTCCCATGCGGCGTACAGTGTGTACCAGAGAGTGAGGTATTCCTGTAGGAGAACGCCCACTGAGACCTCCTCCGTTCTCATGTATGCACAACACGACCCATTTCTCTCGCAATATTCTCTGGCACTTCTTTTTTTTTTAAAGAATGTATCGAATTTAACCTACAATCTTCTGTGACTCATCTGTACATTCAGAAAGCACAGCTATTCGTCTCTGCACTTTATAATAGTGAAAGCTGATTACTGACAGCTTTCACAAGAAAACTGGAGCCGAGAGTCTTCGCTACTGAGGCCTTAGTGCCTCTGTGCAGTTCTGTCCGTGTCCAGTAGGAGTTGGTGTAACAGAAGTGCTACATTCACACCATTAAGATTTAATGTAGCTTTCAAACATTTTAAACTTTCAAACTTTCTGCTTTTGGCGTGCAGGAAAGGCCGCGCAAGTGCTGTAGCTCTAAGCCTAATAAGCATAAATGTGATGATACGCATCATGGACGTGTACGATTCACATCATAGTAATCTATATATAAATAGATATTTTCTAGGGTTTTGCCGATAATGATAATCATGCCGATAAAAATACAGTAAAGTACAAGAAAAATTTACTTAAGTAAAGTAACAAAGTATTTGTACTTCATTACTTTCCATCTCTGCTCCCGTCAGTCAACTTGCCCTTTTTCTGTGCTGGGTCTTGGCCTTGTTTATTGATGAAGAATACCAGACTCTCCTGCAACTGCCAATAATTTCTGTGATTTTTATGCATGCTTGCAAAAGGTTGCGTCACATTTTCCATCCTCCTGGCCAATATATATAAATATATATATAATTCATTTTTCCTTTCAGAGTGTTAACCCAAAAATAATAAACAGATCAAGACCATGAACAGCGGACGTGCCCTCTGCCGACCTCCAGATGGAAAAATGTTTGCTTGTATTGCCAGTTTCAGTTTTTATTACGACTGCTGGTATCAGTTTTTCGTAACTGTGAATTTTGTTAGTTTTTTTGTATTAATAATCTCCAAAATGCACATGCAGGTCATTTCACAGTGGAGGTGTATAAATATGAACTGTTTATGGACCGCTTACATTAGATTATTTTTTTAAAGTCCAAGGGAGTGATGCTGGATTTTTTGGATACATTGCATGGTGATTAAAAAAAAGGTAGATTTTTGTGATTCGTATTGTGGCAATAAAAAAATTAAAGATTAAGTTCGAAAGAGCTTGGACCAAACCTGCACAACTGTAATCCACAGTTCCCAAAAATACTGCAGACTTCGGCCACTTTAGCCATCTTTGGAGCTCTATTTTTTGCTTAAAATGACACCTTATTATGCTTCAGTAAGTAATTTTCAGCAAATTAGAGCTTTTTACATTTAATAGGAGAATTTATAAATGTATTCATAAATTTTTAAGATACATTGTTTCTGTGGTGCATATCATTTTAAGTTCTAAAATGATAAGATTAAGATTTATACATATAGTTTTATTGCATTGTTTGTGAGGAGAAATTCAATTGTGAATCAAATTCAGTTGAATTATAACGCCTGTATCATTAAATCCCTAGTAAAACATATCTATAAGAAAAAGTAATAACAAAATCAGCTGACAAATTTCCCAAATTCTGTGTGAAAATCACCACAAATTGTTAAAATATTGAATCTATTGCATTTCTTTTTTTAATCTGTACATGCGAGGGATTTTTCCATTCAGAATGCGACCTTTCTGCCCTTGAAAACTGGCACAACAACCGTCCATAATCCTGTCTTTATAGAATTACTTTTTCTCAACAAACAGAAGCCGTTATAAGAGGTGTGGGTGTGTTTATGTGACTGTTTATGAGCACTGGGACCACACTGTCTGCTCTGCTGATGCAGCAAAACAGAAGATCTGAGGAGAAAGCTATTTGAAGGAAGTACAGCCATAGCTGGGGAAAACTAAAAAACCAAACGGAACCTATAGAACAAAAATGATCTGCTTGAACTTACACTCAGTGGTGGACGAAGTACACAAACCATGTACTTAATTAAAGTAGTGATACACTAGCTAAAATATGACTCCAGTAAAAGTAAAAGTGCTTCCTTTAAACTTTCACCTGAGTAAAAGTACAAACATATTTTCATTCAATTGCATATAAGTATCCAAAGTACTATACTTTATTATAGCTATAATGTTCCTATTGTTATTTTAGTTACAAGACTCTTAATCAACTTAGTTTATGTGAAATGTCGCTAATGTTACTCTTAACACACCAATCTATTAATAGACTGATATTAATAAATCAACCACTGATATCTATTCAACTTATCATGAGCCCAAAACCTCGCAAATAAGGCCACAGGTGTTGTGGCGAGTTCGAGTCAGGAGTTTTTCCCATCATTTATTCCTCTCAAAATGTTCTGCTTGGTGTTGAATTGTATGTTGGCGATATGTAGATAAGCCAATCTCCAATCAAAACAAGGTTAAAACAGAGCGCATGCTCTACACCGTTTGGTTTCTAGCTGCGTGGTTGTTAGTTAAGTTACAGTTAAGTTTTTCTCTGCTCATAAATAAAAAGGAACGAATGATTTTGCAAATTGTAGTTAAGTAGTAAGTGAGATATTTGACTTTGAAATGTAGTGAAGTTAAAGTAATTTGTGTTCATACTGCAATTTTAAGTGTCCATACTATAAAATCATGTATACTAGACATTTAAGTGTGCGTGCTATAATTTTAAGTATGCATACTAGCAATGTGCCTGTTCCTCTTGGAGGTTTAGAAACAGTCATTTATTATTTCTGAGACACGTATGTTCTGTTTGTTTATATGCAATAATCTATGAAAATTAAAAAAGATCACATGAAAAATCATACTTGAGTAAAAGTATAGACACTTTACTGCAATTAAAACTTACTCCATTTTTAAAGTCACCAATTTCAATATGACTTGAGTAAAAATGTTATGTAAACATTACCAAGACACATGTTAGGAAAAAGCCAAAAACAGTTTGTTTGTGAGTTTTATTTCCTAAAATACAAATCAATTCAGCAGGCACATATGCCATTGTTGGATAGCTTCAAATAAATTTAGCATAGCTACCGTGCTAGTTAGCAGGTCGAATCAGGTGCTATACAAAAGTAAGAATGTCTCATCATGATAATTGATCACTTTTACTTACTTTTAAGTCCTTAAAGAAGAAACTTTTTTTCACTGTGTGCTGTGTCAGCTAAATATGGTTGAAATGACAATAAAAGCTACTTGACTTGAACTAAATTGTACACCTTAAACACTGCATTAACCAAAGATCAACAAAGAATAACATTAACCGAAGATCAACAGCATCTTCAACATACCAGAATGAAACAAAGACCAAACAAGTCAGTCACAAAAAAGGACAAAGTACTAAAGCAATGTGCCTCAAACCCAGACAAACATATAAAACGTGTAAAAGTCATAATCCAGAAAAATCTGTTTTTAAATTAGTAGATTATTGTAGATTGGATTGAAATAAAAATTTTTTTTTTGGCCAAAATGGAAAAATATGAATACAGTGGAACCCCGATACTCGTGACCTTGACATTCGCGACCTCGATAGTTCGCGACTTTTCATTTGGAACCGGACTAAGAGCAACTCACAAAAATCTGTTCGTTTCAAAACAGAGATGGTACTAATAAATGACACAAAAATGTTTAAAAAACTATTGTATTATTAATTTAAAGTGGTAAATAAAACCTTAATGACAAGTAATTCAAGATTTTTGTCGAGTTTTCACTACAGTGCATGTACAATTCCCCTTTGAAAAAGGAAATATCAAAAGAAGGAGTAAACAGATTGTGCTTCTCCAGGGGTCTCATTAGTTAGGCTTACATTAAGTTAATTTAGGTGACTTGAAAACATGCTGTGTTCAATTACACTTTATTGACAAAAGTATTGGGACATCTGACTTTCCCTGCTTCTTCTCCAGACTGATACCAAAAAAGTTGAAGGCACACAATTTTCACTTTACTTGAACCAAGAGACCCAAAACTGTTTGTGTGTGTGTGTGTGTGTGTGTGTGTGTGTGTGTGTGTGTGTGTGTGTGTGTGTGTGTGTGTGTGTGTGTGTGTGTGTGTGTATGGATGTCCATCTGAGTGTGTCTGTGTGTATATGTGTATGTCTGTGTGCTTGTGTATATGTATGTTTGTGTTTTTGTCTGTTTGTGTGTGTTTGTGTGGATATATGTGTAAGTGTGTGTATTTATGTGGATGTCCATCTTTGTGCGTATGTGTCTGTGTGTTAGTTTGTGTATGTTTGTGTGTGTTTCTGTGTGTTTCTGTGTATGTCTGTGTGTGAGTGTGCATGTGTGTGTGTCTGTGCGCATTTTTGTGTATGTCTGTTTGTGTGTGTGTGTGTGTGTGTGTGTGTGTGTGTGTGTGTGTGTGTGTGTGTGTGTGTGTGTGTAAGAGAGAGAGAGAGAGAGAAAGAGAGAGAGAGAGAGAGAGAGAGAGAGAGAGAGAGAGAGAGAGACTAAAACCTAAAGGTGCACTAACTTTTCTTTTGTTCTATATATTCTTTTGTGTCCAGTCTGAAGATGGAGGTGAAGACGAGAGGGCTGAAGCAGCAGCAGCAGCACCGAAAGAAGCTCCTGGCGGCCATGTTGTCTCAGGATTCGTTCGAGTCCATGGCCAGCTCGGCTCCATCCCTCACCGAGGACGAGATGGAGGACGAGGACGATGCAATGGAACTTTTGGGTAACATAACTGCATCAACTTGATTCTGATTCTGAGCTGAAGAGAACACACACACACACACACACACACACACACACACACACACACACACACACACACACATATGACACAAGATTTGTGCAATTTCAAACTTCAGATTTATGAAAACATCAAAAATGTCTTGAATATTATTTATTTGTTTGTTTGTTAAAAACACAAAAGTGGTAGAAAAAAACACACAACAAGTGATCATGAAATACAACAACTAAACAGAAGACCAAGTTTGTGATGTGTCGCAAAATCAGCATATGCTTATTTGTTTGTGGGGATTGTGTGTGTGTCGGGGGTGTCATTGTGTGTCTTGGAAAGATTACAATAATGGAAAGAATACAAGTCCAGTAGGGCCAGTAAATTAACAATAATATTTACTGTGTGTGTGTGTGTGTGTGTGTGTGTGTGTGTGTGTGTGTGTGTGTGTGTAAGTGTATGTGTGTATATGTGTCTGAATGTGTATATATGTTTCTCTCTGTGTGAAAGTGTATGTGTGTATCGGTGTATGAATATGTATATATGTTTGTGTATCTGTGTAAATGTGTGTACGTGTGTAAATCTGTAGAATGAGTGAGTGATAAATGAAATATTTTTGGAGATTTGTGTGAGATTCATTCAGTCACAAGGCTGTTAGTAAAGTCAGGTGCTGATGGAGGTGAAGGTGAGGAGATCTGGGGTGCAGTCAGTGTTCACATTCATCCCAAAAGTGTTCGCTAGGCTTAAATGGCAGAGCTCTATAGCAGGAGATCTTCCACTTCAACCCATGTATCTTCATGAAGCTGGCTTTGTGCACATAGAAGTGCTCACAAGATTGGTCAGGATTGCTGTGATTGACAGGTGAACGAGACGGCTAATTACGCTGTAGCGAATCGATCGGATTTTGGTTACAATCTGTTCTATCAGAGCGAGTCTGCTCAGAGCTTTTACCTTTTTTTAAAAAAATGGACAAGACTTCTCTACAGGTTTTCATTAAAGTCTTGCAGCCCCTATCTCACAGTGTAATCCTCTGAAGGCTGTGTCTTGAGTCCAATTACACACACACACACACACACACACACACACACTCTCTCAGTCCCGCTTTCACTGCCAACATACTGCTGGAGCGTTTGCTGCTTGTCCCGAACACGATCACATCCTGACTAAGAGTAAGAGTAATAGGTGTGTGTGTGTGTGTGTGTGTGTGTGTGTGTGTGTGTGTGTGTGTGTGTGTGTGTGTGTGTGTGTGTGTGTGTGTGTGTGTGTGTGTGTTAGAGGGTGGGGGATTTGTAGTGGTCATTAGAACCGGTGTGTTGTTTTTGTTAAATAGAAGACAAGCCTCGTAGAAGGAATTTTCCCGATTCTCTGTGATCCAGCCTCATCACTCATATCGAACTTTCTGTCAAGTTGAAGCAATCAGGTCACTGAGGGAAGCAGAGAGAGAAAGAGAGAGAGAGAGAGAGAGAGAGAGAGAGAGAGAGAGAGAGAGAGAGAGAGAGAGAGAGAGAGAGAGAGAGATGGTTAGATGGATAAAGAGAAAGTAACAGAGAGAGAGTAACAGAGAGAAGGACAGGGAGGCTTTATTGAAGTATTCATTTAGAAAAGGTTACGTTAAAGGAATACTCAGGCGATTTTTCGCGATGCCTCTGTAGCGAATCAGACTTCAGTCTGTTTTTTTTTTCTACAAAGAAAAGAACAGAACAGAACTGGGGAAAAATACACCCTGAATGACTTGCATATTAATCTTGATCTTAACATCTGGCCTTCATGGTGTTCATGATTTATTTATATTGAAGTTCTAGTAATCTATTTGGATAATATAAAAGTGCTCCTAATTTTCGGATTTAGCAAACTGGTGGGATGAGGTTCCAATAGATTTTGGAGTGTGCTGGTGGAGTTTTGCGCTCATTCATTCACAAGGGTGTTAGTAAATTGAGGTGAGGTGAGGAGGCCTGGGGTGCAGTCAGCATTCATCCCAAATGTGTTTAATAGGGTTGAGGTCAGAGCTTTGCAGCAGGAGATCTTCCACTCTAATCAATGTAACCCAAATCTTCATGGAGCCGGCTTTGTGAACAGATACACTGTCATGCTGGAACAGTTTTGGGCCTCAGTGTTCAAGTAAAGGGAAAATTCCATGCTACCACAATCCAAAACATTCTATATTACTGTGTGCTTCAGGTTTGTGGTAACAGTTTGGGGAAGAACCACATATGGCTGGAAAAGTCTGACTTTTGGCTGATGATTAATATGACTGATCAAGTTTGTGTTTACAATACATGAGTTACACAGTGTATTGCTTAGTGGTTAAGGCTCTGAGTTAATGATCAGAGGTGCAAGCCTTCGATATCAGCAAGCTGCCACGTTTTGACCCTTAAGCAAGGCCCTTCAGGGCACTGTATCATGGCTGACCCTGTGCTCTGACTCCAGCTTCCTAACATTGCTGGATAAGCAAAGAAATAATTTTCCTGTGTGATCAATAGCTTATTCTTGGCTAGACGACTGGGTCAGAGCACCTCCAAAACTGCAGCTCTTGTGGGCTTTTCCCGGTCTGCAGTGCTCAGTGTCTAAGGAAGAGTAGTGAACTGGCAAAAGGTTTATGGGTGGCATGTGGGGAGCGAAGGCTGGCCCGTGTGGTCCGATTCAACAGATGCTGTTAATGTTCAATGGGTCAGAACTGTTTTGGCAGCAAAAGGGAGGCCCACACAATATTAGCAGGTGGTCATACAGTTATGCCTGATCGGTGTTTATACACACTCTTGGATTTCTTTTGTAAACAAGCGAACGATTGTACGAACAATTTATGTGCACATGTGCTCACATCCACTTTGGTTGTTGAAGATCAAATCCAAAAGCCATTGGATTTGATATGTCAGGTAAAATAAACTGTATAAGACTAACACAGTAGACATCAACTGAATAATAACACTAATTATAGAAGAAAAATGTATAATTGTGGTATAAATACAGTATAATTTTTATTATGGTAAAAATCTAATAGAATTAAGGTCATAATCAGGATTAATCCTGAATCAAGGGAGCACTTCACAGAGGCTGGTACAATTATGAATATGAAAAAGTGTGTATAAAATGTGTATTTATATGCTTGGTCTGCCCTCTAGTGGAAAAACTGGTGAATGGGAATCTTACCTGACTTTTCACACACACACACACACACACACACACACACACACACACACACACACACACACACACGCACGCACGCGCACACACACACACACACACACACGCGCACACACACACACACACACACACACACACACACACACACACACACACACACACACACACACACAGAGTACTGGAATGATTAATGAGTTCAGATGTCTGATAAAGACTCTGTGAAATGGAGATGTCATTGACTCACTTCCCTCATCTCTTCTTTGTCTTCTTACTCTCTCTTTTTCTCTCTCCTGCTTTCTTTTGTCTATATTCGTCTCCTCGAATTTTTTATTTTAGCGTTTTCCTTTTCTCCATTTATCGTCTTCACTTCTCTTTGCTTTTCTCCTCTTCTCATTTTTGTTCTCTTGTCTGTTCGTTTTTATTCACGTTTTTCTTTCTAATACTCTTATTATAATACTCATATTCTTTTCAGTATCTCCTCTTGTTTTATTTTTGCTTATTTATGCAGTGCTCTTCTCTCTCTGAATGCCGTAGTGTAATGGTGTGTAGCACTTTGTAGCGCTGTGCTAAATGCTCAGTACAAATGAACTTCACCAAAGTGAGACGTATTACGCTAATCTCGGAGCACGACAGAACAGCCCTCTTCTTTTTTTTGCTCTTTTCTCTTAGACTAGATGAGTAATGAACTGTGACAGGGAAAGTTAGATGGATTACGTTACAGTGAAACGATGCTGCATTAATCATTTTATTCCAGACGATGCCTGCGGCCTTGCCCTGCCAGACGCTCTGATTTAATTACAGCACAATGGGGTTAGACCCGTTAGATGACCACAATAGCCACACTTTCTTCACTGAGACTAACACTGAGGCCACACCTCTTTCTCTGGGATTTACACAGAGACCACACCTCCTTCGCTGGGCATTACACAGAGACCACACCTCCTTCACTGGGATTTACACAGAGACCACACCTCCTTCACTGGGATTTAAACAGAGACCACACCTCCTTCACAGGGATTTAAACAGAGACTACACCTCCTTCACCGAGACTAACACAGAGGCCACACCTCCTTCAAATTTAGACAAATGAAAAAGCAAAGCCATCTTTACTAAGACATGCTCCACCACCCACTTTACTGAGACAAAAAAAGGCACACCCTTATTACTAGATATTACACAGGGGCCACACCTTTTTCACATAAACTAACCCAGTAGCCACTCCTTCTTTAATTTGACTAACACAGTGGCCACACTTCCATCACTGGAACTAACACAGAGACCACACCTCCTTTAATCAGACTAACACAGTTGCCACACATTATTCACCAGCCAATCAGAGGACGGAAAAATGCTGACGCTATTTTTGAAATCTGATTGGTTAAAGAAACAGAGCTTTTTCTTAAGGAGACTTTGATAAAAGGCCAGCAGTACAGACTTTGAAGGACCTGGGCACATTAGATTGACATGGCAGCACATAGAGGCTGAAATCTAATTGGACCAAAAATCTAACATCCACATACGCGTACTGGAAGCAGTGCAGCCAAACGCTACGAAATGAAGAGAATCAACTGTTGGGAATAAATTTATAAAATTTTATGGAACAAATATTGGAATGTAGGTTGTAAATGTAGGGTAAGTGCTTCTGATAGTGTTTAACACCAGCAGAGAAGGCTTTGCTGGCCCTGACCCCCCACCACTGCTGATAGCCAGCATTAGGAATGAAACAGATACCGCTTTAGTCTTTGGGTAATTTAGCTCTGCGCAGTAAGACCACCCAGGCAGATATCACTGAATGTCTTAAATGATTCGCTGTTTTCTTTGCAGCTGTCGCAAAGCTCAGGGATGCAGTCAGGACCGAGCTTGGGATGCCAGACTGGGAATCTGTCAACCTGGGGGTCTTGGGAGTGTTTATATAAGGCTGAATAACTGAGTGTGTACCCAGGTCTCTATCCTGTGGGTGCCGTCATGGTAGGATTGTTTTACACCACAGTTCCTTCTCAGATCTGACTGCTCCGAGCATGTTGATTAATGAGCTTTTGCAGAAAGTTACAGGAAAGACAATAGTTTTTAGGTTTATAATAATGCTCTGGTTGTAATAGTTCATGTTTCAATGGTAACAGCGTGTTCACAGGGACATTTTACAAATGACATTAATACAGAAATATAAAATTATATCAAATGTTTAGTTGTTGATAATGTGTTACCTACAGTATGTGACATTTATGGAAAAAGTCTCCTTTGTTAATACTTTAGAATAGTCAGTAACAGTCGGTAAACCTGATAAAAAAAAAAAGAGAACAATATTTTTTATTTTATTTTAAGTTTTTTATTTTATTTTAATTAATTTTACTTTACTAAATTTTGTCATTTCATTTGAGACTTTTCCTTGAATTTCTCACCAAGCTAGTTCTGGCTAATTTTCATTTTTACATTTCTCCGATGAAATTATATGTGTGGATACGTGAGGAAAAAATATATATAAAATAAACCAAAAATAGAGTCAACTCAATAAAAGTTTTCAGCTTTAATGCAAACTTTTATTGAATTGACTCTATTTTTGGTATCGTTTTGTTATTGTTATTTTTAATATTGTGGTGCACATAAAATACATTACTTCGTGTGTGCCTGTATAAAACCTGAACCAGGAAGTAGTTAATCGTGTTATTCGACAGCTTGCCAAAAGCCAAAAATCCATTTCTTTACACCCGTGTTCAAAATCAGATTTCACACTCAAACAAAAGAAACAAAAACTCACAAACTCGCAGTGCAAATCGACTCATGATATACACCGCATCGTGAAACGACACAAAGATGAATGCGATAAAGACAAGCAGAAAACTGGAGGCTGAGGTGTGTGTGTGTGTGTGTGTGTGTGTGTGTGTGTGTGTGTGTGTGTGTGTGTGTGTAGAGTATATACTGTTCAGTATGTGTCGAGTGTGTGGGAAAAAGCCCCTGAATGGTGCCTCTGTTTAACACTGAGTTGTAAAATTCAGATATGTGCTATTAACAATGGCAGAGAACTTTCTGGAGCCATCTTATACAATAACACATTTTTGGTTATAGCTGTGACTCATAAACCCATTTATTGAGTGCTACTTCATGCGGGAGGACTGCATAGGATTTTATTTTATATATAAATAAACCTTTACACATTTTATATCATACACAAAAGTTTGTGGACACCTGACCATAATATTAGTATGTGCTTTTTGCATCCCATTTCTCTGCATCTGAAGATTTTCAGATGGGTTTTTTTTAGGTTCTGTCATGGACAAACAATTTTCAGAAAATCAGAAAGTTTATGTGGACACAGCCTCAACATGCATTTACTCTAAAACCATAAGAGCTTTGAGAGAGAATTCATTGTCTACACTTCCTAACTGGGTTGTTCCTTTGTCTTTTGTGTTTTCTAGATAGTCCATGTTCTAGATTTCCAACAAATTTACATTCCGGTTCAGGGTGGATTCGCCATATTTGACAACATTGCTGTCAAAAAAATCAAACCAAAACACTTTTTCTGGTTGTATTTATTAGTCCATTTGTTTCCTGTGACAAATTTTACTCCACAGCGCCAAGAGCTTACTTAGTCCTTTGAGAATAGACGTTTGCGTGACGGTAATTACAGAGCGTTACGCCATAAAGTCACCGCCCGTGTATTAGAGGCTGAAATGTGAAATGATGTAATTGCCAAAGAAATGAAAGGAGGGTTTTTTTGGCATACAGGTTATTGGCATGAGCAGGCAGGTATTGTGTAATCGGGGAAACGCACGACACATTTATTAAACTAAAGTGGCGACGGTGTCGGATTGATGTCACGAAGAAGGAATTTCCGCCTTAATAAATCTCTCCAGTGTTGCAGTATGTTGTTGCTGTTCGTTTTGGTGTCTATGTGATCATGTGTCGGGTTTAGCAGTACGACATCCACAAGATGGCAATATTATACCTGTAAGAGAACGAGAGAAGAGAGAAAAGCGAGATAGCCGGAGAGATGTAGGTGGCCGAGCTCAGCAGATTTCCTTCTCCATCTGACATTCGGTTGATAACATCCAAATTCCGGCTGCACCTGTCGGACACTGCGCGAGAAAACTACCACTATTACGCCTTTATTCCCCGAGCAGAACACCCAGAGACCCCTTTAAGACATTGCATGGCAAAAGGTAGGAAACACCAAGTCTTTTATGGTTTTTGAGAGACACATACATGTGTTTTCTATGCAACAAACTAGGGTCATTTAACTGTACAAAGATTTACTCTGACCGAACAAATATATAAATGTGCAGATGTTCCACTTTATTTCCATTGTAAAATCCTGCCTAAGGAAAAATTATAGCTTTACTTTGCACTCAGCAGCCGGACAGTTCATTTCTCCAAACATTTAGCTGAAATACTTTTCCAGGCCTCTTTTAAAACTCACCAAAGGTTTTCTTTACTAATTGAAGATTTCTTTCTGCAATTCATTTCATCCCAGAGCATTTTAATAGGATTTAGGTGCAGTTCCTGGGCAGGACATTCTGTGATAGATAACTCTCCAATTTGCAGTCCAGATGAAATTGCATGGTTTTAAAGTATGGAATGGTAGTTGGTTGTTGGTTCCTTTCACCCGAAATAAGTCACGAATCTTCCCTGCTTCAAAACAACCCCAAACTATTGCACCTCCATGTTTGTGGGGTTGAGGCAGTCTGCTAACATCTTCTCTCCTGTTCTCTGTCTTACAGTTCTTCTGTTATGTCCATTTTAGACTAATGTGTCCACAGAACCTTCTGCCCAATTCTTGTGAGGTTTTTGCCTTTTACTCAGTTTGTTGCGTGTAAAAAAGGAACATGGGGGAGGTGGTAGCTTAGTGGTTAAGACAATGGACTTTAGATTCAAATTTAAATCCCAGCCACACAATGCTGCCAGTCCTGGGCCCCCGAACAAGGCCCTTGACCCCCTAGCTGCTCAGTTTTATGACTGACTTAAATGTAAGTCCCTCTGGATAAATATATCTGCTAAATGCCATAATTTTGATGTAAAATCTAATGTAACCAAGCATGTGTCTGAGAAACCATAAAAGGTGTTTCTGTACTTTAGACAGGGTCTGTATAACTTTTTGACAGGGTCTGTTGAACCCATCCATCCAGCTCAGGCAGGACACACGCAACCACCGAAAAAACAACACAGAATATATCCATGACTTGCAAAGTAGAAATAAATGAATCTGTTTCCACAGAATGAAAACTGGGTTCAAATGATCACCATATAAGTAGAAAATTTCTTTAAAAACAATCAACAATAATAAAATAGAAATGAAAGATGACAAGACGCACACGTGTTTCTTTTCGCGTTGTATATCGTACATTAACGCCACATGGTGTAGAATATCCCGATCGTTCTCGTCTAGCCTTTTGATTGCGTCTCCCGATTGAAGCGCATTAACCGCCCGTGCCGCAAAGACGTCTAGCTCGCGTCGAGTTCTGTCGCTCCCGTCTTTTTTTTCATGTCCGTCTGATCTCGAAGCATCTGAGCTTAATCATTCTTTCTCTCTTTCTTTTTTTTGTGTCTTTTTTCACTTTTTATTGCCCTCCACATGGTACAGGCGTGAGGCTTTGGAGCAAAAGACACACGCTTTTTCAGGGAGAGCCTTGCGTCTTGAAATCTGAGGCCTAATTATAGAAATATTGTTTTTATTAGAAAGCCAAACAAAATGCAGACTTTTCCCACTTGACATCAAAGTAGCGTGTATGAGGGCTAACCGCGGAGCTGTAAGGTTTTTTTTTCCTGTCAGATTAATGAAATCCAAATGTCGAGTGAGAGAGAGAGAGAGAGAGAGAGAGAGAGAGAGAGAGAGAGAGAAAGAAAGCGTCAGGTCTGAGTGTCGTCTACTAAGCCAAGGTCAATGTTTGGGAGGATTACAGATCCCTGATGGAGATCAGAAGCACGCCGTGTTCCCGTCACACCGCTTAACCAATCAATATGGGGTTGTTCATCATTCGTTCAGTTCCTCAGACGTCCATTTGAACATTCAGCTCAGTTTTATCAGTTTGTATATATGTGTGCGTGCTCGGTGATGCTCGACTCGAGCCTCTTTCGCTATTTCCGCCCTTCTGTCTGAAAGGAAAAATTTCGGAATTGTGTGGGAGACGTTACAGACCGGATTCATCCGCGTCACTCTGGGCTTTGTCAGTGCAGCATGGCTTGAATAGTTTCCATCCCGGTTTGGAAAGCTCTACTGTGCGTGTTTTGCGCAAAAACATCCAATGGCAACATACCCCACACTCACATTAACACACACACACACACACACACAGACACACCACACACACACTGTTCCTAACACTAGGATAGCACCATGCTCGCTTATCACGCCATAGTTGTTTTGCAGGTAGCAGTTTTTCTGTCCTCAGGAATGTGCTGGAAATAAAGCCGAGATAAGGAGAATGCAGGTAAACAAACAGACCCTTTCTCTTCTTAGCGGAGTAGAAAGCAAGCCAGATGAGATATCATTTAGGCCCATATTTGGATATCATTCAGGCCCATATTCACAAGCGTCCTGATATTCAATCTGACAACATGTATATCGTGTTTATCCATCACAGTGTATCCGTTTCTCCCAAACACAGTTTTTTGTTTTTGTTTGTTTTTGATGACTGATAGTGTGTTACCTGGACAACTACAATTTTATTTCATTTTTTACCAATTAATGTCTCGTATAGAATGTGGACAGTACAGAAAACCCTAGTGAAAGTTTGGGCTACAATGTTATGCTATTCTGAACTAATTTTACTAGATGGACTGCCAAGGACTACCATTGGGGCGCACCTGATGGTTCAAACATTGTAACCTGAAGGTATTTTCATATTCGAGTGGGACAGAGGGGACTGATCAACATGACCCAAATGGCCTGCACAGTCACCAGAAGGGAATATTATTGAGCCACTTTGGGTTGTTTGAAAGGAACAAAACATTTTACTGGCATTCCTCTTGTTCTGCAAGAGGAATGACTCAGAATTCGTCTGACCTCAGTGCAGGATCTGTTTTTCCAAAGACAAGCTGATGCAGTACTGCTGTTAGTGTACAAAAGTACTGAAATACCTGACATTTTTATCCAAATGTGTTTTTTTTCCAAACTGGATGGCCACAATTGTATAGGACGTCTTTGGATGCCATAGCGTTACATTTTCCCTTCACTTAAACTAGAAGACTTAAACCTGTTCCAAGTCAAGTTTATTTCTATAGCGCTTTTCACAACAGACATTGTCTCAAAGCAGCTTTACAGAAATCAACAGTCAAGGTGAATGGTGTGCATTTATCCCGTGGCGACAGTGGCAAGGAAAAACTCCCTTAGATGTTATGAGGAAGAAACCTTTAGAGGAACCAGACTCAAAAGGGGAACCCATCCTCATTTGGGTGACAAGATATCCTCCATAAAGATGCTTTACTTGTGTTGGCGTAGAAGATTTTTTAGTGGCTTGCTATGGATCTCTGACCTCAACCCTATTGAACACCTTTGGGATGAATCGGAATGCTGACTGCACTTAGGTGTATGAGTTTGAAAAGAGAATGCTTCTCAAGTTCCGATATGGCTCAACAAGCTAGTCCTAAGGCTGGCTCTTATGAATCTTTTTCTAAAGAAGCTCCATTGTTCCAACAGTAGGTCATGGAGCAGATACTGTTAATTGTCCAGAATTAATTTAAAGAAAAAAAGAGTCTCCAGTGCCGACACAGCCAGAGGTAAAGCTGTAAAAAAAATGTGGTCTTGTCCCTCAGAGATTCTCACTCTATTAGATTTACAAATGGTGTATATCGTTGGAGGTGTCGTTCCAATTTCGTTGTTTGTCACATGCTTGCGTTTTAATTCATGTAACATCTTCATCCTATCTTGTCATTGGTCATTGGTTCGATGTCTGTCAATAGAGATGTTAGCTCAGTTGGCATTGGATTCTGGATCGGAATGTCACAGGTTAAAATCCCAGCACCACCAAGCTACCAAGGGTCCTTTAGCAAGCCCTTAACTTTCAACTGTTTAGCTGCTCTGGATAAGGGCATCTGCCAAATGCCTTAAATGTAATGTAAATGTACACTGATCAGGCATAACTTCATGGCCACCAACCAGGCATAATATTATGACCACCTGTCTAATATTTTGTTGGTCCCCCTTTTGCTCCCAAAACGGTCCTGACCTGTCGAGCATAAACAGCATGAACTTCCTCAGCAGTTTGAGCTGCAGGAGCTCGTCTGTTGGATCGGACCACACGGATCAGCCTTTGCTCCCCACGTGCATCAATGAGCCTCGGCCGCCCATGACCCTGTCACCTGGTGACCTGGTGACCCTGTCACCAGGTCACCACTGTTCCTTCCTTGGAGCACTTTTAATAGATCACTGAGCACTGCAGACCAGAATATCCCACAAGAGCTGCAGTTTTGAAGATGCAATGACCCAGTCGTCTAGCCATCACAATTTAGTCTGGTCAAACTACTTACGCTTGCCTCGAACACGTCAAGTTTGAGAACAAAATGTTGACCTGCTGCCTAATAAATCCCACCCACTAACAGGTGCCATGATAAAGAGAGAATCATTGTTCTTATGTTTTACACGAAAGTGTCATTCTTTCATGTATGAAAAGATTTTGAAAAATCAGTGGCAAAAGAGCAATTAGTTCTGCCTGGATGTGATGTTATTTAGAAAATAATCCAGTCCCTTTCAAAAGATTCTCATATACCCAATATCTCAAAGCAGAAGATGATTTAATAGACTTAGCATTTTTAACAGAAGATGAGTAGATTGTAGAATTAATCAAAACAATATCAAGCTCAAGCTGGAAAAACGTTAGAGATGATGTTTTCTTCATAAAAACATGATTTTGTAATAGAGTCCATAGTTATTACTATTTGCTCTTGGGAGTGAAAGAGAAAAAAAACAATAGAGTGCTGACTGTATGTAATGTCCCTTTGATCCAGAAGAGACAGAGTGAGTGAGAGAGATTTTTCCCACAAAGGTCACTGGTGTAGAGTTCTCGATTTTCATGTGTGTGTGTGTGTATGTGTGTGTGAATGTGTATGTTGTCTCTGGCACTAGGACTAGGCCCGTTATGATAAATGAGACATCTAATATCACCACACTTGCTGGTGTTTCACGAGCCAGGAGTCTTTAAAGCCCGTCTCATCCACGTCCCCACACACAGTCTCCGTCTATCCCGTGGGAAAATTCACGAGTCCGACACTGTGTGCCGATCGGACGCAGTGAGATTCCGAATCAGCATATATATATATAAAACACAGCATGACCTCAATGCTTTCGTTTATACTGAAACACCACAATGGGGAAAAAAAGTCCCTGTAGTTGTGTGTACTGGGTGTGTGTTTGTGTTTAGTGGTAGATGACTAGCAATAAAAAAACTTTCTCACACAACACACATCTGTCATCTTTTCCCCCACTTTCGTCATACATCAAACGAACACAGATATTTAAAATATTCTTATGATGAGTTGAACTTCCTCTTATTACAAGAAACAGCTTCTTCCTTGTCCTCGCTGTGTTTTTTTTTTTTTCTTCTTCATACGGCCACCCTAACTGAGAGCAGAAACCCCACATTTGGCTCTATGTAATCATTCACCCGAGGTCCATCACAGCCCATGTGGACATGTGAGATCGAGGCTCTACATGAGAGCAGCTGGACACAGAAGAAAAACAGAGAAAGTCCTTCTGTCCTGTTCCAGGGTGTGTGTTTATATATGTGTGTGTGTGTGTGTGTGTGTGTGTGTGTGTGTGTGTGTGTGTGTGTGTGTGTGTGTGTGTGTGTGTCTGTAATAGAGAGATCGCTGCCAAAGCTTTGCTCTGTAAACTCAGCACCCCTCAGCACCTGTTGACAGTTTGCAGAACAGATGACAGTGACACACTATGAAAACACGTCCCGCCTCGACTGGGAAGACGGAGCGCTCTTTATCGAAGTCCAGCCGGATCACAGAAAATTTATGGCAAATTAATTGCCATATAGTGTGTAAAATTATTGCGTTATTACATTGAGCTAGATTTTTTCTTGGTGACCAAATCGATTTGGTATCTGCTTCAAATCATATCTACGCATCATCATACGTTTCATTCGTTTGTTTCTCTAGCTTGTATGTATAGGAAGGAGAGTAAAGGATAGAATTTTTCAGTCAGAAAAGCTATTAAAAGCTAAAAATGCTTCTATGCTAAGGAACATTTTTAGCTTTTCAAAGCTTTTCTGACTGAAAAACCAACCAGCAGAAACCAACCAGCAGAAACTAGCTTTAACTAGCATTCAAAATAACAGCTAGTTAGCAAGAAGAAATTACAAATCAGCTAGATAGCTAGAAGTTTGTTCTTCACAGCAATGAACTACAGTTTAACATCGACTAGAAGTGCAAACAGCAGCATTGTGCAGATAAATATATGTACAACAAATAAATATAAAGGCTCTGGACAATGAAAAAATGTGCAGAAGATTGTTGATCAAGTATATCTAATAGAATATATGAACTAATGTACAGCATGCAATGTATATATGTAAATATATGTAGAGCAAATAAATATAAAGGCTCTGAGCAGTGGAAAAAATGCACAGAAGCAGGTGAGCAAGTAAACTATAGATATCTAAATATATACAAAATGTATAATAGTGCAAGATGTACAGATATGTAGAATATAATCAAAGGTTTGCTGTGAGTTTTACAATCATATACAATTATAATTATACTGAAATTATGCAGAATGTACAGGTTAGAATACTGGCAGTAAAATCGGTGAAGCATTTATGAGCCATCAGTGTCCTAGTGGTGTAGTGTGGAGTTTAGTAGGTTGATGGATGTTGAAAAAACCCTGCTGGTTCTGGTGTGAATGTTTCTGTATCTCTTTCTGGATGGATGAGGTTAAACACGGTGTAACAGCCTCTGATGAAGTTGACACCTGCAGTGATGAGGGTGATCAGTGGCAGGTAGTTGGAAGCCAATGATGTGTTGGGCCTTTGTGGGCTTTCTGTTCTCCACACACTGTGATGGAGTTGGTTAGGATGCTTACAATGATGAAGTGGTAAACGAATAAAAGCAAGCTCAGATTAGCAAGCTGAAGTAAAAACTAGCGTAACTTAAACTAACAGCTAGTTAGCTAGGTCGATTTGAAGAATTAGAAAGCTATCTAAGTACTGGCAGATAGCAAGCTGAAAGTGAAGCTACAGTAGTTGGCAATCTAGACACCGAACAACGAGTTAACAAGTTGTAGGTGAAGCTAGTTGACAAGATAGCCACCTAATAACCAGTTACAAGTTGAATTTGAAGCTAGTTGGCAACTAGCCACCTAACAACTAGTTTTCCTGTTTTGCTGGTATAGAGATTAGAAATATGATGTTGCTAGGTGACAGGAAGTTTGTTTTTTGTTGGCTAGAAATAGTATCTCAAAAAGTTAGAATATACACAAGTACACTACTGTAATATAAAGTGTGTGTGTGTGTGTGTGTGTGTGTGTGTGTGTGTGTGTGTGTGTGTGTGTGTGTGTGTGTGTGTGATCCGTTTAATGTCTTTTTCATCCATATAGCGCAAACACATATATCATCTCTGGTCTATTGCACTCTTCTACCAGACACATGTTTAAACTCTCCCTATTCAATCGAGATATTAAAGCTATAGTCGTGAGAAAAACATACCAATTCAAAATACACACACCAAGACATTCAGCCACACTCCTTTCTACATACATCATTGCCAATTTCTCTGCTGAGATTGACCGCTTTTTCCTTTCCACCTCAGCCTGCGTTGCACTCCGTCGATTTCCGCGGCGCTAAAGCCGTCACTGTGTCTGTGTCTTACATTGGTACTCTGTGTCTCTCTTTAGAGGACCTGGATGACCTGAGGATGGAGGGGGTCACTGGCCTGGTGTCTTCTGGTAGTAAGTTCAGCCAAGGGCGCAGCTCATACTGCCCCGAACCGCAGGCCAAAGTCACCCTCAACATCTGCTCAAGGTGTGCCAGGTAAATATTTACCCTCAGAGCAACCACTGGTGCCGTCTCTCCTGGTGTGTTTGTATGTGTGTGTGTGTATGTGTGGGTGTTTTCTCACAGTTACTTTCTCAGCTTCTGTTTAGCAAGTCAGCCACAATGTACACACACACACACACACACACACACACACACACACCACTCAGCTCGCCACTAGAAAACCCACTTACCAAATGTAGCCACATGCGACGGTCGTGTATGGAGTACATAAGTGTGTCCTAAACATACACCTTTCCATTACCTTTGCCAGGAGGGTATTTACTTTTTTTTTTTCTGATCAGTCATGCGTGCAAGTCCCCTGGTGGTCTAGTGGTTAAGATGCAGCGCTCCCACCGCTGCGACCCGGGTTCGATTCCCGGTCAGGGAACCATCCCCAGCCACTCTTAGTGCCGGTCCCAAGCCCGGATAAATTGGGGAGGGTTGCGTTAGGAAGGGCATCCAGCGTAAAACATGTGCCAAATCAAACGTGCGGAGGATCCGCTGTGGCGACCCCTAACGGGAGAAGCCGAAAAGAAACTAGTCATGTGTGCAAGTTAATATCGCAAATCAAAATTTGTGATATTGTTTAATTCCCTGCATGATACTGTTTTCTACAATATTGTACAAAAGCTTTACCAAGCTAATGCTAAATATTAAGTGTTATACGTTAACGGTGGCCATTTTGAAGTTTGTAGGCGGAATTGGTACGCTAGTAATGATTTAAAGGTCATTATAGTTCCAATTTGCTTAACATTAGGTCTATCATACTGTAAATCATTTTCAGTAGCAATTTGTGCATGGAAATCCATTTTTCCCTGAATCAAAGTTCATATTCAATGAGAAATTTTATTTACAATTTTGCAAAACTCACGGTTCGTATTAATGGTTCGAAACAAAGCGATCCGAAGCAAACCCATAAACACAAATAAGACAAGCTATTCAACTATGAGTAATAGAAGGAAGAGTTAGTGTATGTCTATAGAAGCTGATGTGTAGTAGTGGCTGAGCTGCTTTACTGGAAAAATTTTAATCATTGCTAACTACTTGTGTTTTTTTTTTTTTTTTTTTAGCTCTGTGTTGTATTGTGCATGTGCTTGATGATAAATAGGCATATGACAAAATAAATGGTACTGGAAATTTCGGAAATTTGGTGGAAAGTTTAAATGCAGTTTGTTGCTTCCTTGTAGCCACAAAAGCCTTGTAGGGCTTCTACAAAGGTATATGAGCAAATACCAGCCATTGTGCATGCAGTGGTAGGTGTAAAATTGTCTAAAATTTCTAGATAATGATGTCCATTCTACTTTTTATCTCCAGACCAAACATTTTCCGACTCTTCCATTCTCTATCTGCTATCTGCTCTAGTCCTGATAGACTACTTTATCATCTGCGTTCTCCTCCGTGCACTTCCTGTTTGCTTTTACACAACAATTCCTCAATGTCACGGCTCAGCCGTTTACTTCCGATCCCGGGCCTCGATAAAGCTGTATCAGTCGGAGTAGAGGGCTGACGCGCTCGTGCTTTTGTCCTCTTGTGTTTGGGCTTTGCCTGCTTCTTTATGCTCATCGTGCATGACCGTTTAATCTGTTGCACACATGTACAACGGGCCCTGCAGCAGCGACTGGAAGTTAAACGCAAAATTGCAGACGTTATCACGTGAGATTTCACGTGAAGCATGAATGCGAAATCGCAAGCGTTTAGGTGTTTAGTCATTCGGTTAATGCCACACGTCTGCCATATAAGTCCCAGAGAAATAATAATGTGATAGATGTAAATAATCTGAAAAAGCTCTTGATTATATAATTCTGTGATTTGTCATATATATATATATATATATATAAATAATTTGAAATATATATACAATATATATAATATAATAACAATACAATACAATACAACAATACAATAATACAATATAATAACAATATATATTGTTGAAATTTGACATTTCAACAATGCTTTTTCTATGTAAAAATTTTTTTTTTGCTTTTTATCTTATTATTATTCACATTTACAAAAAAACACTCGCTTGCTCTCTTTCAGTTTTGGGACATGTGAGTGCTTGCTGCTTGGATGTAAGCAACATTCCTCATAATTCTTCTTCTTACACACACACACACACACACACACACACACACACACACACACACACACACACACACACACACACACACACACACACCAAGGCCCATTTTTTAAAAATCCCTTAGGAAAGGACAATGTCAAATTACAGCTGACATTGTCCAGAGCAACTCCAGTGTTCTTCACTGCTTTGATCCCTGGTGGTCCTGCTTTTATAGGTTTCTAGTTACTGATAATTTAAATAGTAACCTGAGTCGGGGTTACCACTTTGTTGACTTTCTTCAAGCAGGAGTTCTATTCTGCTACTAAATTCTAAGATCTACTACACATGATCTAATAGATCCTAATACTTTGGCAGGTGTGGGGTAAAAGATTTGCCAAATCCCCAGTCGCTGCAGGACATGAATTCTGTGATTTATAGTTCATATTTTGTCATCGTCTCCCACACGGACACCTCAAGTGACTTAACTGGAGCTCCACATGCTGCTGTGAATACAGTAGGCTCTATTAGAACTGTTTTTATTTCATCATTTATCACGTACCAAAACGTTTTACTTACATTTATAGTTGTTTTTTATGAAAACCGAGTCTGCTGGCGGAATTTTTCACTTTGTTACAACGCCATAAATTGAAACTAAAACGGTGCACCTCAGAAAGAAAATGAGGACTAAAGCAGGGGAAGGAGCTGGAAGGTGAATTTTTTTCTATTTTAAAATGAACAATACATTAAATACAGTGGAACCCGGTTTTCTCGCCCTCGGTTACCTCGACAACCCTATTACGTCGACGTTTTTGAAGTGGAACCGCCAAATTCTCGCTTTTTCTAAGCATTTTTTATCGGTTATGTCGATAACCCTGATATCTCAAGCACAGAGGGGGGGGGGGATTTGCCATTTAACGTCGGTTATCTCGGTGCAGCCGCAGAAGAACTCGCGGAAGTGGCGGAAAAATCAAACCTTACAGCTGCTACAGGTGTTGTATTGTATACTGGTGAATCTCTGCTGTTAGTTAGTGCTAGTGTTTGTAGTGTTAGTAGGGGCGCGGCGCGGCTTTGGAAAGAAAAGAGCAGCTGTTGAGAGAGTGCCGGTGGGAAGACACGTACCGGGATACGCATGAGTGATAACAACGACCACCGTGAGCCAACATTTACCAACAATAACGGACAGTGAGAGTGTGGAAGTTTAAATAGAGCTGGTGATGATGATAAACGAGCACCATATGTGCGCGATTGAAGCTTCAGAGAAAGCGGCCGAGAAAGCACCTGACACGCTGAAGGGGGCCGAAGGGGGCGTGGCAGGTGGATTCCTGACAGATAAACATGTACTGTATGTATTTTTATAGCATGACTTCATCAAACAAATCGCGGCAACGCTGTTGTGTAAAAAAACCCTTCAAAAACACGTGCATGCACATTCTCATTTATTAACGCACATCATGTACATCAAGAAATTTCAAGCATGTTAATATACTGCCGCCATGTTGATTTTCGTTTATCTCGATCATCGGTTACCTCGATGCTTTTTGGCGACCCCCTAGGACATCGACATAACCGGGTTCCACTGTATATATATTAATATAATAATACTATCATTAAGATGATGAACAGGAGTTGTAGTAATGATAGTTCACTTCAAACTTTGGTTTTATTTGACAATGCAATGTCTACTTTAGCTTAAAAAAAATTGCATTTCATACAAGAGTAGTGGGACACCTGATTTTTGTGGTTCTTCCCCAAACTGTTACCACAAATATGAAGGCACACAATTGTCTCGGTGATGCGGTGACATTACATTTTCCCTTCATTCAAGCTTGAAAAAAGCCAGGTCCATGAAGATATGGATTACATGGGTTGGAGTGGAAGGTCTCCTGCTATAGAGCTTTGAATTCAACCCTTCTGAACACCTTTACAAATGTAAAAACACATACAAATGTAAAAAGGATGTTCTTTATTATTGGTGTTATATATACACATGTAAGACATGAATCAAGGTCAAGGTTCATGGTAAGGTAAATCACGAACTATATATATAGGTATCTGGACACCTTTGGATGACATTTACAGCCAAATGTAGTTCTTCCACAAACTATTAGAACAAAGCTGGAGAGACACAATTGTATAGAATGTCTTCGGATGTAATAGCATGAAATATTTCCTTCACTTGAACTAGGAGACCCAAACCTGTTCAAACATGACAATGCCCCTGAGCACAAAGCCAGCTCCATGAAGATATGCTTTTCATGGGTTTCTAGTCAACATTCTCCTGCTAAAGAGCTCTGAATTGGAATGCTGACTGCACCCCAGGCCTCATCACCTTACCTTCATCAGTACCAGACTTTACAAACACCCTTCTGGCTGAATGAACACAAAGCACACTCCAAAATCTAGTGGAATATTTTCCCAGAAGATTATTATAATGGGAGGTAAATGTGGAATGGGATGTTCAAAAAGCACGAACAAATGTTATGGTAAGGTGTCCACAAACTTTTCTTTGTATAGTGTGCACATTTGTCAGGTTGTAATTAGCCTTCTTGCTTAGACAGAATTTTGCAGTCAGGCATCACGGATGTCCTCTCTAGACAAGCTTATTATCTCTTTTAGATAGGAGAAGGCGAACGATAGGGGTGCGAAGCTGTTCCGAATGACAAGCAGTGATTTGTTGATAGGTATCACCTCTCCGAACATACTTATAGGTTACTTGCTTTTTTCCCCCCATCACTCCGAAGGCTGATAAGACAAACTACTTACCTGAGTTGTCTTGACACCTTTTTAATGAAGGTAGACACTGTGTCTTCCTGCTCTCTTCCAGCTGATGGGACTTTGGGTGGACCGAACATTCGCCTCGAGTCTTGCTTTCGTGTGTGAACATTATATTATTAGTACAGTTATCACGAGCAGTGGTGTGAAATCGAATCTTTTTATTTGTGGTGTTTTTTTTAGGCTTCAGGGGGATAGTCTCGCTCCGGCCGGCTCTGAGGAGGAACCAACGCCGCATGTTCCCGAGCAGGCTGTGCCTGAAGTGACATGTGAGTGAGAGATTGTGTTTTTAGATCATATTAGAAAAGGAATGCAGGATCGTTTTTCTGCAATCGGATAGCCACTTATCATTTGACATCATTTTTTCTGAAAGGATATTCAAGCCTTAAAGGGTGGCTCAACTTGATCTAGCAGCATATCAAGGTTTTTTGTTCTATACTAACACTACGACACCCTGTTGCTTTCTTGCATTAGTGCTTGATTTGGAACACCGCTTGACTGGCAGGACTGGAGTACCTCCACCTGAGCACAGGGGTCTGTATGACTATGTTTCTACGTTGAGTGTGGGTGGTAAAGGCGTGTTCAATGTGTGTTTTCTGGAACAGGTCCATTGCCTGGAGTGACAGAGCCTCCGACTGCCGCCGAGCTGGAACTTCTCAGCGCTTCTCAAGTGTCTGCTCCGGTAAGCGATCCTGACCGAGAAAGAAATCGCCTACGTATCGCTTTTCTGCCCTCGTTAACGTCTCCTCCTCCGATCCCTTCATTTTTTTGTTGTTGTCACAGAGACAGATCAAACCACTTAATTACTCTGTACTACAAAGCCATTCGTGTGTTTTTTTCTTAAAACCTGTCACGTGTCACTGTGAAGGATAACGTAGCTCGATCGCAGGAGCGTTTGGGGATCTAAAAGCCAGAGGATCACAGAGCTGGTATGGGGGTTTAAACTGTAGTCTAGACAGGAGTCTTAAGAATAATTTAAGGGGGGGTTACAATTACATGTACATTTCATTATAGAGTTGACACAGAGGTCGTGAAGTCACGGAGCAGTCCCCATTCAGTCGAACAACATGTGGGCTCGACGCTCTTGATCTCTCCTCAGAGAAAGGCGAGACCTTGCGGCTGCTTAATTGGCTGGCCTTTGTTGCTACGGATACCTTGCTCAACACACGCCACTCTCTCCCCTCATCATAAAGTGCTTATTTTTCTATCAGCAGCGACACCGAGGCGAGGCGGTGCTGTAATTATAGCCGCCTTGTGCTGGAAAGTCTTTTTAACAGCTTTTTTGCCCATGCGGTGTGCCGAGCAGATGGAAGAGGGCTCCAGACATGCTGGCAGCGTCGCGAGCGCGAGGCCTCGTCTCGAATCATATCGTCTCTTCTCCTCTAGTCTTGTGCTACCGCACTCGTTCCGCCTGCTCCACCCAGACAACTGGCATCCCCTTAAAGAGCGTGTCATCGAGTAAATAATGCCATGAAGCCAGGCTTAACACTGTACAGAGCCCCACACATACACAGATCTCCTTTCATATGCATACAAAGACAGTCTCTTTTTACTTGTGGGTTTTTTTTCAAATTAAGAAGAGAGAGAAAGGAGGCCTTGGTGTCTGCAGGTTGTGCATTGCCAGAGCAATGAGGGTAAACTTTTCCATATGCAAAAGGCAACTGTGAACATCTCGGCTCACCTACCGATACTTTTTAAGGCCTGATGTGGTTGTTGTGTGTATAATTGCTTATTTAGGGCACTGCTTTGAAAGGCAAATGCAATTTGTCTTTTTAATAGCTTATTAGCTCAACCGGTCCTGAAGGCTTTCTCCTGTCACCGGCGCGAACGCCGTGGAAAACAAAGCGCAATGCTTTTCGCCCGAGTCACGTCTTGGGACAACAATAGTTGGCGGTGTGTATGAGTGTGTCGAGATTCTGTCTTGCTGGGTTTTCACAGGCGTACCTAACAGCGCTGATGATCAGTTTTATTTAATAGAGAGCCCTCAGAGGAACGCTCGAAGTTGTTGGATTTGGATCAGCCTGTAATCCAAAGTCAACTGCTGTGCTCTGTGTGTGCATAAGAGTGTGCGATTTTGTGTATCTCAGCACTTTTCATTTCACTACAACTCCGAGATCTGGCCGAGCAAATAGAACCTGGTTTAATATCGTACATAAATTTGAGGGAACATCCATCCAGGACCCTTCGTTTAACAGGCGGGGGGAGGAGCTTCGAACCCCCCCTCGTTAGTTTGCTTGAGCTGGCCATTAGGCGTAATAATCGCCTTATTATGATCAAACTCAAGGACGTCCTCTGAGCAGGGCTTTGAGTGATTTTTATGGAATTCCAGCCCCAGAAGCACGACGCGATTGGGCCAATTAACTCTCCCGAGCCTTGGGTGAAATCACAATAAAGTGAGAATAGCTCGTTTTATCTGAACGCTGTGAAGGCGGCAGTGTAACCCGAAGTGCACCTTATGGGCTGGATTATTTATGTACACCAGAACTGCTTCATCTTGCTTTCCACCTCGGCAGTATCAAAAGTATTGTCCTTGCACCTTCACAACCCTGAGGGACCTGCTATGTTACATAATACTCCTCTTCTTAATGAGGCGGTGTCATTTAGCCTCGCTGGTCATTTGGTTTAATCCTGTAAGAACATTAAATATATAGAATTTCTCTGCACTTTTGAGACTCTTCACCTCTTTGCTTAGGCATAAAAAAAGAGAAATGATTTAACTGACTGCTGTTTATAGACAAAGTAATTATCATCATCCAGCTCTTGTTTCTTCCACTCGATTACACTAGGATGGACAGATATTTGTGGACACCATTAGTGCTTTTTCAGGTAATCAGGTATTGATGTAGGTGAGGTGAAGATGCCTGAAGTGCAGTCAATGTTCACATTCATCCCAAAGATGTTCAATAAGATCAGAGCGCTACAGCAGCAGATCTTCCACTCTAACCCATGTTAAGCATATCTTCATGGAGCTGGTTTTGTGCACTGGGGCATCGTCATGCTGGAACAGGTTTGTGTCTCTCAGTTCAAGTGAACAGAAGAACCACATATGACTAAAAAAGTCAGATGTCCCAATACTTTTATCCCTATAGTGCAAGTTTAACCTTACCACGAACCCTGATCCTGATTTATCCATGACCACACAAAAAAAGCATGCCCACAGGCAACCACAATCCCTCGTTAACACGACCCTCACACGTACATCGTCTATAAATAACACATATAATAAAGGACATCCTTTTTACATTTGCGAAAATGGAAAACAAACAGCAAAACAAAATGCAAATTACTTTCTGGACCCAGAAAACAAATGGGATTGAGGAACAAAATGTGCTCGTGTGATTCAGCAAGCTCCGTCTATAAATACAGCCACTAATTCGCTTTTAAGGGAAACAGTCTGCGTGGTGGAAATCGATTGTTTAAAAAATGTGTTTTTGAGCTTTTTCGGCCCTCCTGCTCCACTAACTACGTCAGTATGAATCGAAATGTGTCGTTAATTCCAAGCGTCTGGAGGAAAAGAATAATTGTGTGAAAGTGTTGGACCGGTTGGTAAAACAAACACATGACAGTATCTATGAAAAATGTTAAGTTGCTTGAGAAGAAAAAAAAAAAACATAACAATACTGTGCCACGGAAATGGAAATTTTGAATAGAAGGCATTAAAAAAGTCATGTTGTTGTCATGACATTGGAACATAAACCAGCACGGAAAGTGTTATAACACAACCTTATGTCAGCAGCAATCTGTTGCTTGGCAGAGAATTTATGAAAACAGTCTCTGTGTGTCAGCTGACTCCACTTGGAACAAGCCTTGGTACATGATTGTGTAGGTTTATGTCAAATGTCATGATGGGCTTATGTTTGGTGTCATGCACAGTGGAATCTGAAAGGAACTGTATTTATATTACAAATTACTGACAACTTGAACTAATTACATGAATTCCAGTGTTTCTTCATATTTGGTACGTTCCAGTTTTGCTTTCAGGCTAGCATGGACAATACATGTTTGAGCAATATCTAATGATCCATTGTATCCATCTAATCCATCCAAGTGTCATCTGAAAGCATGCTTCAATCGAAAAAACATCTGGCCAGACCCATGATTGCTGCTGCAGTGGTTATCAGCATGATGGGTGTCAAGGTGTCAAGACTTTGGGGCTAGGTTAGAAGATCGATTCTTTTTTGCATTACCAAGCTGACACTTTTGGGCCCTTGAGGAAGGCCCTTAAACCTAATTTAATTTAATTAGTATAATAAAATAAATATTATAGAATATATATATATATATATTTGGGCTGTCAATCGATTAAAATATTAAACTCAATGCAACTCAACTCAATATGCAACTCAATCTCACATTTTAAACTGTTCTAAATATAGCTCAAATGTATATTTTTCATATATTTTCATATATTTTGTAGATTTTAATACTCTAATCAACAAGAGCATGGCCAAATATGGATGCTTTATGCAAATATTTGTATATTATTAGTAAAAACATGGTGCATGAAGACTAGACATGTTTTAAAGAGCATTGATGTTTTCCAACGAACTAGTTCATGTCTATTAGTCACGTGGAAAAGAACATAGAAATACCAAAAGTTCCCATAACTTCTCTTTCTTTGCACTGAGCCAGTTGCTTGAACAGACGAGCCTGTTTAAATTTTTTTAGATGACAGCGTGGCTCGTAAAAATACTCTTGTAAATGGTTTAAATTAATTATGGTGTTTTAAATTGCGTAAATCATCAGGACACCAAGTGGAACTTTAGCTATGTTTCCACACGGACGGTTTTAATTGCCGGATGTGTGCATCATGGCGGATTTTGGTGCTGAGACTTGGTGCATCAGTAAAAAAATTTAGTTGATGTTTAGTGATAAAAATTTTTTTTTGCTGGAGTTGCGTTGAAGTGTTTTAATTTTGCCTTTTTCAAATCTATTTTTATATTATAAAAAAAAATGTCGACCAGAAATGCACGATACATTAAACGCACATTAATAAAATTTGTGCAATTTTAAAATGAATTTGCACTGATGTGTGTGTGTGTGTGTGTGTGTGTGTGTGTGTGTGTGTGTGTGTGTATATATATATATATATATATATATATATATATATATATATATATATATATATATATATATATATATATATATATATATAAATTGTAAGTCGAACGGTCGTAACTCAGGGACCACCTGTATACACACACACACACACACACACACATATGTATATGTGTGTGTGTGTGTGTGTGTGTGTGTATACAGGTGGTCCCTGAGTTACGACGGTTCGACTTACAATTTTACGTTCTTACTACTTATCTTACGATAGCAATACAACAAAATTGTAAAAATATTTATAGGTTTGCACGGTTTAAATTTTCATAGCCCAATTTTAACTCTTGTCTCTCTTCTTTTTATCAGTTATTGGCTAAATGATGTACTGTAATTTGTTAATAATCCCCTACTACTCTTCCGTTTTGCCTTCTTGTAGAAAAAAGGTTCCATAGCTACAGTGCACCCGTTTTACAAGCAGTACGAGACCATCTCTTCAACATTTCTGCTCAGATTCAATGTGTTGACTTTGGTGCCAGATGATTCCGCCAGATGCCGAGCAAGCATTTCACTAGCTTTCTTTCTGCCCCATAAGGATTTAACCTTTACCCACTGTTAATCATGCAGACAGCGTTTTGGATATTTCATCATTTCCTGCACAGTTTCTTGAATTTTCAAACATCCTTTCTTGAAAATCTCATTTGGCAGGTGATTATAGTTTATAGCATAGATTAGTAATAACACACATGATCCATGAGTTTTGGTTGATTGGTTCGTGATACTAACATTCTAACAGAGTTCTTTATAATAATTCTGAAAGGGAATATTTTTCGGGGTTCTATAGAGCATAGAATTTCAAACTTTATATTTGACTTTATAATGTGGTGAAGTAAAAGTCTCTCCAAATGGAAATACTTTAGTAAAGTACAGATACACGAGAAAGCTACTTGATTCTTCTTCTTCAAACCAACTACCTGCATGTCTTCCCTCTCTACATCCATAAACCTTCTCCTTGGTCTTCCTCTTTTCCTCCTTCCTGGCAGCTCCATCCTCAGCATTCTCCTACATCTGTACACCTATATCTATACCCCATGTCCCTCCTCTGCACATGTCCAAACCATCTCAATCTCAAGTCCCTCACCTTGTACTTCTACCTGTACTTAATTACAGTAATGAATTACATTTACTTTGTTACTGTCCAACACTGACTAATATCAGCAATGGTTTTGTTAGAAATAATGCTTAATAAACTTATACTTAATAATATGAGAGAGAAATAGAGCTTAAATTTAAGCACACTACCACATCAGGTTTCTGAGTTCGTGCAGAACAATAAAAAAACAGTCAACTTTGGAGTCTAAATGTTATCCCAATGCCACTGAAACTTTATCATAACCATTGACATTGAATCATTTTCCACTGAATGCATGTTTTTAGAGCATTCTGTTTTGTTTCTCTTATCTCTAATTCTTTTGTATGTTGGAATTCTTGGATTAGCATGAAGCAGGTACATCAGATAGCAATCGTATTATTTTCAATATCCTCGATGCTCTCGGCAGTTCTGATTCGGCCCAGTGCCCAAGAGTTTCTATTAACCACACGCTCATGAAAGCCAAGTCGACCGGATTTAATCAGTCCATGTGTTCGACTTAATTTCCTCCCGGAGCGCTTTGTTGGAGAAATTTAAATGCGTGATGCATCGCGAATGCAGTCCTGAAGCATTTTTAATCTAATTGCGTCGAGACGAAATGAGACAGAGCGGTGGAAACACATTTGCATCTGTTAATGAGTGCTTTGTGAAGGTTGAAGGCTTGAAAGACGTGTCGGGCGTTTAAATCAAATTTCGGGTGCATTATAAAACGTGATTTTGGAATGGTTCTCCGTAATGCTGAGGAACCAGAGGTGAAATGTTGCAGTGTGTTTACTTGTACTTGCCGGATAAACAACACAGAAAGACGGGTCTGTAAACCTGAGTAACAGAGTAAACATGGACAAATCCATAGA
This sequence comes from Silurus aristotelis, assembly GCF_946808225.1. Taxonomy (NCBI): domain Eukaryota; kingdom Metazoa; phylum Chordata; class Actinopteri; order Siluriformes; family Siluridae; genus Silurus; species Silurus aristotelis. Next base: position 3,841,574 of record NC_139598.1, on the reverse strand, counting down.
CAAGTTTATGTATGAACATCCAAACATGTAATTCCGGGATGCGGTTCAGGTTCCGCCCTATGCATCTGCCTGATCTGTCTTTCTAAACTTTTGCTTGGAGCTTTCTGCACTTTTTTATTGCTGTGAATCATTCAGCATAAACATCCTAAAGATTTGCACTTAATAAATAGCTTATGTCCAAATCCCACCCCTGCTTTAGGGGTTAATATCACCTGGATCCTGCTGATTTGTACTTATGCCCTCCTATTGAATTCATAATCACACTGTCCTTGCTCATCCCAGGATTCACATCATCACAGAAGCTTTTTTTAAAACATTTAGTTTAACATCCGTTCAAAAGGTTTCATTCTCATTTTGTCTCACGGAGTTATCGCAATTTTTCCAACAGTTTTCCAGTCAGTGTTCCAAAATGTCAAATATGGCCGTAGACGTATTTGTTTTTTTCTCTGGATTATCTCTAATCTGACTGAATTTCTATGTTTTTCCACATCGTATGTAATTTCATCAGTAACTACTATATTGTCTCTTGATTTCACAACTAATTATATTTAATTAATAACTGTTATACTCTTTTATTTTTTATTTAAATTAAATTAAATTATTATTATTATTTTTTTAAATTATTATTATTATTTTAGATTTTTTTTTAATTTGCCAGGCAGGCTAATGGGTGTAAGGGGTAGAGACACACTCTTACGCCAATCAGTAGCACAAAATTAGCAAGAAACGTTCCTAACGAATGAAATCATCGCAGCATTTCGCTGTATCGAATAGAAACCTCATGATCAAACACGGTGCAGTATTCATTATATAGCAATAAATCAGAGACAGCTTTCTATTGCATGGCTGGGAAACTCGAAAAGCAAAACCACCGCAAAAAAAACAGCAAAAAAAATCATCATGAAGTACTTTTTAAATCCATCTCTCCTCCTCGTCTAAAACGTCATCCCTCCAGCTCGTATCCTGCACCCAGACTACAAATCCTGCTCTGAACTGGTTTGAAAAGAACCACAGCTGTGGCAGTGTGGCCGTGTGGTTGCTGGTGGAGCCTAACTGGGATTCCCTCTCTCTTTCGCCTCTCTATTTCTTTCCCTCTCCATCACAGATTCTCTTCATCTCCTCACTGGGAACGGTGTAAAGTCACAATTCCTGCTTTTCATGCTGAACATGTTTTAGTCTAAAAAATCTTTTATATGCACATATAATAGATAGCATGTGGTGTTTGTGTGTGTGTGTGTGTGTGTGTGTGTGTGTGCTTGCACTTTGGTGTTTTTGTGGTATCATGGATAGTGTGTATGACCGATAGCGCATGTGAACCTACATGTATAATGTGTATTATGTTTATAACACCACATCCTGACAAGTACTGAGGTATTATGTATATTATATTGTATATAGAGTAAAAGTTGTTTATATCTTTGATAGAAAGTAGCCAAAAAAATACTGAAATAGTAAGTAATAGTAAGTCCTGGTGGCTTTTGCAGCGTTCTACAGCAGGCTGTTTAAAGCTCTGGCTTTCAGTAGTCGTGTTGTAAATTGTTTCCTGTGACTGTGGCCACACTCAGGGGCCCTTATAGCCAAAACTGTGTGGGGTTTTTAAGGTTCACAAACTGGCCTTTTGGCCTGTAGTTGACTGAGGCTCACCATAACTGGTTTCGCTCCCACCGCTAGCCCCTGCTACTTACCACACACACACACACACACACACACACACACACACACACACACACACACACACACACACACACACACACACACACAGACAGAGGTGGAAAGTAACAAATTAGACTTATCTGCATTACTGTAATTGAGTAGTTTTTGTGCACTTTCACTGCAATTTTTGTACTACATTTTAAATTATATCCGTTACTGAGTAACAAAAATAAAATAAATGAAAATCGATTGATGGGCGGAGAGCGAACGTGCTAAACTCACAAGAAAGAAAGATAAAGACGGACAAGACAGATGCCAGTGATGCAGACCCGACCTGAAAGTGAAATGGCGTCGAATCGAAAGTTGTTCAATGCGCGCGCTCACTGTGTGAATTCAGAACCTGCATTTGCGATTTCTCTCTTCATCATAAATGACTTTATAACGGGACCCCACCCCCGCTGTTAAAAAAAAGGACCTCCCTGCGATTTAAAATGAGCGACTTTTCACTTTTACTTGAGTAGCTTTTTAGACAAGTGACTTTACTTGCACTTACTCTTTTCACCTTTACACGCACATATATGTCATACACAAAAATGCATAGAAATGCACGCACATGGATTGAATTTTTCTAGAAATCAGACCTCCCACTCAGACAGAAGCGTCTCCTAGTGGAAGAACCTCGTTTCAGTCCTCCTTGACACCAGCTCGAGCTAATAAACGTGCGGATAAATGGAAACGCCGGTTTCACGTTTTCCCTATGAACAACTCAGGCCATCTCCAGCCGAGCGAAAGTTTTCCCTTGCACGTATCAAAGACGCTTGACTCATGGCGGTTTGCGTTGCACGCACGCATCACGATCGATAACGACGGTTGCCTTCCGAAAGCCACAATCGTAATTTATGCAGAGGCTGCCGCGTTCCTTTTCCAGATCATGATGTCACTGAAAAAACGTCCTCATCGAGGTTGGACGAGCATCTCAAGATACCGCTAATATATGGGCCAGAAAACCACAAAAGAAAACACTGGAGCAGAAACAGAAAGAGAGAGAGAAAGATAAAAAAAAATGTCAGGGATTAAAATCTCCACAAACATTAACATTGTCATGCATGGCTTCAAATATGTCAAGTCATAAGTCACTAAATGAGTTGTGTAGACAGTTTTTCAAACTCATTTGTAGTTATAGAAGATGAAGACTCTTGTGTATGAGGAGATGCCAGGGCGCTCGAGAGAAGCCGCTTTTTTTTTCCCCCCACATGTTTAGATAAACGACAGTCAGAGACGGGCCGTACATTTTCCTAAAGCAGGCCGCGTGAGCTCAGAGGTGTTTCTTTTTTTGTGCGTGGTTTGTCTGGTTGTCTTTGAGGAGACCATGACGAAAGGAAAATGTAAACGTTCCAATGCTGGGGAAAAGATGATAGGACAAGCAATATGATGTGATGCAAGACAGACAGCAAATCATACATTTACTTCAGTGCCTTTTGACCTCTAACCATGAAAAAAAGATAAAGTCTCCAGGAAGATGCAGCTCTACCTCTGCCATGTTAATCTGTATTGTACGTGACTCTCAGTACACGCCTCGGTCTCCGTAGTGTGTTGTGATACGTCATATTCACGTAGAGCAGTGGTGCTGAGAGATCGCGCTCAAGAAACGGTTTAGTGAGTAAAAAAATCAATCTACATAGAAAACATTGGTCACAAATTATTGGTCACTTTTAAATTATCGCGTAAAAATGTGCACTTTTGAAAAGTATCGCGCAACAATTGTGTCTCTGTGTTTCTGTCAGTGCCAATGCCGTTCTGCCCTTCATGATTCATTGATTACCCATGAGCACTTTCATCTGCTGTCAAAAATGATAGTCGCTTTATGACAGCAGATTCACTCTGTGACCTATTGCTTACTTTCTTTCTCCTTCTCTCATGCCTGTGTGTGTGTGTGTGTGTGTGTGTGTGTGTGTGTGTGTGTGTGTGTGTGTGTGTGTGTGTGTGTGTGTGTGAGACAGCGTTATCCCGCATGGGCGACGGACATGAAGCCGGTGCGAGGCCCGAGCCCACAGGCCCAGAGGCGTGCTCTACAGCTCGAGGAGCTTCTCTTTTCTAAAGAACTGGAGAACATGGGCAAGCACCTCGCTGGTTAGTATTAAACACACACACACACACATCAAACATCAAACAGCAGCATTTCTGTTTTCCAACATCAGAGAATATGGTGGGGAAACAAAACCCTCAGATTATTCCAGCCATCTTTGATTAATTTCCCGACAGTTATAGTATGACAGACGTTAAATTCACTCATGCATTGTGTGTGTGTGTGTGTGTGTGTGTGTGTGTGTGCGTGTGTGCGTGTGTGTGCGTGCATGCACGAGGTTTGATCTCGATTCTCTTGGAGGTCTGGGTGAGATCAAGACGTGCGAGAAATTTTCAAAAGCACAGCGCACTGCGTTTGAGTTCTTAGCCATCTGACATGTGTTAAGCATTTGTTTGTTTATGGCGGCCCGGTTTTTAGCTGTTGTACAGGACATAAATTTCGGATCTTGGGAAGGGTGTAGAACCCTGTGAGAACACTTGAGTCAGAAAAATTGCAGCTGTATGTTCTGTTTGTAACACACCTAAATTACTTGCAAATCTTGCATGTTTGACATTATAAGGGGCACAATTACTAAAGCTGTATAGAATCTCCCTAAGAGGTGGTACTTCCTGTATATTAGAATAAAGAGTGACAGGGTTTAAATAGAGCTGTTTAGATGTTTATATTTCGCTCCTGTCTGCGTCTTTCGGGCCTTGACTCCGCCTCTTTCCTCTCATCGATATCTGCTGCCCTACTGTATTCACCTACACCATGGGTTATTTGAACAGCATATATATACGGACTAAAGGTCGAATGGGATTTTCCGATAGCACATACAAATTTCATAGTCAGGTGTCCACAAACTGGTCTATTTATAACATACTACTGTATATTATATATTTGTATATACACTGTATTGCCAAAAGTATTGGGTCACCTGGTCATGACCCAATGGCATTCCACATTTAGTCCCAATTTGCTCTTATAATTTCCTTCATTCTTCTGGGAAGATATTCCACTAGATTTTGGAGTGTGCTTATGGATATTTGTGTTCATTAGCCACACGGCTTTTATAAAAGGCAGGTACTGATGTAGGTGAGCAGACCTGGGGTGCAGTCAGCGTTCCAATTGGTTCCAAAGGTGTTCAGTAGGGATGAGATCAGAGCTCTATAGCAGGCCACTCAAGATCTTTCTCTCCAAAGCATTTAAACCAGATCTTCAAGGAGCTCACTTTGTGCACAGGGGCACGGCCATGTTGGAACAGGTTTGGGTTTACGAGTTCAAGTGAATGCAAAATTGTATTCTACATGTTAAGACATCCTGTACAATTGAGTGCCTCCTGTTGAGAACCACATACAGCAGTCAAAGGCAGGTGACCCAATACTTTTGCCAATATAGTGTATGTGTTTGTGAACAGAATTCCCTACAGTCCCAGAATGATATCCGTAGATTTCTTTAGTTATAATTCCATGCTGAGTTCCATCTAAACACAGATTTCCCCACTAGGAAGTGAATTTAGCTAAATTCACCACTTTCGTGCTTTTATTAGCTGGTAATGCTTTCCATGTTGAGAGCTAGCGCTTTCGATTCTGAAGGCAGCTAAATCTTCCCTGCTAGTATTTTTATTTTCATTTAATAATAAGGCAGTGAATCTACATTTTAGCTATATAATTATCATTATAATGTTATCCGGTTATTCCCAGTGACTCTAAACATCTCCGTCTTTCTCTAATGATGTGGCTTCCACATGACTTAGTTTCCCATCTCATCTTCCTGTTGGGGAATGAGTTTCATACTTGTATTATTATGTGAGACAATCCGTTCTTTTCCTGATCAAAGACTCTTCATAAAACGTTCGATCAGGGCTTGTCGCGAGCATTACGTTATTTCGTTATTTCTTTTCAGAGTCATCCTCTCTCGTTTAAGCAGCCCTGATCGAGCCGGAGATCGGATCTGATTTAAGCCACACGCCACACAGTACACAGACATAAACAATTATTCCAGCCAGCCAGCATGATGGGAATCTTTTTCTTTTCTCTCTTTCTCTAAAAAAAAAAAAAATCATCTCAGTAAACTCGATCCACGTACAGAGAATAAGAATGAGCAACCTGATAGACGTTAGGGAGACAAGTCCAAGATCCGAATCAGATTTTATTAACATCTGGATGTGCTCGGCCTGGGACTGGAATCTTGGAATCGGATGCGGTTATATTAATTACGAACACAATCATTAATAACTATGGGGTGCCAAATCTTTTTTTTTTTTCAAATAATAAAACTAATACTTCGCTCTAAGCACCACGTAATAACCGAGAGTTCAAAGAAATCCGATCTCCAGGAATCCAGAACTTGTTACTTAATCGTAATTAATATCTATTAACTTGCTTATGCTTGAGTTTGTGAAATTTCAGGACCAGCACACACTTTTTCAAATATTTACAATTGATGAACAGAAGTGAAATTTATTGATGTTTGGTTGCTAAAATATGTGGCAAAAAAGTGGAAGGTCTTACACGTCTTATACAAATCAATATACTTTGCTAGATCCTGGAAACTTCCAGATTAATGACGTCTTTTTTATCATATGATTGACACGTCTGGCAAATTCCGCGAATGTAAATGTAAAATGCACCGTATTTACTTTGTACATTTATCTCATGTAACAGCAAAGCAGGCTTAAGGTGCCTTGCTCAAGGACCTAGTGGTTGCTATATCTGACCACTGCTGTGTCTTTGTTAAGATTTCACTATGTACCAGGCGATAGGAGATCTCTTACTAGGCTCTATCTCACTGCTGAAACTTTTGGTGTGTATGGAGCTCGTGTCACCTTTTTTTCTCAGAGATTCTCATTTTCACATACTTCAGAGATTGTAACTTAACGCATTTTATAGTTGTAATTTAAAATCATTATTTTAAATGTTAAATATGGTCTAGAAAATCTTTAGGGAAGTTTTCATATTTGAGTCTGGAAAAGCATGGAATTTTGAAAAGGAAAATGTGTGGGAACCATGAAGGCTATTAATCACAGAAATTACATTTGACAATGACCTCAGTTTTGAAAATGAGAATATCAACATGCATATTATCACCTTTTCTGAAGTACATGATGTTCTCTGTCCTTCCGACAAGGAGAAACATTGCTGCCTGTAGCAGTCAGAATCGATTTCAAGATGTCTTTATGGTACTACCCCAACATGCCATTGTAAAATATATATAAAATATACTCCAGTAAAGACTACCAGCAATATTCGAGGCACACAGTTGTATAGGGTGTCTTTGGATATGCTAGCATTCAATTTTTCCTTTACTTGAGCTAGCATGACAATGACAGTGCACAAATCCAGCTCCATGAAGATATGGTTTACATAGGTTGGAGTAGAGGATCTCCTGCTATAGAGCCACAAACCTACTGAACACCTTTGTGATGAATTGCACCCCAGGCCTCCTCACCCTTTACCTACTTTTCTAACTAGCACACGCTAAAATCTAGTGGAACATCGTCCCAGAAAAGTGGAGCAAATGGCGACTAAATGTGGACTGGGATGTTCAAAAAGCAAATACACATCTAATGGTCAGGTATCCACCAACCTTTGTCTGTAGAATGTACTAAAATGTGGTAAGCAAGCGAAACTGTTAGCTTTTGAGAATTATCGATAGGTTTGATAAATAATGAAAAGTTAACCGAAAAAAGTAGTCACATCTCCATATAAGAACAGATTCTCAGCCGCAGTGAAAGATGTAGGACTTCCCTTGCTTTCTAAATCCAGATTTAATCCTGACTGTTCCCACCGGAGCGTGTGGCAAAGTCATATCCTGTTTACGTCTTTGAGTGTGTAGCTGCGGTTTTTCCACTTTTACAGCATAAACAAGATCATGTGACATATCTAAACACAGCCACTCGTTCCCTGGCGCTATATACTAGCAACTCCTTTACTACTTCACAGCGATATCTGACCTCGCTAATCCGAAAATGAGCTTGTCTAGCGATGTAAAGCCGATAAAGTTTACTCTACAGCCTATGAGGCTTAAAGTTAGTAATACAGTATGTACGGTACAAGTTTTATTTTTTAACTGTGTTCGAGGTATTGCTTTATTCTTTTGTCTACAATTTGTGGAACATTTTCAGAATAATGTTCATCAGTATAAAATCGCTAAATAGTTGAATATCATCATGAACATCATTCACAGTACATAATATCGTCAAAAGTTTCAAAGAATCTGGCGAAATCTCCGTGCACAAGGGAAAAGGGTGAAAATCAATAATGGATTGGCCGTGATCTTCGGGCCCTCAGGCGGCATTTAAAACAGTCATGATTCTGTAATGGAAATCACCACATGGGTTTATTAACAACTCCAGAAATCATTGTCTGTGGAAACACTTTGTCATGTCATGACGCTACACAGCGGTAAACATGTAAACATGGCGTTTTACAGCCATCAAATGTGATGTTACTGCCTAAAACTATGGGATACAATTTGAAGATGAACCACAAATGTCTGGAAAAGTCAGGGTTCCCAATACTTTCATTCATATAGCATTCATAGTGCTGGCAAAACCATCTAAATCAGTGGTCCCCAACCTTTCTTGCGCCACGGACCGATTTAATGTCAGACAATATTTTCACTGGCATTTAGAGTGTGTTTTCTAAATGTAATAATAAAAAACGTGAATCCACTGTGTTGTTTTTTGTTTATTTTGCTCGCTTGGGGGTTTGAATGTAGCGGTAATGGATAATGTGTTACGGGCCGGAGCAGCCCCTTTAAGAAGGTAGCGGATGGAGGTAAGACATGTGACCGAACATCTTGACATGCTTCAAAAGTGAGTAATAGACAGATGTGGCGGAGAGAATCCGGTAGTTTTCCAAAATAAAACATAGTTCAGAATCAGATAATACAGAAAAAAGAAATAATGTAAGTTATGTATTCTTTCTGTATTAAGTTTTGGTCTCTTTTCTGGCTGGAAAATCATAATTATGCTTCTTTAATATATGAGGAAGGAGACTTCAGTGTCAGTAAATAAGTTTTTAGAGCAGAGGTCATTGAGCATTCAGGCTTTTATCTATTATAGGATGGGTTTGTCTTGTTGTTGATTATTTTCAGTATGCCGTGTCCAAAAGTCCTTACATACTGCAGATAAGATATAAACGTGCATTAATGTCACAACATTCCATCATTCTTTCACGAAGTTTACAAAAACAACTTAGTAGGAACAAATAATACAAATAACACATTGAGGTCTGACAAACACATGAAGCCAAATTGATGAGAAACCAGGAAACATCCACAAAACAGATGAGCCTGGAATCATTTAGGTCTTTATTTTTCTTTCTTTTTTCTTAATTTTTTTAAAGCTGTGTTTCCTGTGATAGAAGTCTGACTCTGTGTGTGGATGACATGTGGAACACTTGTAATCTCATAATCATGTTATGAATATGATCGTTCTTGGCCATGGGTGGAATTGACGTTTTTTTCCAAAATACGCAGATACCGGCCCCTCCCAAAAAAAAAAAAAAAAAGTAGTGGTAATCATCTCAAAGCGTAGCGATGCCCAGATGTTCTCTTTAAAAAACTGGGAGGAGAAAGACAGAGCAAAAACAACAACATGGGAACACCTACTGAAGCCAACCAGGATATTTCAGAGGAGCTGTGGCTCTGTGGGTTTTGAACTCTGTCAGAGGAAGCAGCCTCTCCCACAATTTACACAGCTAGTAAATACTCCTATTAAAAACACTCCGGGGCAAACAGCAGGAAGCGACGCTCTCGCATTGCTGACTAAATATGTGACGGATTAGTCAACAGCATGTGTGATTCAAGAAGCGCACCGGCTGACTTTTGCGGTGTTCACGTTTACATATCTTGGACGTTCATTTGTCGTGTTTATTAACATCTTTCGGAGGAGTCTTTAGTGTCAGTGTGCTTTGTAATGCTTGTAATACATGTCTTTGCATTTTGGTAACATGACATGCCTCATTTATCTATTTATTTATCAGTAACAGTAGCTCAAAGTGGATAAAAAAAGTATGGGTTTAGTACAAAAACATTTACATTTTGGGAAAAATTGTGCTGTTATTACAAAAACGTTTAACATTTCACACATCATTGTGTTCATTCATTCATTCATTTTTAAATCCATCAGTCCCATATATCAGATGTTTACTACTATTTTGACCGCTTTTTTTTTGTTCATTGAACCCAATGTAAATGGATAACTGATCTTCAGACACATTTTTAAAACACAGCACGGGTGATTTTTTAGGGGGCTTATCCTACTCGTACGCACCTGTTTCGACTCAGTGGATCATTATCAAGCTCTCAACAAGCTGATTCAGGTGTGTAAGGAGGTATAAATCACAAAAACAGGCTGTCTCAGATGTTCCCAGCAGGACTACGGTTGTGATCTGGCAGATTAACCTTCATGTACAGTTCAGTATTTAACAACATTCGGTCAACCCCCTGGTGATCTCTCTTAAATGAATAGCCGTAAAAAGCAATACGCACAGCACTTAAAGTTCTTGTTATGCCTGTGGATTTGGAATAGGAGCATATTTTACTTCTAAATATATATATATTTAGAAGTTAAATATTCACATTCACCTCTACTTTTCAGTTTATATATTTCTCTACAGTTCGTTTAAACACTATATGGACAAAAGTATTTAGACCTGACTTTTCATATGTGGTTCTTCCCCAAACTGTTACCACAAAGTTGGAGGGCCACAATTGTGCAGAATGTCTTTGGATGGGGTACAATTACATTTTCCCTTCACTTGAACTAGGAGATCCAAATCTGTTCCAACAATGCCCCTGTGCATGAAGCCAGCTCTATTAAGATATGCTTTACATGGGTAAGAGTGGAAGATCTAGAGTGGCCTGCTTTAGAGATCTAAACACATCCCTATAGAAAACCTTTGGAATGAATCATAATACTGAATCCACCCCAGGCCTCCTCACCTCACCTACAGCTAAAGTACCCGACTTTACTAATGCTCTTGTGTTTGAACAAGCACAAATCTCCAGTGGAACATCTTACCAGAGGAGTGGAGGTTACTATGACAGCTGATGGGGACTAAATGTGCTAATTGGTTGTTTTAAAAGCAAACACAAATCTTATGGTCAGATGTCCACAAATGTTTGTCCTTATAAAGTATTTATCAGTGAATTAGTTGTTTCTATAAAAAGCTAATGCATTTTAATGATAAAAAGAAATTCAGGCAACACCTTTTTTTTACAGGTAATTGCTAAAGATTTGTAAATTTGATGGCACTGTGGTATAATTACCATGAGAAAGAAAGAACATCTGGGGAACCCGGACCCACCAACAGTTTATTTTATGGATTGTTTATTTTCTCCTAACGCAATTCAAGGGTTTAAAGAAGATGTGGAACAAAGCTGTGTATATTTATTCCATTATAGAGCTAATTCATTTTTATTCCTTCCAGAGGTGGAGAAGGACTTGGCCAAGCTGGCTGAACAAGGCAAGCTCAGCAGGAGCCCCATCAGCCCCCACAGCAGCTTGCTCCTGCCCATGAACCCCCACAGTGCCAATGCGCCACCAGTGCCAGGCTTCAGATCCAAACCCAACTCTCCTAGCAAGACTCCCATGCTGCCTCTCATCATCAGCCGAACTAAATCTCCCAGCAACCCCTGCAGCCGAGCCCAGACTCCGAGCAGGCCGCAGACGCCAAGCAGGCCCCTGACCCCTAACAGTCTCATGATGCGTTCTATACCTAATACTAGCCACGGAAACCCAGATCGTATATACAGGCGCTCAAGAAGCAGACCGGTTACCCCGACTGGGCAAATAACGCGACCTCTTTTGACCCCGCCAGGTCTCAGCAGCACAGACAGCTTTAGTCTGCGCAGCACACTGTCAGAGGTGAGCTCTGGGACACGTGACCTCGAGAGCCAATAAGAGCAAAAACATGAAGGAAAAATTTTGTTGTGTAAAGTGGAAAGCTGTTGGGGATCTTTGACTTTGGGTGCTTTCTCTCGTTCTCTCTCTCTCTCTCTCTCTCTCTCTCTCTCTCTCTCTCTCTCTCTCTCTCTCTCTCTCTCTTTCTCTCGCACACACACACATTCACCAACATTTCAGCATACATTTATCTAATATTCATTTTGTGACACAAAAAATACAGGTTGGCCACGCTAAGCTAGAAATATTTGCTACTCTATCTACAGTATTCAGTAATACAAGCTAGCTGACTTAGCGAACTAGCCAGCTAACTATGTGCTCTGGTTCATTAGGAACAAGTGTAATTATCTAAATCTATGAAATTGTGCAAATAAACAAGAACATAGGGATTTATATGTTTTTAAGTATTTACACAAGATATTTAGGACAGAAACATGCTCATATACTACCTACTTTTGTGTAAATTTACATAGACCGAGACTCACTGATGTAGTCCCCAGTTCATCTTCAATTTGGCCATGAGTTTTTTTAATACAAATCTCACAAACACTGATTAAATTCATCTCAACCAGAAGTTCCAGGATTTCTGGAACATATCTGGGTCACTGTTAAGGGTAGAGCTTCTGTCACAGGCTTCTCACAGGCTTGTAAAGGATCTGTGAAGCATGTAAAGCTCGTAAACCTGAGCTACCAGTAAAATCTGACACATATTTGAGACCCGATACATATATGGACTGGTTTTCTCATCCTCCTGTGGTTGATTTTTTAGTATACTTTCATAGACTTTGTCACAAAGGAACTAAAGCCCTTTATAAGGCCCTGTATTTGTCACTCCTGGGGACTCACAGTTTTTACCGTTACCCCTTAACTGATCCTACACTTAGTGCTTTAGTGATGTTATAAGAAACATCAGGTCACCGAAGGCTCTTTGATTCGAGCCACCTGGCGTGCTGGTGAAGTGGAAACAGTCTGCCTCGCAGATCTGATGTTCAAGCAACACAGGAGAACAGAGGACAATTTGTCTTTCTGGTTTTCTTTTTTTTGCCTTCCTGTAGGTAATTTAGACCTGAAATGTAGCAAAAATCCATGACTGCATCCTCTGCCTGGTAGGCCATGGACCACCATTACCTTTCAACACTGAAAGACGAGAAAGCATGAAAGTGCACAGAAGGGAATGCAGGGCAATTTATTTATTAGTCGGTGGCCCTGAGGACTCGACTCCGAGGTGCACTTTAACTCGAAGGGAAAATAAAAACATCTGTTGAAGCAATGCGTCTGACTTGCACGCGCGTGCCAGCTGTCTCGCTTTACGCTTCGAGATCGGCCGAGACGAAGATCTAGGCGTAACGTGAAGATCGGACTCTTTCCGTACGCTAATACGCCATTCGACATGGTAGTCACTGGACTGCTGATGATTTTTAGGGTTTTATACAATGATTGATTTACTCAAAGTTTTTCTAAAGCACTAATATTACAATATGATATTTTCAAATAGTGTAACCTGCCATCAATAGAAGGCACCAAGTTAACAGTAGAGACCCACAGGGCCCAATACAATTCCCATTATAACCACTAAAAGCATTACAAATTTAATATGGTTTTATTATATTTTGGCGAAGCTGGCAAACCTTTTTAACAAATTTTTACTCCGGTGTAATTGTTTGTGTGTGTGTGTGTGTGTGTGTGTGTGTGTGTGTGTGTGTGTGTGTGTGTGTGTGTGTGTGTGTGTGTAGGATGAGTTTTACCGGCAGCTGCAGGCCGTCAGACAGCCTTGGCTCATCCCCAGTGAAACTGAGGGCGAGTGTATGGACCGTCCAGAGCAAGACAAGTGTAAGTATAATGAAGCTTTCCCCTGTTAACATTTACACCAACCTTTACTGAGCACTTACTGGAGCTGCTGTACTCTCTCTCTCTCTCTCTCTCTCTCTCTCTCTCTCTCTCTCTCTCTCTCTCTCTCTCTCTCTCTCTCTCTCTCTCTCTCTCTCTGTGTGTGTGTTGGAGTGGAAGATCTCCTGCAATAGAGCTCTGACATCAACCCTATTGAATACCTTTGGGATTAACTGAAAACTGATTGCACCCCAGACCTCCTCACTTCACCTACATCAGTACCTGACTTTAATAACACTCTTGTGGCTGAATAAGTACAGATCACCACACACACACTCCAAAATCCAGGTTATTATAACAGCAAATGGGGAGTAAATGTGGAATGGGATGTTCAAAAAGCGCATAAAAGTTGACAGTGTTATAGCAGGTATTAAAGGTGTAGTAATGGGAGTTAAATTAATATTGATAGATGTGGGTTTAAATACAGAATAGCTCTCGTTGTTTTTCCTGAGATTTTCTTACACAGAATATGAGAAAGATCTGATTTCTAATTACATACACCTAATGTTGTTTTTTTATATTCATCACAATACCTTTTATGATTGGCACGCACGTAATTTAAGAGCGATATATGTCCGTGCGACATTCTTGGATAGTAATCGACACTGTCTGCGTGGAGCCGAGGTATGACTGCCTGTTAGTTCCTTCGGCGTGCCAAAGCCTTTTAAAGCCTCCCTCTCTCAGTATCAGTACCTGGCTGCACCTTGTTTGGCTTGGAGGCTGAAATGCTGCAGACTCTTCGATTGTGTTCATATTGTCTAGCGGATTATAGCGTCGGGTTTCGTTTTCAAAGGAAATGCCAAAAGACTTAAGCGTGCACCAGAGTCAGAAAAAGAGACCGGTTCTCCTGCACAAACTGTACCTCAGCGTCATTAATAAATACGGCTGATCTCATTTTTAGTCCACTAGCATGGCACAGGCTGCGCAGTAAGTCCTCCAGGAGCCGTTAGTCTTTTAATGATATTAATGTTGCTTTAAATCAAAGGCCTGGCCCAGAAACGGCGCCTTCGAGCTCGGAGCCTGTACATTACGTAAGTGTGCTCGTGCGTGGACAGCCGAGTGCGTGTTAATCGTTACACGTATTGTTTTCAACGTATCATATGTTGTGCGATATTTGCTATAGCAGATGACTTCATTTAATTGGAAAGATCAGCATTTTGGCCTAAGCATTTTTGATGTGCTTGTTCTCTGGAACGCAGAAATGCTCTCCGATTAACATCCAGTAAACAGCTTATACAGAGCCGTCCATATCAGGACAAAGCTTGGGCCAATTTTTTTTATAGAAATCACATAGCAGGAACAACTAAAGTCTTGCAATTAAATCAAAATGTAACTGTATACGAGAGCTGATTCAGAGGAACGACGGATTTCTCTTTGCCAAAGCAAATCCCACAGGCATACAGAGTAATATACAATAAGAGTTCCTATACAATAAGAGTAAATAACGCAGCGGATTTATTAAAAAGAAGGCGAGTCATGAGCCACAAATCCACTCTGCAGTGCCAACCACCAGACATGTCCATGTGCTGCCTGGCACGCTGAAAGACGTGCTCATTGAGCCGATCAGCAGGGGGTTCGCTCTCCCCTCCTTTCCTGTCTGCACTTCCATGCCAGTGGTTGTTTCTGAGCCTTTTCCAAGCCTATGGTGCGAGCAGCGAAAGAGAGAGGGCAGTGCTTATAACCATTTCCTGTTATTCCAGAGACTTCCAGAATGGGCTAACCACTAACCCTGAGAGATGAAAGACGGCCTTTGGTCTTACGCCGTCCTTTATTGTGGTTCACGCGTTCGACCTCATTCCGAACGTTCGCCTGATGAGCAACCTGCTGTGGGCTAAAGTGTGCATAAAACACGCCTAACACTAAAACATCAACCGCAAAGCAAATATTGGTTACATGTCTCTAAGGATAGCTTGGTCATTAGCATAGTGGAGTGCAGACAGGGTGTGATACAAATCTAGACCCCCTGGTATCTTAGTACAGGATATTTATATTTAACTCAACCATTTGTCCACCTGTCCTTCCATCCAATTATCCATTCACCCACTTTATCTATTTTTTTATCTTTATCTTTCATCTATCCACTTATATCTATCTGTCTATCCAAACATCCATCCAGTCAGTGATTCAACCACCCATCTATCTACTATCTACCATCACCGTACGTCATACTGTCCATCTTGCATCATCTGTCTATTAATACATTAATACCCCATGCATGCTGTAGGTATTTCCATTCATTCATGTTCAGTTAATACTCGTTAACCCATCTTTCATTCATAGTCGGTCACATCATCCATCACCAGCAATTCATGCAATTCATGCATACTCTATCCATCCACCGATCCACCCACCGATCCACCCACCAATCCACCCACCCATCTATCTATCTATCTATCTATCTATCTATCTATCTATCTATCTATCTATCTATCTATCTATCTATCTATCTATCTATCTATCTATCTATCTATCTATCTATCTATCTATCTATCTATCTATCTATCTATCTGATCACCCAACTATCCACATTGCATAATTCTGTAAAATGATATCCTACATTTATTCAGAACTGTTTATCTGCCTTTCCATCTTGCCAGCTATATATCCATCCATCCATCCATCCATCCATCCATCTGCTCATTCATTCATCCATCCAGCCAGTCACCCATTATCTCATTTATCCACTGATGCATGCTGTAATTATTTCCATTCATTCATGCTGAGTTTATATTGTCAAACCATCTTTCATTCATATTATATCTGTTTGTCCAACCGCATCATCCATCAGCAAAAATTCATGCATCCATCCACACTATCCATCCACCCATTTATCTGATCATCCATCTATTAAAAAGCATCTACCTTTAAAAGCATTTCATCCATCCATCCATCCTGCCATCCATCCATCCATCCATCCATCCATCCATCCATCCATTCATCCATCCCTTAATTCATTAATCTATCAATTTACACCATTTATCCATCTATTTATCTAGTCACAAGCTGTTAACATTGCATCATACTGTAAAGTAAATTCTTACATTTATTTGTAGCTATTCATCTGCCTTCTTATCTTGCCATCCATCCATCTATCTATTTATTTATTCTTCCATTTATCTAAGTTATCCACATCATCCTTCCCTACTGGCATCAATCACTAAAGTCGTTTTTTACATCTATCTATAACCTTCCATCAGTCTACATTTCCATTTGGCTTTCAATCCATCCATCCTTCTGTGCTTCTAGTCTGCAAGCCATCCATCCATATTTGCACTGAATAATGTTTTAACATCCTTATCATCTGCACATTTAGCCTCCTGCCTGGATCTACAAATCAATACATTATTTATTCCAGAGTGTTTGCCCAATTTTCCCTTTTTTCCTTATGCAAATATCCATCCACCCCTTTATCCATTAATCCATCTGCCAAAAAACATCATTCTTCAGTGTTCCCTATTAAATCTTTTCCCTTTTCTCTGCTTGTTTGTAGGTAACCCTGGAGGAATGAGAGATGCCAATAAACGATCAGTGTTCTCAGGTAAGCCTGCTTAATGTTTGCAAGGTTGCCAAGCTGAGAAGGAAAGAATAAAGAGGCAACCCCAGAAGGGTCCAAACAAACCTGACAAGCCCAGTATGAGAATTTTTCTATTCCCTCACTCTCTGTCAGTGATCTCATCCCAGACATATCTCATGCTGCTTAGTCTTTCCCTCCAAATTAATCACGACTGAGTCAGATGCCCTCACCCGCGTTTGTATAGCTGCCTATTATTACCACATCTTTATTAGAAGATATAGAGCGGCTGCAAGAGTCCACAGGCTGCTGGTGAGGAAAGAGCATGTCTGATGCCCATTTCCAATGACTCAGGCAGCTCCAGAGGCAAAGGGGTGAGAGAAACGTCTGGCCACTCCGTCTGCGGTCGTTGTTCTTAAGAGGAGAGGGAGGGATTATACAGGGGTTTCTCTTTGCGACTTCATCAAGATCCACGCACAAACACACACACCATAAAAGATCCAACTGGATGGCAATTCATACAGCAGTTGGTTTTTCCACTTTCATGTTTGTCTTTGGCATGTTCTAATATTAATAGGTCTGTTTGTGGTCATTACCGCAGCCATTATTCGTAATAGTGGTTGGATTTAAACGAAAACCCGTCTCTAAACAACTAATCTTTTTTTTTTTTTTTTACAGGCATATAACGTGACAACTTCAGACCGAGACCCAATCCTACGTATGCAATCTAAACGGGCATTTTGAACATTGTGAATAAGCCAGAGAGACTTATTTTGTTATACTTCCTACAAAAAAAAAAATAAATGGATTGTGTACTTTTTTTTACACAGAGGTTAATATTTCTTAGAACCTGGCACATCTGTATGCTAAAGTACAAATACTTGAAAATTAGAGAATGTAGTATGTCGATAAGAATGCCATGTATCTGTTTGAGCTGTTTTGTTTGCCTTTTTAGCATGCTTCTCGTTTGAATTACGGGGGACGGTTTCTCGACACATTGGCCTTGCGTTGAAGTCATGTGTACGACCGTATGTGCCAGCGGATAGAGAAAAAAAACATATTTTTGATAACCGCAAAGGTAACTCAAACCTTGTTCAGCGTTGGATGGATGTGTAAATGTAAAGGAGCACCCTTAAGCCTGTTTTACACTGTATGACTATTAGGTTGATTTTATTTTTAAAAATCGCACGTCATGCCAAAAGATTCGGCTCAGCGCAGCAGATTTGGTGTCACTCCATCCAAAAAAACCTGCAGTGCCACTAGACAGTGTCTGAACGTCAGGTGACTTGACCAAAAGCTCACTGGACAGCAAAAGGTCCATTATTAGCTGTTTTAAAGTGTACAAAAGATGGCAAAATCATCCTTATTACCTCAATCTCACTTTCGAAGGCATACACAGAACCTAGGCGTTTCCTTTAAATCCAGGTATCTCTATTGCTAGTGACAGAAAGTGCAATATTTTCTTTTCTTCTGGAATACACGTGACGGAATCATACAGTGTAAAAGAGGCTTTCTCACCTGTATCACTGCCCTTCACGAACAACACAGCAAGCACTCTTTTACTTCCTACAACGAATGATGTGGAACGAGATTTCTTTATTATTTTGTACCGACGATGCACTATATAGCCTGCTACCCCTTGTATGATGCAAATTAAAATGATTTATACCGTTCCTTGTCTTGTCCTGTATCTGTTTTTATAGAAATACTGTATATGGCTACAAACACTGTATAAGGTGTACAAATACGTGGACACCCCACCTCAGGGGATTCAGCTGAACGTAGTTGCTGTCAGGTGACTATAATTTCTATAGATAAACAGTGTCAGCGTATTAAAAAATACCAGTGGTGGGCCATGCATTTGGTACCTGGGCCTTCAGTGGGGACTTACTTGACTTAATGCACCTCTTAATACCACCACTATCAATTCGCAATTATAGAAACCATCAATACAATACAAAAACGCAATAATGTGCACCTACATCATCTGGAGCAGTTCAGAACCAATATTTGTCTAATAACATGACAAAAACATTAAAATGTAAATAAAATACAACCTACTCACCAGAGATGCAGACTTATCATTTGCACTGCTCCTCAGAGGCTGTAATCCAGTGGTACCGCTCGTATTCACTGGTCTGGAAGTGGAGAAAAAACCCTTTCCCAGGCTGAGACAAGCTCTATCTTTGTCAGCCATTGTGGGTGTTAAAAAAGTCCACCTCAGATGTATTAATGTGTGCAGAGCTACACATGTGTTTTGCCAGTCGAACTTGGCTGTAACAGTTTCCCTCTGACCAACCAATCAAGGGATAAAAAAATGCTGACGCTATTCTGGGACAGCTAGCTGCCCTGTGACGCGAATTTGAAATCTGATTGGTTAAAGAAACAAACCTTTTTCTTAAGGAGACTACGGTAAAAAGGCCAGCAGTACAGACTTTGAAGGCCCTGGGCAGATTAGATTGACATGGCAGCACATAGACGCTGAAATCTGATTGGACAAAAAATTTTACATCCACATACATGTTCTGGAAGCAGTGCAGCCAAGAGAAACGCTACGAAATGGAGAGAATCAACTGTTGGGAATAAATTAATAAAATTTCATGGAACAAATATTAGAATTTAGTTTGTAAATGTAGGTCAGTGCTTCTGATAGTGTTTAGGCCAGCAGAGAAGGCTTTGCTGGCCCTGACCGCCCACCACTGAAAAATACGTAAGATGCCACTTTTAGAAATCTTCAGTTGCTTCACTCCCTACAGACTTTAAACCTGCCTCTGGAAGCAACATCAACGCAAGAGCAGTGCGTCATGCACAGAAACCTGAAATGGGTTTTGATGGCTGAGCAGCTGCAACAAAAGCCCGAAGATCACCATGCGAAGCTGCAGCTGGTAAGAAGCAGGCTGTCGGAAATCTGGATTTGTGGAGTCATTTTCTGAAGTGATGAATTACTATCTGGCCGTCTAGTGAAGGAATCAGGGTTTGGCAGATCCCAGGAGAACACTACCTACCAGAATGCGTTGCCAAGAGTGAAGTTTGGTGGAGGAGGGATAATAGTCCTGGGCTGTTTTTCGGGGTGTGGGCTGCTTAGTTCCAGTAAAGGTTAATGTTAGTACTAGAGCATACAAAGAGTTTTTTTTTCACAATCATACACTTCTAACTTTGTGGCAACGGTTTGGGGAATCCCAGTCTTCCGAGAAAAGGTTATTATAGCTTCAAAAAGGGGGATTTAGGAGTTTTAAAATGGACTGGATGTCCATGGTTTTGGAATTGGAATATCCACCATGCTCATATAGGTGTGAAAGTCAGGAGTTTACACATTTTTGGCAGCATAATGTAATTTTATGATGGTGTAAACAGTGATAAAAAATAAATAGAATATGCAGGTTTTAAACATCGCAATTTCTTGCTCTAAATATTGTCATGATGGAGGTGGTGTTGGACCATTGATCAGAAGGTCCACAGCCATACCACTGCCAGGCCTCTGAGCAAGGCCCTCAACCCTCAAATGCTTGGAAGATCTTTGCCCATATGAATAATTCCAGTTTCCATAAATGGAAATGTACTATCCAATTCTGACTGCATTATTGAAGTTGTAATGGTTATTGGGAGATTGTAGCTTAGTGGTTAATGCTTTAGACTTGAATCTGAAGGTCGGAAGAGTAAATCCCAGCTGTACCAAGCTGCCACTCCAGGGCCCTTAAGCAAAGCCCCATAGCTGCTCAGTTGTATAAAATGAGATAAAATTTAAGTTGCTCTGGATAAGGGCGTCTGCCAAGTGCAATAAAAGTTTAATTGATTTTAATGGAAACTGTAATGGTCTTTGTGGGTCATTTCTATTGGTGACATGTTATGTCTTGTGGATACCTTAAAGGACTAATAGAACTGGAATAGGATCTACTGGACACCAGTGGGAAATATTGAGCATCCAGATTCTGGCCAGTTTCTACAATAGTTTTTATGGTTTGGTAATAATGATATGATGATATATACAAACATTAATGGAGGTAATGGAAACCATTAGGTGATAGTTTAACCGTTGATGTAATGGGCTTAAAGTGGAATCCATTCAAATTTCTGAATTACAGTTCTATATATATTTCTCAGGCAGTAGATTGTCTTCTTGATTTGTGGTCATTAGCTTTGGTGAGCCATATTTCAATAAAAACAGCTATAACAGTGACATCACTATGAACACTGCTGGTTGTTGGCATGACAACGGTGAAGTCAGAACATCGATGGAAAATAAAACTCGTTCACTTTGTTCAGCATTTTGAGCAAAAGCCACGTTGAATAAAAATACATTGGACATCTCCGAATTATTAACAGGACCTCCTAGTGATGGAAAAAAAGCACGAATCTTGACCGGGCTTCACCTCTGAACCAGGTTTTGTTCCTAAGTAGGCTGTAAATTTGTTAAAAAAAAAAAGCGTTCGCCCTCGAGAGAGACGCGAGAGTCCGGCTATTTTGTTTCCGGGCAGCAATTTCAGTGGAAAAGATTTGTTTGCATCTGAACCGGGTCCAAGTCACACTTGGTCTTTAACCCAGGCTCCAGCACCACTGACATATTTTACAAGAATCGCACATTCGTGTGACATTCGCTGTATACTCTGGAAGTTTTACTTCTCGTTAGAGTCAGTTAAACCCCGCGATTTCTCCATCAGCCTGACAGATGTTGTTTTCAGAGCTGACGCTATTGAGATTTCAGCGGATCTTGTTTCATGCCTCAACTTCTTCCAGTCGTAATGATCTCGGCTTTTTCCCGAAAGGTCAGCAGGGCCTTAAACAAACGAGGATCAGCAGGATACGCCTTCCTTTCTACACGATAAGATTTATTCAAACTAATATTGAAACTCACGTCTAAACCTCTCCCAGGAACTAATCTCTCCAGGCTCCATCGCCTCCCATTTCCATTGCAATTCCTCATAAATATCAGCATAGGTCCGTGAGTGTGTGTGTTTTATGTGTGGGTGTGTGCGCAAATAACCTTATGACCGACCAACAATCAGCAGCTTCTCACATCTTTTTCATCTCAGACCCATTTATTCAGACAGGAGCGTGAGATCAGCAGGCCGGTGCCAGCATCCTACCATACTGGCCCTCTTCAAACCTCCTAACATCGATTTTGAGCAGGATGTGGGTTTCAAGAAGCCTCAGCATGTCTGCTATTTTTCCAAAAAACATAGTTATGAAGAACGGCTGGGATTCAACAGTCATCAGTCTCCTGTGAAAGAAATTGCAATTTTTTAATAACTGAGGGATGTGTACCATCTCATTCAGGTATTTCCCTTATAATGTTTAGACTGGTGTTAGGAATGAGGGATGTGGTTAGGGAGAACTTACCTCGCTCTGGATCTACGTTATTAGTCGTAACTGTTTGCACGTGTGCCATTCTAACAAGTCACCGATTTACGGCTTGGCTTTTTGTTTCCAAACCGGAGAGATGTTATTTTCAGTTCATCACCATGGATGGTAATACTTTTATTGCTTTTTTCTGAATCAAGTATATTCATTTGGATTTGATTGCAAGCACAAATGGACAATATCTGGGACTTTATGTAGTCGGTAAAACCTGCACGATGTTCGACAAAGTTGAAGTACAAGTGTATAGAAGTACAAAAGCAAGAATCTATGTGCGTCCTGTGTCTGTATCAGACTGTGGTGTAAAGTATTTAAGTAAATGTACTTTGTTACTGTACTTAACACACTTTTGGCTACTTTCTACTTTCATTTTTACTGAGTATTAAAGATATAACCAACTTTGTCTCTCTACACAAAATATGTACTTTTTACTCCTCTATATGTTCATGACAATGACTGTTACCAATTACATTTTGCACCTCTGAAGATGTCATTAAGGCTCAACACTCCTTGACCAACATCTGCTGCCCGTGAGTGACTTTTTATTCTTTCTGGACTCATTTTCAGTCCAAAAAGACCTCAAATAAATTCCAAGCAAATTGAGAACCAGCTTTGACACTGAGAGGGGCATCAAATCACAGTCAGCTCTGAATTTTTGGTTTGGCTTTATCTAAAATAATTTACTTTCATTTGATTAGTTCATTGAATACTAATGATTTGTACTTTTTTGACATAATACTTAGATTTTATTTGTTAATTGAATAATACCTTTTTGAAAGATTGCTTTAGTACTTTGTCTTTTTTATTTTTTTTAACTGACTTGTTTGTTTCATTCTGGCATGTTGAAGAGGTTGTTGTGTTGATCGTTGGTTGTGTTGAGGTGTACAATTTTATTTTGTATTGTAATAAATAAAACCTCACAAATCTACTGTTTTTGGCTTTTCACTAACACGTGCCTCGTGGTTGAAGATTGGTGCATCTTTGAGCCTACGTTCGATATCAATACTCAAGTACTGTTCAAATCAGATACTCTACTCAATTCATATTAAAATTGGTGAGTATTAACTTGTAATGGAGTACGTTTTGCAGTAAGGGATCTATACTTTTACTCAATTTCAGGTACTCTTTACACCTCTGTTCCCACCTGCCAATAACAATTGATTTTGATCCTAATTTGGAAACATACAAGGCACTTTTACAGAAAAAGGAAGACGTTGGTGGAGGAGTCATTTTTCGTTAAAGATTGTCAGAAAGCATTAGGTTGAATAACAACTGTATTATTGTAGCTGGATTAGCTGGATTAGCAAGCACACTACAATAACTCTTACCTTACCAATAACCTTACAAACAAGTTTAGTGCTAATAGCTTGCTAAGGTTCCTGTCAGCCTTTCAACCTATTCATCTTGCTGAAGACCAAAGTATTAGGTGAAAAAACTAAACAAAAGTAAAGGGCTTCTACTACTGACTTAGCTAGTGTTTATGCTAATTATTCAATGTCCAAATGCTCCAATGTCAATGGATTTCTATTCAAAGACCATGGACCACCCAAGAACAGGGCGAGACCCCGACCACCATTTTTGCACTCAACTAACTTGCATTTATTGCTAAACTTCTTCGAAATAATCCTGAAATAACGCACTTATAAATGTAAGAGTTCTGCTTTGAAGGCATACACATAACATCTTGGCACTGCTCTGCATCCATGTGCTGCATCAATTCAGTCTATGCACCGTAAAAGCCAAGGTCTTCGGGTCAAAACGAGCTCTTATGATGGTATGGGAAAATATTGATTTCACCTGCTTGATGAAACTATGGTGGAGAATGTAGCCAAATTCCGAGCACATGGCAAGTTTTAAACCATGCCATATGAATCGGAAACCAAAGTCTGGCCTCTGAAAAAAAATTTGGAATAATTTCATTGCATTTCTGAAACCGTTTCCATTTCCCCAACAAGCCTGGCAGAAGTAAATGATGGATTTGGCCTTGGAGGGCCACAGATGCGTTTGTGGTTTGGATAATGTGAATGCCTGAATAGACATCAAGGTTTGATCCTGAGTTCAACCCACAGCAAGAATAAACATCCGAAAACAACGTGTGGATCATCAGAAGTTTGTCAACAATTGAAGCGCAGGAACCAGCTGGGAATCCTTGATTAGCTTAACTCTTATTTTGTGCCCACTATGATCTTCTTCAATGGTTTCTTTGTATATTAAAGGGTTCTTAGTTTCTTAAAAGTTTGGAGATTGGAATCTACAGGATACAGGGTCAGTTCTAGACATTTGGAGGCCCTAGGTAAAATTAATATTGGAGAACCCTCCGCCTCGTTTCCTCCACCTTTCAGGATATAAAATGAACTTTAAAAAAATTTATCTCTGACCATTTTAGTTCTACAAAACCTTTAATTAGTTATTTTATATGTTTACTTAAATGTGCATATTAATTATGATCAACACAAAAAACCAAGAAAGAAAATATGAAAATTATCTGGACCAGCTCATCTTCTTCTTCTTATTCCTTGGTCATGGCCACCTTGCTGCAATTGCTGTTTTTATCTACAAACTTTTCATTTTTCTTTAGTTTTTGAAAAGTCAGCTCCTGATGCGATGTCACTGTACAGTCGATCAGCTCGGGTTCAAAGTGTCATACCTACCTGAATTTAAAGTCTTAATGGATCACGGTGCTCACGCTTCTTAGTACCGAATAAACCGGCTTCAAATAATGATCCAATCTTCAAATGGCGATGGCGCGAATCGGATGAGGCTCTATTTATTTTAATAATTGTTTATAATCACTAAGGACTCTTGATTCTGCCTTTCAGATTTTTGTTCCACTGTCCAATATTTGTTCTATGTCTATTATTGTATTTAAGAAAGCTTACTGGAGAACTGACTAGAAACATTAGACATCGGGGTCCCGCAGGACGCAACAAAAAGTCACACGAATGGGAAGATTTAGTTTTCATGCTGGCGAGCAGTCAGTCAGTTTTCTCAGTGATAAGTTTATTCCAGTAAATCATTGATTCTTTAGAAGCCGTGGCCAGGGTTCGGTTGATAAAAAGTAGGGTTCATATTTAATCATATAAGTTATTGGCAGGCTTTATAGTTAATAGTAAATAAATAAATAAGCAATCAAACAAACTAATGAGGTTAATATTTAATGATTGACAGACAGACAGACAGACAGACAGACAGACAGAGAGACAGATAGATAGATAGATAGATAGATAGATAGATAGATAGATAGATAGATAGATAGATAGATAGATAGATAGATAGATAGATAGATAGATAGATAGATAGATAGATAGATTCTATGGATAAAAGTATGATTTTTCCAAAACTGATACCAAAAAGTTTGCACACAATTATACCTTTGAATGCAGTAGTATGACATTTTCCCCAAAATGACCCAAATTAGTTCTAGCATGACAATACCCCTGTGCACAAATCCAGTTCCATCATGAGTGGCCTGCTATAGAGCTCTGATCTCAGCCCTATCCATATTTAACAACTCTGGGAGGAATTGCAATGCTGAAAGTTAAATTCTATTCATTTGTATTTTTATCTCCATAAAAAGACTTTTGGAAGGCATAATGCCACAAATAAAAAAAAGGTAGATTTTTGAATTCTGAAACATACTGAATCCAGACACCGCTGCAGAACTTCTGATGTCTTGTATTTGTCCAGATACACACCAATCTGCTTTGACATGCTGTTTAGTAAAGTAGGCTGTGGTTTTGGACATAACTATTCTACTGGGAAAGAAAAAAAGCATCTGTCATGTTTACTTCCTTCGTTTTTAATGAAACTGAAGTCTGCTGAATCTCTGATCAGCCAGGCCCACTAGGCACATCATCCAGTCACACTATGCACATCTCCCGAGGTTATAAACTGAGCAAACATGCTTTAGGATTTTTGTGTGCATTCGTGTAATTTGGTCCCGTAGGCCCCCTGCAGCGTTGTACTGCTGTGGGGTCCATAAGTCAGCCTTAATACTCTTAAATTAAATTGGATCGTTCATCATGCATATATCCCACGATTTGAGATCATGTTGAACTAATTACTAAGTGACTTCGTCTACGGCCCTATGAAGTCAAAACAGGATGTTTATATGGACGCTTGAGTTAAAAACACAGCCGTGTTCTTTCTGGAGGCATTATGTTCACTTTGTTCAATTGTAAAAGTACTGAAAAAATAAAAATATTGAAAATATTATCCTGCACATGGGAGGATTATTATTTTTTTGTATCATATCTGTTCAATGGTGGTCCACATGTGGGAAGGGTTATTTATTCATTCAGTCATCTGCAGGTACCGTGATGTTTTTTCATATACAGTCAATGCATAGTAAATTGCAAAGTATGTATTCAAGCAAATAGTGTTATACAGTATAGATAGATTCTTTTTAATGGATAGAACGATGATGTTAACAGCCGGGTGGACAGATAAATGGGTGGATGGATAGTGTGGATGGATGCATGAATTGTTGCTGATGGATGATGCGGTTGGACAAACAGATATATGAATGAAATATAGGTTGATATAAACCAAACTGGCTGGCTGGCTGGCTGGCTGGCTGGCTGGATGGATGGATGGATGGATGGATGGATGGATGGATGGATAGATAGATAGATAGATAGATAGATAGATAGATAGATAGATAGATAGATAGATAGATAGATAGATAGGAAGGAAGGAAGGAAGGAAGGAAGGAAGGAAGGAAGGATATATGGGCACCTCATGATACAGCGCCCCTAGAGCACAGAGGGTTAAGAGCAGCGTGGCAATACTAGCGCTCGAATCCCAGACCTTCCAAAACAGCAGAGGGTTTATTGTGGAGTAATAGCACGGAGTTTATTGTGGCGCCTGAGAGGGCGCTCGTGAGCATTGTTACAGCCTCGCGCGCGATTTTTAAAAAAGCGTGACCGCGCGGGCGCGCGCCACATTGTCATGCCTACCCGGATGTTCGGAGTCTATGGGTCGCAATTAGTGTTAATAAACGTCTCGAAAAATAAATCTCTCTCTCTTTAAAGATTTCATATTTCCCCAGGAGACAGGAGAGAGAAAAGAAAAGCAAAAACAAACTACAGTAAAGTCGTTTTTAATAAAATAATAATATTTATTAATATTAATATTTATCTAAACCCCCCCCCCCCCCGAAGCTCAGCTCTCATTCAGGTGTTGAAGCAGGTGAGTGATGGAACACGTTCAGTCTATTAAATTCATTTATTCTGTTTTATTTTATACAGATTTTAACAGTGGACTTAAAAGGTTATAAAATATGAATTTATGTTAGTGCCTATATCCCTATTGAGCAAACCAGTGGTCACAGTGGCAAGGAAAAGTTTCCTGAGAGGCAACAAGGAAGAAACCTTGAGAGAAACCAGACTTGAACAAGGAACCCACTCTCATCTTCAACTGCTGCCTTTGTAGTAGACCCTCGATATCAATTAAAGCCCAAATCCTTTCTCATAGTTCTTAAACTGTTGAGTAAGTTCCAGGATCTTTAGGAAGTTCATGTGGAAACATCCTCAGCTGCACAGAGTCGTCTTCAGTGGAAGAGAACTCAATCTAGAGGTCATCAGGATGAATTGGGCAGATGTGAAGAGAAGAAAGACACAGGAGCACTGGTCAGTGGTACTTTACAGTGCTGATTAATGAGAGAGAAAGAGAGAGAGAGAGAGAGAGAGAGAGAGAGAGAGAGAGAGAGAACAATTTATCTTCTAATTTCTCAAAGAACAGTCACCTTTCAAATCCTTTCTAATTGGGGCTCATGTTTGTTTGTTTGTTTGTTTGTTTTTTGAGGATGAGTGATGAATCGATGAAAAAAAAAGGACATTACAGTGGGATTCTACTTTGTCTTACAATCCCAGGTTTAAAATCAATAGTTTTGTTTGTTTGTTTGTTTGTATGACACTCCAATATATTCATAAATAAACACACTGGTGAATCAAAGCTACATTACAAAGACAAATCCAAACAAATGATAGTCTGCAGTTTGCATGGAATCGCCGTCATCCTGCCACATATTCAATATTAAATGTTTTATTTCTCTATTAAAAAATGTATTTAAAAAAATCCCACCCACATCATAGTTCTTATTATTTCTTCCTTTTACATTAAATCAATGTATGTGTTGATAAACAGTATATGCACAGATTATCCCCACGTTATCGTGGTTCGATTTAGGATTTTTCAACGTTACGATGACGATTGAGTGAGATGAAAAATTTTTACAAATATTTTTAAGCTTCAGACAAACATGGCAGTGTTTTGCTCCACCTTTCATCTGCAACCCGGCGCTCGTCCACACGTCCGACGCCACACACACGTATCCTGTATAGTTTATACAGTAAGGTGCTGTAAAATGCTCTGTTTTGCTGAGTATGTACTGTAATTTGTTCAATTATAAACAAATGACCGTATTTATACTTTGACAAGTACCTTTTCTTTATTAATGATCAATACTAAATATACAAGAGAAAATACGACGGATATTTTAAAAGGAACAATTCATGTCATTTGTTTCCTTTTTATACAAAAAATTTTTTTTTTGCTGAAATTGCACATGAATATCTGTGAAATCTAAACTAATTTAGTGCATTTACCTGCCATATTGAAACAAAATACAAAAATGTAAAAAATGATACATCATTTTTTTTTTTTATGGTAACCGCACTGTGAGCTGTTTTCTTTGTTTTAGTTTGAAATGATCCCAAACTTTGGAAACTTTCTGACGTTTTTGTTGACGAGAATCTTCTCCTCTCCCCCTCGCTGTTTTCTCTTCGTTCCTTCATTTTTCATTCTGCAGCGTGTGTTACCTGTCCAGCACGATCCAGAGTTTAGCGTGCGGTGCGTCTGTAATAATGGTCCGTTGGAAACACAAGGCTCTGTGTTTAGTTAAGCGAAGCATTGAGGCAAATCAATTTGTAAGTTATTTTAGGAATCGTTAGAGCCCTAGTGTGTGTGTGTGTGTGTGTGTGTGTGTGTGTGTGTGTGTGTCTGTGTGTGTACAGTGGTCCCCCGGAACTCGCGGGGGTTACATTCTAAGACAAAAATCCCCAACTTGCTGTTGGGGTTCAATTGTGACTTTTCCGAGCCTTGAGTTCAGAATTGCAAATTATTGGGTGGTGAACAGGGGGGGTTGATTGGGGGTTGACTCTACATGTATGTGTGTGTGTGTATATATATGTATGTTTGTGTATGTATATATGTGTGTGTGTGTGTGTGTGTGTGTGTGTGTATATCTATATATAATGTATATATGTGTGTATGTATAATGTATAATGTACCCCCACATATACATACATGACATGCCTATATGCTATAATATATTTGATCAATTTGGGTAGTGTCTGTAACGTATTAGGCCATGAGGTTTGCACGTTCAAGTTTACAGCTCGTGAAGTATGACGACATGTTTCCGAGTGTTTTTTTTTTGTTTTGATTTATTTATTTATTTTTTGTGTTATGATTTTGTACGAGTGATTTGAATCGCAGACCGGAACTGCTGTGAAACCCTCTCAAAGGGGGATATGGCTGAGGTTCAGAAGACGGGGGAGCGTTCGCTTTTCCTCCATACTGAGCTCTGCGTTCTGCTCTACTTGGAAAGAAGGATCGTTTTTTCCTTCTTTCTGTTGATGTACTGAGAAACCTTTTTAAACACATTATGCATAAAGTTTCCCCAGACAGTGCTGCATGACCCCTCGCGAGCGATTTACCAGAATGGCTTAGTCACTGTGTGTTTGATGGTACAGCAAGCTCACTGGTAACGGCTCTGGGCGGTTTTCTGGGTTCTCTTGAGAAACTGATTGTGAAGGCTGCAAATCATTCAAAGAGAACCAAACAAGTCGAGCAGGATGACTGGTGTAAATAAGGCACCTGGGAGCCGTGCACTTGGGGCCGTTTGTTTAAGAGTTCCTCAGATAAAGCCATTAGTCGGAACAGTGTGTGGAGACGTTTTCAGCGCTGCTGCGTCGCGATTGCCAGTCATTTCACTTTCACAAGGAAGTGTTTTGGAAAAGTTCATCACCTGAGTGTGAGCGATCGCTCTGCCTGTGGGTTTGAGTGTGTGATCCTGCTCAGGATCAGACCACACTTGGACTGTTTATTTCAGGAAAAGTGAATTTGAAGCCAAACCTTTTTTCCAGAGAAAGGAAAGGTCAAAATGCGTGCAATAACATCCCTGAGGAGTTCTTTCTCTTTGCACAGTGTCACAGGCCAAGGAATCTCTCTCTCTCTCTCTCTCTCTCTCTCTCTCTCTCTCTCTCTCTCTCTCTCTCTCTCTCTCTCTCTCTCTCTTGCACGCTAATTTTTAAACTCTTCATCCTTGTTTTATACTTTCTATCTCTGTCTGTCTGCCCCCTTGCACGCGCTCTCTCGCTCTCGCTCTCTCTTTCTGTCTAGCACTCACACTGTCTTTTTGTCTATCTCTCTTTCTGCCTCTCCCTTTGTACTTTTTTCTGTCTCTGCCTCCATTACTCTCTGTATCATTGTTTTTGCCTGTCTTTCTCCCTGTGGGGTGGGGGGGGGGCAATAGCAGAACAGTGTAAAGGTGCTCTAAAGGTGCTCTACAGGATTGCTGAGACAAGTAGATAATAGAGGTTGTATGAATTGTATTGTGTGTTTAATTTATTCAGTGATATTTTTTCCATGGTTTAATAAACATGGTAGCATTGACTGAAATGTCTGCTGAGTAAATTTGGGTGTCATGCCGAACTATAAATCTCAGATTTCCGCTTTTGATCTCACAATGAGCGTTTGTCCATCTATGTCCAAATCTTCCTCAGAGCCAGCGCGGGTCAAATGTGCACTATTAAATAGCGAGTAAATGCTTATTAGGTTTAAAATCCTTTACTCTGTCAATGCCTTGGGCTGCTGATCTTAAGTTGGGTTAGATGGGCTATGAAGCATGATGGGCAAAAAAAAGAAAAAAAAAAAACTTTTTGAAAGAGATTTTTCACAGTGGCTGTTAAACTGCCAACGATATGGTCAGGTTGAGGGAAATAAAAAAGTTTCCATCCTTGTCTGAATTTGGATTTCCACAGCAAAAAAACCCACGGTGCACCTTTTTCATTATGCGGCTCAGCGAATGCATCATTCTAATTGTCTTAGGTCACCGGTGAAACATGAAACGCTGACAGCAAGTCAATCCTGGAAATTTCAATTTTCCCGATCGCCTCCAGAGTTCCGACCTCAATTCCTGATATCAACGAATGTTGTTCTCTCAGGCCCCATTAGTCAGGGCTGGACACGCTAACACGGCCACCGATGCCGGGCGTGACTCTAAAAGCTTCCTCCTTTTATCCTCCCTCAGGGAGTGAGGCGATCCTTCAAATCCTTTCGCTTTTTGATATAAATCAAGCTCTGTGATTCATGAAGCCGATTACCATGCTGCGCATGACCATTTAATTGTGTAACCGGCAATTAATTTTTAGTTGGAGGCTCGAAAAATGTTTTCAGCTGGTCCCGCACCTGCAGCGCCTGGCACGGCCTCTCGATCCAGGCCAGATATGTGTGTGTGTTTTGTGTGTGAATGATTGCTCCAGAGTAAAGGGAGTGGAACAGGGTGGTCAGGAAACAAGAGCGTTCGGATTAATTGGTGCCATGCAACAAGCTCTGCCTTTTCCAAAGCCTGGGTGTCATGACGCTAAGAAGGACTCTGGATTGCTTCCCATTCTGAAACACCTTTTTCTTGATCTTTCACCCAGTTTTAACAAATAAGTCTTCAGAAATGGCACAGAGTTGGATTTTGGTTTTTTGACAAGCTTAGAGCTTCAGCACACAATCATCAGTGGTTGTTAGGGGTTGTCTGGTATAGATGTTCTGAAGATCTGCATCTCACCCTTGATTTAGTGGATAATTTCATCTGGATTATGTAGCCGCATTCGTAAGGACTATCCTGTGCTCATCCCCTGAGTCCTATTCACAATACTGCACATCCTTTCAACACACTCACTCAATGTACTGTTTTAACTCGACTCTTCCTCTGAATACACACCGGACACATTGCAGAAACGCTGCTTCATGACTACAGACGGTCCACACTAGACGTATCCCAGCTGTTTCCGTACTCGCTACTGGAAGGACAAAGAACAGTGCACTTAATCTCTTTTGGCAGCCATTTGCTTATCTGTTATGAGAAAGTGAATTGAAATATCTGGCGACTTTCCTTTTTTGTGTAATATTTCATGGAAAAAGCTTATTTAGCTCATCCAAGTCTCCAAAAACCTGTACCAAATGTTTAAAGGGGTAAAGCTGGACCTGATCAAATCTAAACCCTAACTTGCAAGAGAGTATACAACACAGGACAGCATACACTTGTGCACTGAGATATCTGCACCCCCTCGATTTTCTGTCAGACTCTGCTTGGGTGTGTGTCAAAGCTGGATCAAATCTAATATGGACTTTTGATTGTCTAGCATCTGTTATGAGGAGGGATCTAATGTAACAGACCGCGTACAAACTGGCGTCATCCACAAAGTCATGGCTTCAACTTCTGTCGTCTGCTAGACTTCTGAACAGTTTCTTCCCTTAGGCAGTCAGGTAGCCCAGCTCTCACCTGGGCAAGTCAAACACCTATCGAACACAAACACATATCAAGGCTGTTTGAGACGCCATTGTGAGGTGCTCTCACTGTTTCGGTCAACAACACTCATAGCTGTGTCGAGCTGTTTCCTCGAAATGATGCACCCACGTTGCAGACGGGACGCGATCATGAGGTCCTAACCGGTAATGAAGCCGAAATTCCCTTTGTGCAGCACTCGCGCTACCACCATTTTTATAAAGGATTTTTACAGCAAACGCTTGTTACTCACCGCTCCATTATAACTAATGGCAAGGGGTTCTAAACGAGCTCGCACCAGTTCCAAACAATCATCGATTCCCACCAGGGTCGCCGACTCCTAGTTCCAAAATCTCCCGTTTCCCTGCGCCACAATGTGGAGCTCGTTTTTGTTTTGTTTTATTCCGCCTAGGGAAATATACATGATCCTCTGTGCATGTGTCCATCTCTAAAAGCGTGACAAATATAAAAAAAAAAAAACGAAGTGAAGAAAATTCGTAACTATCGTCAAAACGCATCATAAAAAGCGCTTGGCTGCACGCAGGCTTTCCGGCTTTTCATTTCCTCGCAATAGAAATGTCAAAAACAGCTGTCTGAAAGGACTCCCCTCGGCCAGAGTTCCCCAGACGAGTGTTTTGTTCCCCACTTTGATTTATTTGGATGTGGATTACTAGGACACCGGTGTTTGCTTGTTGTTTGACCTCATCCAGTCATTTGAGCCTTGTGGTGGAGGGTTTGAAGGAATGACAATGATGTCCAAAAGTAGCCCAGGGTCTCTTTCAGAAGCAGACCAAGAAATGACCGGAGACGTGTAGCAGCAGAGAAATTATACACGGGTGTAAGTTTGCTTTCACAAGCCGGACTCGTCAAGGTTGAACTCGCAATTAGCCTTGTGAAGGAGGCCAAGCAGCCCGTCGAGTCCAACTGGAATTTTGAAGGGTGCAGGTGTAGGTTGAGGGGAGGATTTATGAGGAATCCCAAAGCTCTTGGAGGTTTTAGGAGCTTTGGTTTGCGAGTAAGTCTTGTATGATCTAATGCGTGAGACAAGTGAGGACATGGAGTCATTTGGACGTGTTTGGTAGTCGGACAGTACTGTTGCTGTTATGAACACGGGTGGAAGACAACATGCTGATCCTGAGATAAAAACGCTTCCTCCTCTCTGGATTGCCGTAATCCACCCATTTGTTTTATTGCTAAAGTGATCACACACGTGGCCATTTACTCTCCATGTCTCATTAAATATAATATTTAAACAAATCGCTGATTTATTGTTGTGTTTTATAAGTCTTGTTTAACTGCCAGATTTGTGTTTTTATTAATTTTGAAACCATCTTGACCCTGATATGGAAAGAATTACACTTTGTGGTCCTTTTTTCTGGCCCTGCGTTTGTCTCTTTTAAAAAAAAAAAAAAAAGAAGCTGTACAGAGTTCACTTCCAGAGTAATTCAGCACAATATGCGAACAATAAACCGTTCAGAAAGTTTGAAGCTTGATGACTAGTCCTGGTTTCGTGTTTCTCGGGGTCTTCGCCAAACCCCTTTCTCTTCCAATATAACTGGTGGAATATGTAAAATCGATTGAACAGTTGCTCTCTTACTTCAAATAGCAGCCATGACTTTAGCACTTGGCTTTTTTTGTTTTTTTTATATATATATATATATAAAAAAATTTTCTCCCTTTGTCCAGCTGTGTGATGTTGCATCATTCGTTCATGCACATGAGAAATAACAAAAGGTCTGGTCTCTGAACTCAAGGAAACGGTTCAGCCAAAAGGACCTGAAATTCGCACAAGTTTTCTCTCACCACAAATAAAAGCACACGGCCAAAGACATATTTAGTGTCCAGTGTTTTCTAATGAAAGCTGAAGTAGTGAAAAAGGAGGCGTAGTAACTTGTTCGCTTATCACACTCGGGCAGGAAACGCGGTATTCAGGGAAATCCGTGTTCGTTCAGAAGACGTTTGTATGCACTCGTAACCCTGATTGATCAGCTTCAAATCAAATAACTCCCAATGAATGGCAGCATGTTGTGAAACGTATTACATATTTTTCCGCTATGTAGTAATTACACGAAACAAAGCAATCTATGCCAAATTCTTTCTGTGTATAGTGCGTCAAATAATGGACTTCACAAAGCGGCAAGAAATGAAAACTAAAAAAAATGTATTCGAGTGTTCAGGGTCGAGATTTTCTAAAGAAAGCTAGAATTTCTGCTCTGGGAAATGAATGTATGTTATTAAATTTTTAGTTTAATTCATTTAAGTATTGTCATTTAATACATATTCCACAAAGATAAGAGAAGAATGCATTTTTATCATTTTTGTTTATTTTTTATAAAATAATTATAAGTCAATAATTAATATAATTGCAGAGACTGTTTTAAAAGAAAAATGTCCAATATTTATGGCCTGCGATGACTTCCTGAGAAAATTTCCCCAATCATCTTTCAGATCACGCAGTATTGGTGTATGGAGCAGCGTTCTTTGTGCCAGTTCTCCACAAGAGGGCACAGATGATATAACTCGGTCCACTTCAGTGCTCTCAGGTTTCGCTCATACACTTGACGACACGCCGCTTGAAATTTTCCCACTATTAGGAACGCCGTGTCCGAGTCTTACGGGGGGAAAAAAGGCATCAGCTATTAGTCCTGGTGCCGGTAAGTGCGGCGCGTCCTCGGAAAGCCGACGTTTACGACGTCGACCCGAACAGTCAAATGTGACAAATACGGTACGGTCACTTCCAGCTCCTGACGTTTTCCTCTTACTGTCACTGTTAGGATTTTTACAGCTCCCGTTAACGTGCCGCTCGTTATTTCTCGACATAATGAGGACCAGCGGGCCGCCGCTCTTGGAAATTTGAGAAGTTTTTAAGTTTGCAAATTTCCGCTGTTTGACGCCGGTGCACATCTGAGAGCCATTTCCTTTATAGCGCT
Organism: Silurus aristotelis; assembly: GCF_946808225.1. NCBI lineage: Eukaryota > Metazoa > Chordata > Actinopteri > Siluriformes > Siluridae > Silurus > Silurus aristotelis. Next base: position 3,805,697 of record NC_139598.1, on the reverse strand, counting down.
TAAGCGATGTGTTTAATTCTCACATTTGGCATTAGAAGGCATTAATTTGAGCAGAGGCCGTCCCTGATTGTGCTCTCTTTCACGATCTCCCTCTCTCTCTCCCCGATGCCGAAGCTAATTGATACTCAGAGCTAAAAGGAGGGCAAAGTAAACACAGGACAGCTGCATCAGCCGCTTCAGCACGGACCAGGCTTCCCATAATGGTCTGTCTGTGAGGTCGGATGATGGCCACACAAAAGCAATATTTGCCCGATCCATCCAAGCAGAGCTGCTCAATTGGGAAGTTGAACTTTCCCATCGCTTTACACTGCAGGTCCTTTCTGGTCTGTTTGTCTGCTGGGGGCGGATGAATGATGCTTTCGAGTTGACACGTTTGACCCGAAGAGCACAAGCATGTATTCACCTCTATGTTGGGACCTTGCTGGACTGTTCCCCCCAACCAACCCCCCCCCAATCATCCTGCCTTGAATTGAAAATTCTTGACTAGACTAAAAAGGTTGCCTTATTGCATATAAATTCAGTTTTAAATCAATTATAAGCATTTTTATACAAGTTTCCAAAGCATTACTACATTGTGTGTAACCTGTTAAATTTGTCCAAAAATCTAGGTGTAGATAAACAAACACAACGTACATACACCGACTAGGCATAACATTATGACCACCTTCCTAATCTTGTGTTGATCCCCTTTTTACTGCCAAATCAGTCCTGACCTGTCGAGCATCAACATCATTAACTGCTTCAGCAATTTGAACTACAGGAGCTCGCCCACACGGGTCAGCTTTTGCTCCTCACATGCATCAAATTGTCAAACTCACTTGCCCATTTTTCCTGCTTCTAACACGTCAACTTTGAGGACAAAATGTTGACTTGCGGAATAATAATTCCCACCCACTAACAGGAGTCATGATAAAGAGATAATCAGTGTTCTTCACTTCACCGCTAATAATGTTATAATGTCATGAGTGATCGGTGTATGTTGTTTGTGTATTAGCAGCATTGTGATCACTGCTCTTAGGTTGAAAAGAAAGAAAAAAAAACATTTGGTTGTTTGTGGAGGCATCAAGATCATTTACATACAAATGCACTATATGGATGTAAAGAAAGGTGTTCCATTAGATTTCGGAGCGTGCTTAGGGAGAACTGTATTCATTCAGCCATAGTGATGTGGGTGAGCTGAGGAGGCCCTTGGGTAAGGTTCAGTGTCCTATTACTTTTGCTCATACAGTGTACCTTAAATTGTTAACTTAGTTGGCGACAAGTCTTAACTTCATTAGCTAGCTGCAGTTTGCATCTCAGTACTCTGCTCTCTCGGTGCCTGAAAACATCTAAACGGCTGTTATGCAACTTTTAATATAGCGCATCATCTTTGTGTCCCTGACAAATAGTCAGATAGCTGCTAACATTTATGGCATTAGCCAGACACCCCTATCCAGAGCAACTTAAATTTTTTCTCATACAACTGAGCAAATATAAAGTTAAGGGCCTTGCCCTAGGGCCCTGCACAGGGGTCCAGAAGTGGCAGCTTGATGTCCCTGGGATTTGAACTCAGTGATTTCAAAGTATAATGCATTTAACCACTAAGCTGCCTTCTACATGGTTTAACCACTAAGCCACCTTCTACATGGTAACTCAGTGGGTAAGATGTGGTTAAGACCATCACTGCCAACTGGCCCCTGCTGGGCTCAAGGTCCCTTGATCAAGGGCCCTTACCCCTCATTTGCTCAAATCATTGTAAGTCACTCTGGACAAGTGTCTGCCAAATGCTGTGAATGTAATGTGCATTATGTTTGAACATGTCTACATACCAAACGAAAGCTTTCAAAAAAGTTGAAATACAACAAACTAATTCTTAGTCATTGTTTGTTCCCCCCCACCATGGAAACACGATACGTCCCAACAGTAATGCGTGCGTTAGTTCATCTGTGTGACTGTAAACACTGAAATCCCGCTAGCTAATCAAATCACCACTCCACCTCTTGGTCTATGAAATAGAAATTCACCCCCCCACACACACCCCATTATATTCGCTTGACCCCTACCCTATAGCTTATGAACTAAATAGCTACCATGTGCCATATGTGAACACGCTTTCCGTGATTGACAGTTTGTGCTATTTCGGCTTACATAAACTCTTAGCGGCGTCTCGAGGGCAGGTTCGCCGTTCGCACGATCTGTTCCACCAGTCAGTTGTTTGAACGTTCTGGAGACAGTGTTGGTTCTGAATTCATTACTGCTCCTTGTTGTGCGTTGCTAGGCACCGAGCGTGGATTGTTTGCTCGCGTTTCAAAGCGGAGGATGGATGAGGGCGGCAGTAGACAGACGGGTCGGTCTGACTTCTCCGTGTCTCTTTCTGAGCGTGTTTGAAGAGAGGTGGAAGCCCCTCGAGTCGAGCAGAATTTTATTTGACAGAGGGAAACACACAGCCTGAACGACACAGATGGAGGTCTATTGATGGCACTGTGAATGTCCCCCGGCTCTAATTGTGGCCATTAAAATGAGCTCACCTGGGCAGCGCGCCAGAGCAAACACCCTGCCTTTTTCTTATTGATCTGCTTGGTAAGATTTTACAAAAGTCTCTGCTGCGAACCGGCGCAGTCCTGTGGTCTTCAGATTTCCTCATCGGAAATGAAATGTAATGTGGATGTCGACGTGGTTGCGCGATTCAGAGATGGGAGCGAGCCAGATAGACATGCCCGCTCTTCATGGAGCGAAGGGTGAACAATGACCGGCTATTTTAATTCAACGCTGAAAGTCTTGCATAAAACATGTTCACCGGCATGCCTTTTTATAGCAAGGAAGTAAAGTGAATCCATCAGCATCTGTAAGGAGTGCTTTGAGTTGGTGTTTACCAGGAAATACAGCACATAGTAGAGACTAGCATAATGCTCATTCAGCCGTCTGAATTTTTGGTGGCTTACAGGTTTCTGCGATTTGCCTCTAGAGCTTCAGGAATGAAGCCTGCCCCAGTCCTGTGTAGTTGTGCTTAAGGGCTTTTCTCACCCAGTCCAAAGACATACATTGTAGTCTAACTGGCATTTCCAAATCTTTGTTGCCATTGAGTGTGTCTGTGGTTGTGCCATGTCCAATCTGGAGTGTCCTCCTCCTTGTGCCCTGACATCCTTGAGATCCTTTAGCAACTTTGGTTTTGATTTGCCCAGATGTAGTTTTGACAAAAGTATTGGAACATTTGACTTTTCCAACCTTATGTGGTTCTTCAACAAACTGTCAGCCACAATCATACAGAATGTCTGGATGCGGAGCATGACATTTTCCCTTCACTTGAACAAGGAAACCCAAATCTGTTCCACCATGACAATACCCTAGTGCACAAAAATAGATCCATTACGATACGGTTTAAAGTAGAAGTTCTGAGCTCAGCTCTATGCAAACCTTCAAGACTAATATGAAAGCCGACTGCACCCCAGACCTCCTCACCTCACCTACACTCCAAAAATTTCCCAGAGAAAGATTATTTTGACAGCAGATGGGGACGAAATGTGGAAGAGGATGTTCAAAAAGCACATACCAAACTTGTGGTCCTTTATATTCTGCTAATGTCATCAAACAAGCCAAAACCTCCTTCAGTGAGGTAATAAGAATATGTTTATCACCAGTTTACAGAATTTTTTTATTTTAACCTTTTGCTTTTTTGGACATCACATTTGTTTGTTTTTTTTTCTTCATCACCACTACCATATTTGTAGCCAACTCTTGGATTTGGTGTCATCCTATGCCCTCATGCTATTGGTGAAATTCAGACTGGCATTGACTAAGCAGCAGTCACAAAACTAAATATACAAAATCAGGAAGACTCTACGGAAGTTGTAAGAGGCCATGCATTATATTTCTTTCTTTCTTGTTTTCTCGTGATCTCCACTTTATCGAGATTAGAACATCTGGGATATTTTGGAAATATTCCAAGTTGGAATCTCAGGAATTGATGTGAATGAATTAAAAAAAGTTGTGGAAATTTCTATAAACTGTAGCATATACAAACAAATAAACGTATGCAATGTTTATGTAATTTTTTGAGTGCAGGATTGAATAAATTGTTATTTAGGGAGGCACAGTGCATGTAGGGGGTGTGGCCTCAGTGGCCCTGCAGTACGTCCAGGTGTTAGAAATTGAAAAATTATATATTCAAATTTTTTTTTTTTTTTTTTTCCAGACTACATTTAAGTTCCCTGTTATAGGCTATCCTGCAATTTTGTAAATTCCCAGTTTGTTCCCATTAATTCCTGTGGCATTTCCATATAAAATTTTTTAGTCTTAAAAATATCCTGAACCCTAATTCTGATCAAACCATTTTCTAGGAGAAATTGAGGTTAAAAAAAACAACAAAACCCACAGAAGGAAGGCCAGGCTGCTGTTTGCATTTCAGCTAAAGATATCTTGTGCCAGGTGGTGGGTAAAGATGGTCAGAGCAAGACCAGACTGGTTAGTTTCCTCTCCAAATGAGTGGAAATTGCATTGTGAATCATGGCAGAGCAGCAACTGTGTGTGAGAACAGGATGCAGGCGGGTGTGGAATGAACACAGCCGGCCAGGTCTGGCTGTTCGCTATCTAACAGCATGGAATCCGGAGGCAGAAGATAGCACGCGCTGCTCCAAGCACTTTTAATTCATCCAAGTCCCTTCTATGGAGATCATGAAGAAGACAAGGCAGAGTGTGGAAAGGATCAGTATGAGGGTTAATAAAAAAATAAATAAATAACATTAGGGGAGTTCAGCCAAGAGGGCAGAGGGATGTTAAGGCTGAAATGGTTCCCTATATGGCAGCACTCGGTTGAATAGTTCCACGACGTCTTCCGAAGTAAAGCCCTTAGTCATCTGTTCTCATGTCTATTGTTTACATGGACGCCTCAGTTTTCAGCAATGACTTCACAAGATTCGGATTTCTGGTCTCGGGGGTTATGGCAGGACGAGTCACAGCTAATGTTTTAAAAGGCACAGAGCCTGAGACAGAGGAAAACGCCTCTGTGTGCTGACCTCATCAATGACTAGCTGTCTGTGTTCAAATACACGTTATGGACAAAAGTATTGGGACGTCTGATTTTTCCAGTCATATGTGTTTTTTTAACCACAAAGCTGAAGCACAGAATTGTGGGATGTCTTCTGATGCTTTAGCATTACATTTTCCCTTCGTTAGACCCTGCAGTGTTCCAGCGTGACAATGTTCCAGCTCCATGAACATATTGTTAACATGGGTTGGAGTAGAAGATCTTAAAAGGCCTGCCGTAGAGCTCTGAGTTTAACTGGACTGAACCGTTTGTAATGAATTGGATCAGTAGCTGATATTACTAACACCCTTGTGGCTGAATGAGCACAAATCTCCACAAGCGCACTCTAAAATCTAGAGGAACATCTTCCCAGAAAAATGGGGAGGTTATTATAACAACAAATGGGGACTAAATGTGGAATGGGCTGTTCAAAATGCACATATGAATCTTGCATATATAGTTTTATATCCATTTTCTCCTCCTTCTCACCCTCTCCGTCGGCTTCGATTGACACAATAGTAAATACTGACACTTTATGCTAATGCAGGTATTGGCAAAGTGAATCTGGGGATTTAATCCAAAATGCAGTTTTGGTTAGATTCGCTGTTCTCTTGGAAAAAGTCAATTTATTTTATTTTCCAGAATACTACGGCTTTTTTTCTACCTGTACTTTATTTTTTATTTTCGCTCTCTTTTGATCTTCATGCATTTTACTGCATAATTATACATTTAGGTTCAGGTTTTTATTCCTTTATTGCATGCAGTATGTTAGGTGAGGTGTAAGTTTGAAGGGCATGTGTTAAGACAAATGTTATCTCGTTTTATTATCTTTTCATTGCACTTCCTGATTCGTCAGTGTAAAGAGCTGGTCTGATCTTCCTACTAATCAATATTAACTCTATGTACTTGGCAGGCACTCCAAGTAAGCATTAGGGTTGCAAAGGGGCGGACATTTTCCAGTAAATTTCCAGAAGCTTTTCATAGGAACTTCATCTAAGGAATTTGGGAATTTTCCAAGTTGTAAACTTACCGGGAATTTAAAGGAAATAATAAAAAACGCATCGCAATTATACATGTACAAACAAATATAAACATTATTTGGTCATAATCTGACATACATGCAAACTATTGAATTTTTTTTTAGATTTTATTTTTGACTGATTTAATTGTAGGTAAAACAATTATAGATATTTCTTAATATATATTTCACAATTTTACTGTTCTGTATTTTTGGTTAAATAAATGCAGGCATAAGAGACTTATTCCCAAAATATTACAAATATTAATGTGCCCAAACTTTTGGCCAGTAAATTTCTGTAATATTTATGTAATTTATTTGAACACTCGCCAAGATGGACATTTTTGTTGCACGATTGGAGAAATGTTCTGCATCAGGTTATGGAGGAATGCATAGTACATGTATGGGGTGTGTCCAACTACGTTAAAGTTCCCTGTTATAGGCTCACCTGCAATTCCCATCAATTTCCGTTAATTCCCATGGAAAGTTTCCAGTCTTGAAAATTCCTGGAAATTTGCAACCCTAGTAAGCATGGTGTTTCTTCTTGTTTTTGTTTTTTCCTTGAATAAAGTACATTTGAGAGCGTTTAATTATCTAGTTATTAAAGCCTGCGTGTAAAAAGGTGTTTCCTGGTCAAATCTATTTACAGCCATTGATTTAGACCCTTCAGGCAATTGCCGTCTCTTCACTTCCTCTCTTTTTCTTACCTGGCTGCTATATCACCTATCCAGTCAGAGGTTGTAAAATGCTAATGCTAACTTGTTACGAGTGCTGGGCACAAATGAAAGAGGGCCAGGTTTTTTTTTTCTTTTTGTTTCAGATATGCATGAGACGCCTGTTATTAAGCCACCCCCTGTTCAGCTGAATGACTTAATTACCAGTAGTCTTTCTACTTCTTCACAGGAAACGGGGTTTCACTCCCCACCCAACACACACACACACACTGTTCTTGGTCTTTGTGCTAACATTCCCTTTTGAAAAATGTTTTTAGTTTGACGGCGAATAGAGTCCGTCTTTGTAAGCATCAGGTCTGTCTTTCGGCATACAGAAATCACTTTTCCGTGACGCATGTCTCATGTCGATCCGGCAGAAAACAGTGTGCACTTGGAAGTCTGGAGCGCCAATTTTCACCAAGAACTCAAGGCTTATGACAGCCATCAATGTGATTTACCTCGTCGTTCAGCTTTCTTCACTTCGCAGCCTTGAATTTTAAAGGTCTAAATTTAAGAGCCAATAAACTCCAGTTGCCACGAGCAGCTGGTACAAGTCGGTCCCTCGAGAAAATGTCGCTACGTGATACAGGTCCGCCGGGAGTGCCTGCGTAAACTCCCCATTCGAGTGTGGACTGAAAAGTCATTGTGACGCTTTCTGCACTCCTTTGAGATCGCGGCGGCTTTTAAAAACGAACGGACCGGTTTGTACGGGTTAAGTCCGAGACGCTTATATATTTAATTACCACGTTTGACTTAGCACGCGATAAACATTTATTCCGATAATCCAAACATTAGACTTCTCGCTAATCGTAATTTGCTGCGTCCACCCTGTGCTTACTGCTTAAGGAAGTGTTATGAAACCTTTTCCTCTGGTGGATTTTAGTGCTGATTTCTAAATCAGAACTATAAATACACTAGAGAAAAAATACACTATATATATGAAAGTTGACTGAGACCTGACCAAAAGATTTAGATGTGCTTTTTGAATCATGTAATTGAGTTAAAGTAGAAATACACAAGGTAAAATATTACTTCATTCAAAAGTATTTGCCTTCAAATGTATTAAAGCATTTAAAATACTATGATTTATTTTGGCTATAATGTTCCTATTATCATTTTTGTCACAAGACTCTTTGCTTAATTAACTCAGTTTATGTGAAAAGACTCGGTTACCCTTTGCACACAATCTATAAATGGATAAATGGAAGTCATACACTGATATCTATTAAAATGATCATGAGCCTAAAACTTTCTGATGCTGAACTGTTTGTTGGTGATTAGTAGATACCACAAAGCGCCAATCTAAACAAATGAGAACGCAATGAGAAGTGCAATGCAAAGTGACCAAAGGTGCTCAAACTTTTGCATCTCACCCACTTCTAATAACATGCATATTTGTGTTAATAAAAAGCCTTTTCGTTATTACTTAAAACGGGAAAGCATCGGATGTGATGGTTTTTTTTTCCTTTTTAACAGCTGCAGCACCCAGGAAATTTTTTTTAATTATTATTATTATTTTTTAAGTGTTTCTTTTCTGAAGATTGCCAGAAAGAAGTTGGAGGAAGGTTTGTGCTGCCAGACCTGGTTTTCAGCCTGGTACTTTAGGTGTTGGTTTAAATTGAGTCCAGTTTTTTCTCTGTTCCGAGAATCTAAATATCTGAGGGCTGTAGGTCGAGCGGGCCAGTCCATGTCAAGGAAAAAGAGTAATTTCTCACCAGAATGCCTTTTCCGATGTCTATAAAAGCCTGGCGCTGTGGTGCCAGAAGCGCTGGATAAGGTGTGATTGTCAAGCTCGCCAGCTCTCATTTCCCCTCTCATACATGTCCCCCTTTTGAAACATATGCTAACAACGTTTATTAGCCTGTTGGCACTCGCTTCGCCGATCGTCGCAGCCGTTAACGTCGTCGTGTGGCAGGTGTGTCGGACACCTCGCAATTGGAAAATGCTTAAAACGTTTAAGGGGAGTTTGGCTGAAGTGCTTGGAAGTGTTTGCGATGAAGTTTCCAAACTTTATACAGTACCACCGCTCTTGTTAATGCTCTGCAAGTCGTCATCCAGCATTTTTCGAAACCCCTAACTCTTCGATCATCCTTTATCCAAAGAACCTGCTTGGCCGAGTGTGTCTTCCCGTGAAATTGCCACGACACAACAAAACTCAGAAGAAACGTGGGTTGCTAATGGAGGAGTTCAGTCAGGATCAACGGGCTGCTGGGAGCCGTAAAACGCGTCGACGTTCCAGCACTGAACAAACAGCTAATGCCGCCTTGAGCTGCTCGGTGGGATTTGGGTTATTTTATCTACCACTCATCCCAATATACTGTAGGGTCACTGAATGAGAAAATCCTTCTCCTTAACCAGGACAGGAGCATTATTGCTGTTTGTAATTGAAATCTGAATGTTTAAAATGATTGACTTTCAATCACAGAATCTCGATTTCATCTCCGACAGCAAACTGAGGTCATCGCAGTTACAGTTGGAATGTTTCAACAATGGAGTGGCTGTTGTGAGTCCGCTAACTACAGCACATTTATCTCCCTGATGCCATCATGATGCCGTCTCAGAGGATGCTTTCAAACACGCACCCATGCACCTTCTCTAAACAAACCCTCATGTTTGATAGCATCCAACAGACAAAGGAATGCGGCGAACGTAGCCACGCACTAATCTGATCCTGATGCTTACCTGCATCTCCGATGAAGGGAATCTGCTTCATTCTTTCTTGGGAAATTCAATTTACTTGTAGTACTGGAGCAACCAGGCTGATCCATCCATTCAGTTCTTTGGCTAACATGGGTTTCCAACTAAGTTATCTATAAAAGAAAACTTGGCATGTAACATTATATGGTGGCCATCTTGTACAAACCAAAATGATCACTGTCCTCAGAAAAGTTGAGTATCATCTTGTTCACAGGTCAGTCCAGACCTTGTTACATCATGCTCGTCTTGAGTTCCTGAGGTTTTTTTCTGGAATCTCCATTTCTTCCCATTTCCAAAATGCCAGTAGTTAAATCTGCTACACTAATTTGCTTGCTGAACTTGCTGAAAGCAAGTGAGGATTAGTACTCGAAGCTCCGGTGCGCACGAGCATGACCTGGCTGATAGATTACATCTGAGAAGGGCGTACCTTCGATTCCTTTTCCTTTAAATACTATATCTTCATCTCCACATAGATCGTGTTTCCTCTCAAACCAGACGGGACAGCGATGTTCCTTCTGTCCACTATATCAATATGTCTGGGTTTTTATTTTATTTATTATATATACAGTACAGACCAAAAGTTTGGACACACCTTCTCATTCAAAGAGTTTTCTTCATTTTCATGACTATGAAAATTGTAGATTCACACTGAAGGCATCAAAACTATGAATTAACACATGTGGAATTATATATGGAATTATATACATAAAAAAGTGTGAAACAACTGAAATATGTCATATTCTAGGTTCTTCAAAGTAGCCACCTTTTGCTTTGATTACTGCTTTGCATTCTCTTGATGAGCTTCAAGAGGTAGTCACCTGAAATGGTCTTCCAACAGTCTTGAAGGAGTTCCCCGAGAGATGCTTGGCACTTGTTGGCCCTTTTGCCTTCACTCTGCGGTCCAGCTCACCCCTAAACCATCTCGATTGGGTTCAGGTCCGGTGACTGTGGAGGCCAGGTCATCTGGCGCAGCACCCCATCACTCTCCTTCTTGGTCAAATAGCCCTTGATGCCTTCAGTGTGACTCTACAATTTACATAGTCATGAAAATAAAGAAAACTGAATGAATGAGAAGGTGTGTCCAAACTTTTGGTCTGTACTGTGTATGTGTGTATGTGTGTGTGTGTATATATATGTGTGTATATATATATATATATATGTGTGTGTGTGTGTGTGTGTATATGTATATATATATATATATATATATATATATATATATATATATATATATATATATATATATATATATATATATATATATATGTGTGTATATGTATATGAATAAAAAATGCCGGGTCCGAACAGACTTTTGTCGCTCCTGTGTGTGTCCCGCATGGCACGGGCTGTTATTACACTGTGGGAGCTTCCTTCCAGACCTGAGCGGAGGAAATCTCATTCCCAGCCTTTCCACTTTCCCTTTTAACAGTCCTGCAAAGCTTTCAAACAAACAAAACAAAAAAAAGATCTGTTCAGGAACTACCAGGGGAGTGGATGTTTCTAAGTATGGTTCCACTTACTGATTTTTTCCGTCTGTCTTAACTGCACTCTACGGTATGCTTGCACTGACATAAATTCTGCTTTATTTGTGTATTTTTTTTTTACCCCCCAGAGTTTTGCTTTTCCAAACTTAGTAAGGTTTTTATTTCTTAAAAGCAAGATACTACAGGTGAACAGGATATTTTTTTTAAATAATAAATATTCCAGTCAGTTTGCTAATTGATTGCTATTTCTTTTTTTTCTAGAACATAAATTTGCTTCATAAACTACTATGTGCACTATATGGACTTTTGTATGTGTTTTTTTCCATCCTATTCCACTTTTAAGCCCAGGCCACTCAGATGTCGTGCTATCGTGTCTAAAGACACCCTGTACAATTGTATTTCATCTAATGTGCTAACAATTTGGGAAAGAAACACACATGGCTGGAAAAATCTGATTTCCCAATAATTTTTGTCCATCAAGTGTATGTAAGATTGAATCCCTTTTTTAAGGAAACGCACTCGTAAATCCCATAATCAACAGGATTACGGTTAATATTTTCTGAATAAAAGTAATCGATAAACTGATTTCTGATTTGACAGCTGCTCCAGCTGTTAAATTGCATTTTTTTTGTAATGCGTTATTTTTATAGCAACAGTTCACAGGCGCTTCTATGAAGGACACTCCGTATAATCCAAGGCTGCTGATTAAGCTGTTTTTATTCAACTAAGAACAACATGCCATCGATAAGGTGAAGCTTTTCTGTAAGTGGGGTCTAAAATTGCAGGGTTTCCGTAGGGTCTAAAAGTAAAAATCCAAATTGTAGGCCTTAAAAAGTCTTCAGTTCACTGGTCTTAGGTCTTAACTCATTTTAAACAGGTCGTACTTTATGTCCAGGTAACGCTACCTCTAACGACCATTGAAATGCTCCCGCAGCACTTTGGAATGTTCTTGTTTTGGTTTCTGTTGTAATTTTCTTTCGCTAGTCAAAATATAATTCGCCAAATTAAGGCAACAAACGAGACAAACATGCAACAGCCAATCAGCTTTCTGTACCACAGACATAAAAACTTTTTATTTGTTTATTTGGATTTTATTTGTTTAGCTAAGTGCAAGTTTAGCGATACTTGGCATGAAAACATTTTTTAATTTAGAACTCTGTTAAGGCCAGTTGCCAACAACGTAGTTCTGTCTGTGCGCTTTTGATGTCATGATACAAATCTTAAATTTCAATTTTAAAAAGATCTTAAAAAGTCTTTAATTTGTTTTGTAAAACCAGCAGAAACTTTGGTATTGGCTTTGACCAAAATCCTCGTTATTACCTGTAATATTTTAAATGTATTCAAAGAAACAGTACTGAATAGACCAACTTGTTGGTCAGCAGATTTTCCCATGAGGCATAATTAATGAAACGATGCTAACATGATTTATTTATTTATTTATTATTTTTTGCCGTGCCCCCCATTACCAGGCCGTCTTGCATACCTTCGGCTTGTCTACTGTTCGTATCATGAAGCCCAGCCACAGAACCCTCTCTGTCCAAGTTCTCCCCGTCTGCTCAGTGCTCCTCTAATTTATGACTCACTTCCTAAACAAAATATAGTCCCAGGACCAAGCGTTCATATCAGCAGACCTCGGAAAAGGGGGGGGGGGGGTGTTTATGGCACTTCGCTTCAGGGCGTCACAGCAGGCAGACACGGAGATGCTGGGGGCTAAAACACTGTGTGTCTCGGGAAAGATTAATGCAGCCTCTGTGACGGGAGCTGACATCTGGAGAGTGACGCAGAGAGCAGACACCTGAACGCCGCCACCGCCGCTGGTGAGCTCATGGTTTATTTTTACAGACAGAATAGCTGCTCATGAGTGTGAAATGAAGTCAGGTCAGACTTTGTTTTCCCCTCCAGAGAGCCCTGATTCGAGATCGATTTATGATTTGCGAGGAAGTAGTAAGAAGAACTCGTTCACTAAATATATCGATCAACACTCCGGTGTAATTGCAGGCTCCATCAGAGAAGGGTAGGACGTGGCTACACTTGTCATGTCGTGAAATTTCCTTTACCTGCTCTGAGGTTCCTCAGAGAAAAATAAGCCATCATGGAACAAATGGTGTACAGTTTCAGATCAAGCCACGTTTTTGTGGTTTTCTACAGAACTATAAAGGGGGGGTAGAAAACTATAGATGTTACATATTTGACTTTTCTGTAAATGCTTATTGTACTTCAGGTGTTTCTTCTTTCTTTTTTTCCGGGCTATGCATACATCTTTTCTTTTTTCAGTTTTTCATTTGTGTTCCTGTTTCTGACCATTTTTCATCCCACTCTTTCCTTCCTTCTTTTCATCGTTTCTTCTCTTAGCTTATTTTCCTCTTTGTCTCTCTGTACATTTCTCTCTCCTTTTGAGCCTTTCAACTTTCCTCTCTTTTTTTTGTCTGCAGCCTTCATAAATTGTTTCTTTCTTTGTGTTTGACTTTTAGCCTTCCTTCCTTCCTTCCTTCCTTCCTTCCTTCCTTCCTTCTGTCTCTCTGCATCCACCTGTCTCTTTTTTTTGTTTCATTTTTTTCAGTCTTTCTCTATTGTTTATTCTGCCTTTAATTTTCTTTCTTTCTTTCTTTCTTTCTTTCTTTCTTTCTTTCTTTCTTTCTTTCTTTCTTTCTTTCTTTCTTTCTTTCAAAACTGTAATGGTAATTTTAATCATTAAACTACTTTTATTGTTTGTTTTTTGTTTAGAATAATTTATTGATCTCACTGGGAAATTATTTCTTCACGTATCCTAGCAATTTTGTGAAGCTGTGGTTACAGCCCCACTGGAGCACAGACGGTTAAGGGCCTTGCTCAAGGGCCCCAAAAGTGGCAACTTGGTGATACAGCGGCTTGAACCCTCGACCTTCCGATCAGTAACCCAGAGCTTTACATTCCTTGCCAGGAATTACATTCCCTGCCTCAGTTTGGTTTTGTTCCTCTTCTATTACATGAGCGAAAGTCTGATAGGTGAATTGCTTTGAGGTGAAATGTGTAAATGCTCTTCCTGAGATTCTACTGGATAATTCAGTTGGAGAAATAAATTTGTCTATCACCTGGAAAAAAAAAACACATTAAGGCACCACACTTTGGAATTGTAAGTGTTCTTTTTACTTTGTAATTGAAATACGCTGTTTTGAATCCAAAAACAAAGGGCTTTCAACATACACTTGTAGGGATTTCCAGAGTAGCAAGTCGAAAAAACTCTTTAGGGGCATAATGAACTTGTTAGAGTGGAAAATGCATTTGATGAGTTCTTTATCATTTCTAATCAGATATCCATCTGGAATTAGGGACCGCCCCCCTCCTTATGTGAATGCCTATCACTTTCTTGGGTAGCATTAACGGATGTCCGCTACAGAACACTGATTCTTACACCACATAAAGTAGTCCTGTTGAGATCATTCTCCAGCAGATCAACGCATTTGCCGTAGCATCTTCAAGTAGCCGAGAGCTACCTTAAGTCATATCATATGGGAAATAATAAAGGCTTAATAATAAAAGTTGTAATTTAGGGGTGGGGAAGAGTTCACTCCTGGATGCATGAGTTGTTTCTTTCTTTCTGTATCAGATAATCCAGATGTTCCAAGTAGTGTGTACTGAGCAGCAGAGGTATGATCAGAGAGATTGTAAATCCCGACGTCAAATGAGGGAGCGAACTGCCTTTTCAGATGGTCACTAGCGCTCTGATTTTTCCACTAGCCTCTGAAAACCTTGCCCTCCTGTGGATACTTTCATGATGGCAATAACAGGTGACCTGGTCGACTGCCTCGGAACCTCTCTTTCCACATTTCCATATATCTTTATTCCAGTATTTTGATTATGTGCACATTCCCAGTGCTTAAAAGCCTGGCATGTTACTGGCATTCCTAAGAAGAGGATGGTTTATTTACTGTACGTCGTAAACCGAACGCACACGCGGATGTGATTACGAGGTGGTTTAATGCGTAAAGCAGTTGGGTGTGCTGTGATCCGTCCAAATACTTTCTTAAATCCAACAGATTTAGTGCAGGAGCAATGGAAGGACCAGAAACCAGAAACACGCAGTTAAATCTATAGATTTCAGTGCCACCTATGCATCTATTACAAATTCTAGTATAGGTATAAAGTTGGGGGTGTAACGGTACACATTTGTACCGAACCGTTTTGGTACAGGGTTTCCGGTTTGGTGAACGTGTGTACCGATTGCAATCCTTTTTACATAGTTCAAACAAACAAGTTCCCTCAGTGCTGCATCGAGTGGCGGACCGCAAGTTTGTTTAGTCTCTGCTTCGCACTTTGAGCGTAGTGTCACTGTGTTTTTGTTTTTGTTTTTTTCTACTAGAAACTAGAGTTAGCGCAGAGTCACTGTGGCTACTTACGCCGTACTGGAAATACGATTCGTAGACCATTGTGTAACTCGGATTTTGTTTTGCACATGCGCAAAAACTTAGCGCTGCCAACACTACAGATTCTTTAGCGTTGGCGAATTTCTCTTTTAAAAAAAGAAAATCCTGACAATTCTGCAAATCGAGGGAGTGAATGAATGTGAATAAAGTTGTTAAAGTATGCAGAAATAAGTAGAACAGATCTTTAGAAAATTAACTATGAAATGCACATCTGTATTACCCAAATGGGGTCTAACAATTGCCATTTTTCCATTTATTTAATTTTAATCAATTTAACTTCTGCAGATTTGATAAATTTCTCAATTTAATCAATAAAATACTATTACATTTGATTGATTTATTTGATTTTATTTTTATATTATTTATTTGAGTGGAATATTGAAATATAAATGTATATATTATTTAATCGAACAGGCATTTAATTGAAAAATATTTAAAAAAATTTAAATTGTTGTTCACATGTTAATAATAATAAGCTGCATTAATTAAAAAAAAGGCAAGTGATTTTGTTGTGCATTTTTTCCCCTTAAATCTACTGAAATGAAACCGAATTTTGACTTAAAAGCCGAGGTGCATACCGAACTGTGAATTTTGTGTACCGCTACGCCCGTTGCATAGTGTCCTTGAGTTCTGTAGCGTTCCTTTCGACAGATTTAATAAGCATTCCCTCCTCTGTTTTAAGACCCAGCAAGAAAGACATTAGAGATTTTAGGTTTTTTTTTTTCTATGTCAGCAGAAAGACAAAAAGAACAGACAAGCAGCATGCTGTCCAACATAAAGCAGTGTGGAGCCGTATTTGCGTCTCGAGGGCTGGCATGAGCTGTTTATTGGGCAAAAACATAAGCCTTAAACCATCTTTTCTTAAACGATTCCACTGTCCTGGTCTTTTATTCAAGCATTCTGAGGGCAACAGGATAAGAGCTCCCTTTCAATTATCAATTGTTTTTTCAGTTAGTTTGTTTAAAGGTTCAGAAAGAGCTTTTGACAAGTTGATTTTCTGGCCAATTCTCCAGAATATCCTCCAAAATAAATGACTCTTGGGTCAGAAATGACTGTCAGTGTTCCTACACAAGCACTATTCCTTCCAGTCAATGGGCAACAAATGTTGGTTCTTCTTGAATGTGACTCAAAATGCAACCATCGATGCATTTCGGAGGTCAGTCACCATTAAGCTGCTGATGTTAATTGATATTGATTTTGGAAAACTTCCATCATACAAGTTAGATTCGGCTTTTGCCAAAGCGATCTAGGGGATTGTAAAGGGAAAATCGGCAAGGCCGTGCTCTCTGTGTGGGAGGAATGATGCCATTTCTCATTTGTCAATCACATTTGAGTTCGAGTTGCATTTGAGTTGAGGATGAACTGTGTGACTTTTGAGAAATGCTTAGGCACCATAAAACTCGTGCATGTGCGTTCTGAGTTCTACTGGGAATTTTAAGGAGGAACAATGGTAAGGTTTCTGAACCTGCCTAATAAAACTCACACCTACTTTATTACTGTTAGTTTGTTTGAAAAGTGAAATCGTTTCATGCCAGAAAAAAATTCCTGCTCTTCAGATTTTCCGTTGCGATACAACGTCTGCGAGGTGAGCAGATGTTCTCGAGCGCAAAGTGATGATCTTCGATTGGCAGGAAAAGGACCTGCCTGTGTAAGCGCCTGGTCCACCGAGGCAGGTCTGTGAAAGCGAACATCATTTTTTTTCTGCAGGACCCAAATAGAAATTCCGTTTTCCCGAGCGTGTTCTAATACGCTGTAGGCCACCATGGTGGGATCGCCGCATGCGGTCCAAGCTCGATAACCATATCGCACATTTTTTTGTATCTGTTAATTGATCTCACGTGTTTGGATGATCGATTCATAGAGCACTTATCTCTTTGTGCCACCTTTTTATTTTTTTTACATCTCGGTTTTCTCAAAAGTAAGCAGATTTACTGTTTTGCACAGCAGGGATGTGCTTTAACGCTTGGCATCACCTGCTTCACGATCTGCAACTTATCAACTGCAAATTTGAAGTCGACATACTCTAGTTTTCTTTCCCCCATGATCATTTGACAACTCTGTTGACCACTAAGGTGCTGAAAAGGGGATCCCCGAATAGCACCCTGCTTGGGCCTAATGGCTAAACAGCAAAAAGTTTTTAATTTGTTTTTCTCTCAAGGAAATCCTTCAAAGATTCTCTCTATTTAGAGCCCAGAACTTTCCACAAGATCTTAGAGTTCTGATGTATATTTGACCTTCAGATTGTGTGTTGAAAAGCGAATTTCTTTGCTTCATTGGTAAATACCGTTGCGTATTTAATTAGTAAGTTGCTAGTAATGTCAAACGGATTTGGCATGAATCCTGAAATTTGGACAGACCAAACAACAGATTTTATTTTAAATTACAAAGGGAAAAGATTTGCCGTTATGGAAAACCATTCCGAAGTAGTGGTGCCACTCCATAGACATACCAGTCTAATTAAACTTTACCATGATCATTGCCTGAGCAGTGAAAATGTTCATAAATTCAGTGTCTGCTCATCCGTAGTTATATACCATATATAAATGTGCTCATTTAAATAAGTTCCTCCTTCACAAATATATAAATAAATAAAAAATTCTAATGAATGATTTGGACAAATGTAATGTTTAATAGCTGTGGATTTCCATTCTCGGTTTTGCATAATCATTGGCAAGCTTAGCTGCCTTTTGAGCTGCTACTTATTATTAAGATTATATTTTATTTCAACTAGTGGTAAAAAAAATGGGGACTAGAACAGCTGTTAACAGAGGCCATTGGGGCAGGTAACACACAAAACGCATATTTCATGCAATTTTTCTTCTCTCTTAAGCTTATTTCTTCAGACATTGGTCTTTTCTCATCTTAATATCCATGCAGCTGTTTATGTAAAGCATTGCATGGTTTATATGGAGGGGAAAATATCAAAGTTACTTGCAGCGGATTTAAAAAAAAAAAAAAAAATAAAAAACTTGACATACGTGTATATGGAGATCAAGAACACATCGCAGTTATGCAGCAAATTTGTGGTCGCCGCCTCGCACATCAAGTATAATTGCTATCACATGATGTCATAAGTCGAACAATGTGGTCCTCTGTGGCCGCAGCGATGTGGTTCCGACGATACGCTCGAAGGATCCCTTTGCTGAAAGTGTTTGATTAATGATCCGGGTTGCCTATAAATGGCGTTTGGTATGTCAGGCTCTCTTTCTGTTGCCGAGCAAAGTGCATGAGCTCCAAACTGTCATTAAACTCATCGAATGCGTTTTGTGTAACAGAAATCCGCTTACTGCCTTTCGACACAAATGCGGTATAGGTTCCCGGGGCAGCTACAGCCGATGTGTTTGCCTTGCGGAGGCCCGTAATGGGTGGGTGAGCTACTTTGATAGTGACTCCATTACCCTGAGTATTTCAAGAAATGACACGAAAAGGAATAATGGTCTCGAGGGAGACTATCTAAGGCATAATTGTGCTGCCCTAACATCTCAACTTCTCCGTCTGACAGGTTTTCTTTCACCAATTAATGAATACGCTCCGGCTAACGTCTTTCATGTGGTTATGTCCAACGTGGCTAGGTTATTTACCAAGAAAAAAAAGAGAATTGTCCCGTGTTTGGATTTCCAACTAAATGTGTCTGACTTGCTAATGATTTTATTTTCATTTATCTTAGGCCATGTCCACACTCATTTTTCCCTCCATTTTGGCCTTCCGTCCACACTGTTCTTTCAACGAAAACGGAGCTTTTTTCGAAAACGCTCTTCAAAGTGGAACAATGTGAAAACGCTGTTCACACGTCTCCGTGTACGTGAAAACTGAGGTGCACGAAAATGACACATTTTTAGTCGACATTTCAAAGAGCCACAAAGTAAATAAACAGCAGTGGGAAATGATGCACACTTTGCGCATGCGCGGTACGCGTTTTTTTTAGACGTTTCAGTGTGGATGAACAAATTTTGGCAAACGATTGAAACCGAAAGTGTGGACGCAGAGCGTTTTTAGACAAACACCGTTTTCAAATGTATCCGGAATATTTCTTTAAATGATTATTTAATAGTCGTGTAACTAGCAGAGTCAATATTCTGATCAGCGGATTTGCTAAAGAGATCAGATTCCTTTACTAAAACAGCAGCACTGACGATCAGAAAGGTTTTTGGCTTAGATGAGCTGAATTTTTTTTTTTCGGGGGGATATGATGAGGCCAATTCAGACACGATATTCCTAATCCTATAATTTGGTACAATTCAATAAAAATCTGGAATTAAATATGACAATATAGGTTTGTTTTTGTTTTTTGGAAAATGTCTGGAATATTTCCATAAATATTTCAAGCTCATTTCTGACAAAATACTGGCAAATCTGATAAACATTTCCAAATATGTTAATTATACTAAGCTGATCTACGCTAATGCTGTTTGTCTCGGGATTCTCCGTGCCCTCACTTCCCTGTATTCCCCTCATTAGAAGCACTGCCCAGCCCCTGGATCTCCTTAAAGTCGATCTAAACATGTTCCGCTGTCGAACATACAGACATGACTTTATAAATGAAACCTCTGCCATGATGATGCTGAGGATTCATTTATTCAGAAGATGTACCTATCCTGTTAACAACATTACAGCTCAATACCCTAAGGGAGCTTGTTGTGTACGCTAGCTAGTGGCTATATTTTTTTATAATAGCAATTATAATTTGCAATTATTTGTGCTACTTTTAGCATCACTCAAATTTTATCTTAATGGAAGATGCTTGAAGATCTATTCTCTGGGCCCAGATGGCCCAGATGGCCAGAGCTTTCTTAGGTCAGGCTTAGCACAGCCAGGTAACATGAGATTGCTGGGAAACTCCAGAAATCACAGCCCCCCCCCCCCCCCTTTTTTTTCCTCCAGGATAAATGCACTTAATGTTCGAAACACGTCATAGGACCGCATTGTGTTAATGGTCCAACCTTAACGGTGACTGAGACAAAGCAGAGTACTATTTCAGCATTTATGAAGTATCTGATTCATTTATCCTTAACTTCTTGGTACAACCAAGACAGGTTGTGTCTATACAAATAGGGGGGGGAATGTTACTGAATTTCCATTGGTCATGTGGCAGGCCAGATACATGGGATTTCAGGTTTACGGAATGTCTGCGTAAGATCAGTCATCAGATATTAGTCAACTTCTACCTTCTGGCCTTGTGGTGGGTTTTTTTGGGGGGACTTTTCCTCTGGCACGGAGGAGACGGTTCTCCAGCAGAGGTGTTCATTTTCACACTAAGAGTTCATGTAGTCCTTCAGCATCCTGGATCGGTTCATGCTGTACATCAGTAATGCGGTAAGTGGAAACGGTTTCAGCTGGAAGCCCTTTGCTGCCTAACCAAAACGGTGTGACTTGGATGCCATCCCACGTGTTAACATTCTGGATATAAAGCATTTTTAATGAATATGAAGTGAAATGCAGGGTCTTTCTGAGCTTTCTCCTCCTACACTTCAACCAGAAACCATTTTAACGTAGTGGTGTTCATTACTAAACAACAATTTGAATTGTCGGCATACGTTCAACACACACGGCGATACTGCGACGAGTCGCCACACGCTTCAAGATCGGAAGAACATCACTGGAAGATGACAGGAGATCAGGAAAACCTTTAACAAACTCAATCCCCGAAAATGTAGAAACCATCCGGCAACTTGTGCATGATGATCGTCGGAGAACAATCCACACGATCTCACTTCTGCACCCTACCTACTCGTCAGATTCAACTCTTCCAGACATTGCCCTTTTCCCGAATAAGAAGATCCTGCACAAAGGTCGCCGTTTTTGACACCGTTGCAGAGATCCAGCAGGAATTGCAGAAGATGCTTGACACACTTTGGAAAAAAAAAAAAAAAGAGTTCCAAGACATGTGGCAGGAAGGCTGGGAGCACTGTATTGCTGTGCAGGGGCTATTTTTAAGGTGATTGTGTGTAAAAGTAGATAAAGTACTTTCTTTTAAATGGGGCTCGTTTTGAAACATTTTGATACCTCCTCGTAAAACACTTCCTGATCCTTTCATTGGAAAAACTCCACTTCCAAGTTCTTCCCATGTCCTATGAATTATATATATATATTTTTTTTAAACAGCATGGCCCATCATGCATTATTATTCCTGCCTCTTTTCCTCACCCTGTGCAGGTGGTCATTTCTCATCAAACGGTCCCAATAGTTTCTTAATAAGAACCAATTTTCCTACAGGTATGAAAGAATCCTTTGCTGCGAGTCCAAAGAATAAAAACAGCGACATTATAGCACCGACCCCTGCAGCTCAAAATGTCCTTTCATGTTGTCTTTGGGTATTTTTCTGGTTGACAGATCAGAGCAGATTCTGAAGTGAAGCGCTTTGATGCTCGGGGTAAATTACATGTCAGCTTCTTACAGTCCTGACCTGCAATAGAGAATCATTTAGACGCCAAGAAGGTAAAATCTTTCCAGATTTGCACATCGTCTTGTTTTACTCGGAAAGTAGTGTATTATGAGGTGATAACTTTTACACAAAAACATTTTATCCTTAAAGCTGACGTGCTAGATTTGAGCGAGTTTGACAAATTGTGACGTCTAGACGACTGGGTCAGAGCATCTCTAAAACTGCAGCTCTGGTGGGATGTTCCTGGTCTGCATTAGTCAGCATCTATTAAAAGTGGTCCAAGGAAGGAACAGTGGTGAACCGGCGACGGGGTCACGGGCTGCTGAGGCTCAGAGAGGCACATGAGGAGCAAAGGCTGAACCGTGTGATCTGATCCAACAGACAAGCTCCTGTAATTCAGATTACTCTAGTATGTTAATACTGTTACTGCTCAATAGGTCAGAACTGTGTTTGCAGCAAAAGGGAGACCAACATATCAGACAGGTGGTCCTAATGTTATGCCTGATCAGTGTATATACCAGGAATGGAAAGCCAGCATGCTCCCAATAGCTTGGCTTGCATTTAAATACGTAGAGTCCTGAATAGCATGAACAGAACATCTCTGAAAGTCTATACGTACCCGTATGACGGCATGACATTTTTATAAATGTTCATATTTTTACGTAATTTGAGGTCTCGGCCTCAGGATAAACAGTTTACGAAGCTCCACACCACAGACAGTCTGATTTAACAAATGAGAAGCTATTACAATGTGATTTATTGCAATCATCACTGCTAATAAATCAGCATGAGGAAATAAATAGGCTTCATATAGTAAGACTGAAACGCTAAGAAGTTTCAGGACCGTGAGAGCACAGAGCACTTTTTTTTTTCCCTTCCCCTTCCATAAACAGAAATTATTGAAGCCTAAGATATGGTCAATTTAACTTGGTGCTCTGTAGCCCGTCTTCATTATGATGCCACTCCCCAATTCGTATTTATCCTAGGCTCCAGTGAAGCTATGGTAAGGAGTTCCACGTGTGCTCGCTTATTTTCCAATGCCTGGAGGTTCATCGACTTTTTTCGTTTTACAGCAAATGGTTTCAAACAGTCACACTTCAAGAAAGGTCTGGTTCTGGTTTTGTGGAGAGCACTGGGTAAGGCCACACTCCGAGATATAATCAATCAGTACCACATTTGCTCTGCCCTGAAGAATGCATACTGGGGCTGCCAACTGGGAAAGCACTGGCGTATCCGCACCATGTGTTGAAACGGGAATTGCCTTGTCATATCCTGAGATTGATCTGTATTATTAGTGGTGGTGGTTGAGCGTTTTTGTCACCGTTTGGCATATCTTTTCTCTGTGCAATACTCTAGGGCAAAGTTTTGATATTCATGCAGCTACTTGCAGCATATATCATTTTGTCACTTCTGTTGAGATCATTAGTTTCGATCAAACTTCTTTGTGGGAACCTTTTTAACCCTTTAATGGTCAAGAGCATCAAAATTAAAAACAATTGAATACACCAATTTTTCTTTTTTTTTAAGGTAGAAGCTAGAAAGATTCATGATCTTAAAATGTAGGGTTGCAAAAGGGGTGAACATTTCAGGTAAAGTTCCAGATTTTGGGGGGAATTTTGGAAATATTTGAAGCTGAAAACTTATCAGGAATTTATGGGGAATTTGATAGGAATATGTGGGAATTAATTGGATATTTGAGAAAATGTATATAAACTGTATCATATGCAAAAATCATTTTGTTTGGTCATAAGCTGACATGCATGCAAACTAATACAGATTGAAAAAATTAATAATATTTTTTGACCTTGATTTAATTGTTAGTATCATTTTGTTGCACAGCAGCTCACACACAGCACAAGGAAGTTTTAAACATGAATTGATGTAATATTTTATGTAATTGAACAGTCACCAAGATGGACCTTTTTTGGTGTTTCTTTGTGTGCAGCATTCAAGAAATGATGTGTGTGATGTTATGGAGGGAGGCACAGTGCGTGTAGGGGGCGTGGCCTCAGTAACCCTGCAGTAAGTGTGTTCTGTGCAGGTGAGTGATGTATATGCAGAGAAGAAATTTAACTGAAATTGAACACAATCTGGTCGTTTTAATCACATTTTTTTAACTACATTTAATTTGCGTGTTATCGGTTAACCTGCACTAGTAAATTCCCAGTTTATTTCTGTTCATTCCTGTTAAATTAAGTTAAAAGTTTACAAACTGGTTGTTAACAAAGTAGTTCGGAGACTTTGCACTTGAGGACGTAGGACCTTCGGCTGCTCTATGACCTGTTTGGACAGTCTTTCCCTGGTGTCTAGTGTAGTCGAGACGAGTGCTTTTTTTTCTCTTCCAAATCCATTCTAAACTTCTGTTTTAGTCCTTCTGCACTGCAGAGATGGAGCAGACGAGCACTGTGTATAGGAATGTCTGCTAAAAATGTTTGCATTTGCCAAAAATTATGGGTGGGACTTGGTTGGGGGATGATACAAGGAACTCATTTCTGCCACTGATGATTATTTTTTAAATGTAAAGTCAATATACCAAACGAATGCAGGAGGCAAGCGTCTGATCTTTTACTTACACTCAGATAAGTGTAAATCCAGTATAAATCCAATCGGATAGTTTGTTTTTATTTATACGTTCCTCCCTATACATCTTTTGTTTTGGTGGACTGAAGATTTAACTCTTCAGGTCAGCAGGAGGTCAGTTGTGTATAATCTTTAGCACTGCAGTGACTAAACGGCTAACAAGAGGTATCCTGGGCGAGCTAATGATAAAGATGGTCCTCGCCAACCATTAGCAACAAGCACCACACACATGCTTGAGGAATGAGACCTTTCTAAGGTAGGAATGAAAGGTGATGTTCAAACACCATACGTCATCCGCTGATGAGCTCGTCACCTTTTGTAATAGAGGCAAGTGCTTAAAAAAAGAAACTTCCTCGTGACGTCGCTTTATCAGTGTGAGTATCAGTAATGCAGTCAGATTTGTTTTCTTTACACTGATACTAAGGTCTATATACCGTTTTCAGTCTGTGATGTTAAGGTCTTAAATGTAAAGCTTATCTTTGCATTGTCAGGCTACTTTTGAGTGTAAGGGCCCATTCACAACTCCACATAGAAGCCCAAAACAAACATTCCAGAGAAAACAGTCCCAGGCTTATAGAAGGTTAGTCTTTGCCTCAAGTCAGCTTTGCTGTAGGGTTTTTTTTTTTTTTTTTTTTGCTCTGTTTGCTTATTGTAAATCACAAGTGCTGCTCATGCCTCGAGGTCAGATTTACTTGGTCAGGTTCACTAAGGTAAGTAGGAGCTGTGTTAACAAGGTGGTGCCTATTTAAACAAGCATTTTTTTCAATCTCTTCCAATTTTGCTTAATCCGATAGAAATTTTTAATGGTTCTAGTGAGAGTTTTCACGATTCATCACGTGTCAAATTTTTATACCCTCTTGATAAATCTAGATGGTTATTGATCGATTTCAGGTTAAGTGTCCGTGTGTCATCCTTGATAGTACTTTGTCTTTTGAAACACGTGAACAAGATTACTCCGTCTGCGTACTTCCTTCACGTCCAATTCCACAACATTGTAACTGTAACTCTTCTGTTTTTATTTCACAAACCAAGTACCAGAACTTCCTCCTCTTCTCCATTATCTGCACTGGCCTCCTGTTAAATACAAGATTCTACTTCTCACTTTTAAAGCTTGGTATCGCTCTGATTTGCTTCATGTTTACATCCCAAAGCCTACTCTCAGATCTTCATCTGTTTCCCCTCTTGTACCTTCTGTTCGTTTAGTCACTATGGGGTCTTGGGCATTTAGCTGCTCCTCATCTTTGGAATTCTTTTTCACAATCTAGAGGAGAAAGTGACTGTCTGACCACTTTTAAATCATGTCTTGAAACCCATCTGTTTAGATTAGTCTAGGCGTTTTTAACGTTTTTCAGGTCAATGAAATGCAGTAAAGCATCAATCACATGGACCTAAGGGGCATTTCTGACATGCTGCCTGAGAGGCTTTGCCTTCCTTTCTGGCCATGACACTACGCTTTCCTGAGGTTTTGCTGAGATTTGTATTAAAATGCAAGTTCAAATCCTGTATTTAAGATGCTATTTATAACACGGGTTGTACAACAGAATAGATCTGTGCTGGAGCAGATAAAAATATATACTCGTTGCATTATATTGGATAGAAGGTTCTCAATGCAAAAGAAGTAGAGTAGTGATGTGTCCTGTTAAACGCTACTTTGGTTTAACCTTTACAGAATACAGGCCAAGATATTTCTTAGCCTTCGCTGCTTTTCTTGGCTCAGGGCTTTATTCTGAAGGATATTGTTTTTTAGCTTACTAAAACACAGGCACCTGCTCCACTACTGAGCTCCCTGTTATTTTCACACGACTCTAAGCTACACACCCCCCCACTCCCACAGACAAAAATTGGCCGGACCAAACTTGCAAATTATGACTGGTATGTGCCGATTTTCTCCATAGGCCCCGCGTTTTGGTGTCGACGCGGTCCAAGGCTCTCGAAGATCTCGTGTTTTTGCGACGTTAGGATTTATATCCGTGCCTCGGTTATAAAAATCTTGCTGACCTTGACGTGGCAAATCAATTCTGCTCTAAACAGCTTGTCAAGTTTCATTCCCAAAGTAGACACAGGACGTTATGAAAACAAATGAACGCATTTTAGACCCTTGACGGGAACACTGGTGGGGAGGAAATGTTTCTTTCTCAATATGCTATGTAGCAGCTTTATTCTTTGTAATCAGTCTTTCCATAAACCTTAACATGTTTGCAGTTTATTTAACTACTGATCTTGCTAGTAGCCCTACTGCATGGGGGTGGAGTGGGATGCATGTTTGCAAGACACTAAAACCCCTTTCTTTCAGTCAATTGCTAGGAGGACTTTCTCTTCTAATATTTACCATTTGCTTCTTATTATATTTGTGGCCTTTGGGCACACCTGGTGCTTGTTGTTCTCCAAGTCAAGTAGCTATGCAATGCAGAATGAATTCTGAACATGTTTTCAGTGAAATAAAGCATTTTTCTCTCAAACTGTATCACTTTCCATTCTCATGCAAACAGGGTACGTCTGATCTCTTTCTACAGGGATTCTGGGAGGTCTTAAAGTAAGGAAAAACCAAAGTTTTAGGCCTTAACAAGTCTTAAATAATCTGTTCTAGGTTTTAAATCATTTTAACCAGATCTTAAATTTGAGATGTCCATGAAACGCTGCCTCTAACACTCATTGAAATGCTCTAGCAGCACTTTAGAATTTTTTTTTTTGTTTGTTTGTTTCGGTGGTGTTTTCGTTATTCGAAACTTGGCTTGGAAAACACGAGGGCTCGGTTAAGGCCAGGTGCTTACAACGTAGTTTTGTGTGTTTTTGAGGTCATGGTACAGGTCTTGAATTTCAATCTTAACGGCGTTTAAATTGTCCTAAAAAGTCTTAAATTTGACTTTGTGAAACCTGCAGAAACCCCGTTCTAGCCATCATGCATCTCATTTGGTCAAGCAGGAGAAAGCAGATTGCAGAGGTTGGGAAAGGAAATTGAGTGGTTTCAAAGAACACCCATTATATTATTAATGCCAAACTAATTCTAGACATATTTAAATACATTTCTGGAGCAGTGAATCAAAACAAATAGATTTTGACATTCCGATACTACTCTTGACCGAAGTGGGAGCTTGAGCCGGCTGTATGGACAGCTGAGGCTTTAATCACTTGGCTAATCCTGGAGTTACTATACTGTGACCCCTGAACGTAAGGTAAGGGGTCGGTGGCACTTCCCACAGGTCCTGTGATGCACTGGGGCAATAGGGTTGTCCCATTATGTGGAGTGCGACTAACCACAGCACTTTAAGTAGGAATCCAAAGTGCTGCCACCACAATGCGAGTAAACACACAGCTTAACTATCTGCATACTCGCAAGACGGCATGTGATTCTATTTATAGCCCTATTAATGATCATTAAGCTGTTGTCCAGATGTTCTGCTCGGCGAAGTTTCATGTCTAGCAGGATTGAGTCAACCAGCTCGGCTTGGGTGCGGCGGTGCAAGCGTTCGAATTCCATGCGTGTTATAAAATGATTTCAAGTGCATTGGTGGAAGTGTGTCCCTGCTCACAAGCTTCATTTATGCTTTGGCATAAATCTGCATAAATGGCGATCTGAACATTAGTAAGGACCTCGTCCAGTCGGACCACAGCAAACATTCAGTAAAAAGCAGACACTCGTAGTAGGGAAGATGCAGGTCTGTGGTCTTGCTAGTGCATGCTGACGGGACTGTCAGTCCTTCGAATACAAGAGGATTTATTTCACCACATTGCTACTGCTGTAGGAGGCAAGAAATGAGAGAAGTGTGTTGAACCTGTCCTCCTGCTGTTGCTGTATGGACTTGGCAGTGTGGTGATATGTGGCCAGCTGGCCTTGCTTTTGGTTTTAGTGGTGGGAGAGGAATGGCTCCTCTGAGGATATGCACGCTTTCGCTCCAAAAGAGAGTGGCTAGCAAAGATTGGAGAACCCAACGTATTAGCTGGGTGGTCTCGCAGCTCCATGCTCTGCCTCAAACGTCTTTTTCCCCGCTTTGATTCCGCGTCTTACTAATGGAGCTGGTTTTCGTAGTGGCACGCCGAGGTTATTCCCCTTCACGATGCAAGGGTTTTAGCGAGATCTATTCAGCTGGAAGGATTTGAAACCAGACGGGTCCAGAAAGTGTGGCATGGCAGGGGAGGTTTTGGAAAACATTTGGCAAAACGACAGTCGAGCAACCAGCTGATGCAAACCAGACAAAGGTATAAGGGGTATAGAAAAAAGAATTAGGTAAGAAAAATAGACACTCAAGCCCATTTGTTGAAAACTGGATGTTTAAATAAATTATTTTGGGGGAAAGTGTCATTCTTTGTCCTGTTGTGACTCTCCTATTCTCTCATATTTCTTCAAGAATGTCAAAGGTATCGGTAAGACAATTCACCAATGTCTGTCTCTCGCAGAGTTTATAATTTCAGCTCTGTCTCCAGTATAGATCTCATTAATCTTCTGTAAACTAAGCAAGTTTTCTAGATTTAGCTGAACCCTCAACAAAGGTTCAGCAGCAGCATTAGGAAACTTTTGTGCATTAGTGTCAAACAGTTTATCCAGGCTTTAGCGTTTTCTTAAGTATTACGGTAAAATTGCTTTAACGGTTTGCCGGTGGAAACAAAGAAGGCCTCCCTTGTGTTTTTGCTAGCTTCGGGATTTATCGTGTCTGGAATTTTGTCAGAATGCGATGTTTGTATTTTCTTTTTAATTGCAAGGATGAAAAATAATACAGAAAGATGTTTAACAGGATGGAGTCGCTTTCCATCTGCAGTTCCTGTGCCTTATGGAAATGCTCTGGTCCATGAAGTCATGTATATAGTGGAGAGAATTCTGCCATCTCTAGTCGTTAACAAACAGGATATGAGATACGAATGATTCATTGGTGCAGTATTCCAGGATTAATCAGGCCTAAAACATGACTCTCATAAATCTTCTCTTTCCCCGATGCAATAAGCAAAGATGGCACAAACACTTTTGTTTATAAAGGGCTGGAAAATCTGACAAATGATGCAGCCTGCACTTGAACCTTCATCAGATGTAGTTTCCAGTGGTGAACAATAATAATAATGTAAATGGAAGTTTTAGACAATTATTAGACTTAAGCAGCTTTTTCACGTATCTGTAGGTTACTGAAGTATTTCCATTTGATAAGACTTTTTACTTTTATTTCAATACATTTTAAATATTGTTTTGATTGGCGCTTGGTGATATCTACTTATCACCAACATATAAAGCTGTAAAGCTGTAGCCTCATCAATGGTCCACTTTTTTCTAATGACTTAATTGCCACGAGCCTGCATGTCTGAACAATTTTGGTGCCTGTGCTATTCATAATCGCCTAATGCTCAAGATAAGCCACAATTGGGTGGATGCTCAGAATTCCTGGGTTTCTGTATACCCCGTGGACTTGCTCATGAGTGTTTAGTACAGCAAAACAGGACAAAGATTTGTGTCATAGCCTGAGTCGACCCAGACCTCAGTCAGTAATGCAGATTTGTAGATCTGTCTCTAGATGCCCTTAGGCACCTTGTCGTAACATGTCCAATCTGATCTGCGCCTCCTCAAAGACTACGGGAGATGGTTGGTAAAGATCGCACCAGCTGAATGATACTCATTGATATACAGTAAAGAGAACCGGGCTTGTAGAAGAAAGGAACAGACGTTAATTCCCTTTGTGTCCACCACTGCAACGAATTAGGAATCGAAATGGCTTGGAAACATGGGGCCAGTACAACAACAGCCATTTATTCGACTATCTTCCGTATTTGCTAACTGCAATTTGTGCTTCCATTCCGTGCCGAGCATTTACGCGAGGCGGCTTGATCTTTGCTCGAAAGAGAATGTGGTATTCATTGGAAACGCTTGTTAATTAGCCCAGTAAAATGTACCCGATGCTGGAACTGAGTGCTTTCGGTGCAGCGCAGTGGGGAGAGGGTATCTAACCCTCTGCTCATACATATGCAAGTACATCTTGAAAAAGAAGTTTGGCTGAATGTCAGGGAGCACTACAAAAGATTGGAGCTTGACAAGAGCCGGAGCTCGTTGCCAGCCCGGAGGGTTACGGAGTGGAACGGAGGGGCTCAGCCTTGTTTACTAAGATCTAAAGCAGGCCACTCTGTTTGCATTTTATTCACTAAACCATCTGAAAGGTACATAGAAATCGCTCAATTTTTTTTTCCCACTTTGAACATTCTTGCTCCTTTCTCTTTTGACAGAAGAATACAACAGATATGCACGAGACACAAGAATATGGACTAATTGGATTAATAGAGTTTTGTTCCAGTGATTCAGGCTGTGTGGGCTTAGACTTCTCCCTGGAGATCTACTAGCAAATCTCTTCTTTGGCGAAACATCAGCAGGATTCTTTTGTTTGTTTCCCCTCTTTTCCACGTTGCTGGATGTGGAACAGGACACCTTAACTTGCTATAATGTGGATTGCTGATGCAGCTTCTGACTTCTGTGTAAAAAATGAATAAATAAAGCATTATGGTTGTTCCAATGGAGCCAGAAAAGAGAAACACACATCCTGAATGCAGCATATTTCTTAGATCCTTGTATGGAGCATAGCAGGCTGGACAAAGGCGGGGGGGGGGGGGGGGTAATAGGGGTTGATGGCAGTATAGGATCCCAAGGTCTCTTTCCATACAGGACTTTCTTTCTATTGCTCTTTAAAGCTTTGTCAGGCCATCCTCTTTTCTCCTTTTCTGCCATTGTTTACTACCTTTGTTTATTCGAAAGCCCAGTTAGCATGAAGGTGTCAGAAAAGTAGTTCCTCTGTCTTTACA
Source organism: Silurus aristotelis (assembly GCF_946808225.1). Lineage (NCBI taxonomy): Eukaryota > Metazoa > Chordata > Actinopteri > Siluriformes > Siluridae > Silurus > Silurus aristotelis. The sequence goes on along the minus strand of NC_139598.1, from coordinate 3,774,653 downwards.
GGATATGCCGGGTTAACTACTCGCCCAAAAACAATATCCCGTACAGAAAGGTCGTGGCTTCTTTCTCCTAAACTATTGAGTTAAGAATAGGGGTGATTAAAAAATAAATAAAAATGAATACATTTTAAAAAAGAAGCGTTCCAATGTATTTTATGGACAAAACTACGTTCTACCAGTCACAAATTAAAAGTGCCCATTGTGCCCCCCCGGGGCACCCTTCAGATCCCGAGCATGGTGGTATTGCTGGAATTTGCACCTGTTGGGAGAACTGTGTGATCTTTCTCAGCCTTCTCGACCATGACTGCTCTACAGCTCTATTGGCATTCCGCAATAAAATGTGATCTGAGAGATCAGCTGGGCATCTCGGAAGTCTATTTCTAGACACCTTTTTCTGCCTTAAAATACCTCCCATGTCTGATATCTGACGTCTAATGTAGTCGTAAAGATTCAAATCTAAATGACGTAATCCATGAAATACCACAGTTCTGTTTTTTCGACTGGTCAGAAGGTGTTGAATTTTTATTACTCCATTTCTGACATCCCTGGTTTTTGGTGCCAGGTTTATATTTGAGACTCAGTCAGGGGCTTGTGTGGGTGATTTTACAAATAAAAAGATTATTTTTTTTTTGGCTAAATATACAGCGGTAAGGTAATGGTCCTTTCTGTGCATAGCTCTGGAAATAATGTGCTACACAAAGTTTTTGTCGTTGAGAAAGTTACAATCGTGGGACCGTGTTGATTATTTTTAATTGTTTTTGAACTGATCATGATTTGAAGAAGATTAAATGACCATTATTTTTTAACAGTCTAAAATCAACACGGTAGCTCTGACGTTTTTGCTGTTTATTTTGGCTAATTAATCATTTACCAGGGTTTCTGCAGTTATAAAATGTCTTAAAAAAAATTTTAATCTACATTTTAGGTTTAAAGACTTACATTTGCTGTTCTAGATCTTCAATATTTTTAAGCGGTTTAAATTTTCATGTCCATGTAATTCTACTGGTAACGCTCGATAACATGCTCATGCAGCACTTTTGATAGTTTTTTTCTTTGGTGTTGTAATACTTTCTTTTTCTCGTCCAAATATAATTCGCTGTATTACGACTATAAATGAGACCAACAGCAATCAGCTTTCGGTTTTTGACGCAAATGTCTCGGATTGTAAGACAGACGTAAAACAGATTTTATTTTTCAGCTATGTGAAGGAGTCCCTTTAAAAAAAAAAGATTGTTAATGATTTGTATGGTGTGGAAGTGGAGCATTGTGGTGGGAGGGCAGAGTCATCCATCGCCATATAACAGAGGTAACTTTTTTGGCTACCAGTTTAGTGTCGGTCTGCTCGGCGTCCATCTTCACCTGGTCTCCGCGCTGCACACCGGAAAGTCACGTGACCACAGACGCCACATGTGCACTGCCTTAACTGGTAAATTTATTTTTTTTTGTTAGCGGGTCGGAAAGTCTGCAAACTGTTCTCAAATTTCTTAGATAGTATGCGTCCACACATGCGCTTATTTATTTCATAAAATCGCAATGTTTGCAATTATATAATCGCACGAGCTCGCATCACGATTGCGATACAGTTAATCGTGCATCACTACTCAATACACAGGTTTGTACTGTCCAAAAAAATTTTGGGCTTCTTTCAAACCACAAAGGGTTAAAAGGGATTAAAGGAAAAATGGTGTGCATCACTCTGACTCTGTCGTTCTAATCGGATTGCTTTTGTCTGTAAGTAAAAGTACTCACACTAGAGTCCTTAACTGCAGCACAGCAGCTGCCGTCGTTCATATCCACAAGTGTGCGAGTGGTCCAGACTCGATCTCTTGTAACACCGGGGCCATAATGCCCTTTTTTTTCCCCTACTGCTCTCTTCATAAACAGCTCCAGGTGCGAGCATTCAGGAAGGAGGGATGAACGGGGACCACTCGGCTCTCTTTACCTAGTCTGAGTATCTGCATTTCCATGCTTCCTTCGGCGAAAGGGTGTGCTTATAAACGCTATTAATAACTGGTGGAGCCGATAAAGACGGAGTACTCCTGCCATTGTTGTTTAGTCAGTTGCTTGATGATAATTATTTCCTTGAAGAGAGAAGGAGAGCGCGGGTGCCAGATTAAAGCATTTCCCACCCCTCGCGCCAATCACGACTTGCTAGCTTCATGCTGCTTTCACTGCTGGAGAAGCCCAAAATTACCCATTTAAAATAAGCCGCAGCCAATCAGGCCTCTTCTCCTCCCGGGTTCCGCTTCAAAACTGAAGTGTTTGCGTGCAGAAGGGCCGCGTGTGTCTGCGAGTTTACTGCGCATTCGCTTTAATCAAACTTTTATTTCAACTGGCAGGGTGCACCAGGCCACGTTCTCATTCGAATCCTTTTACTGCACGAGAAACGCCACAACTTGAGCAGTATTAATGGCTGCCACTTTTGCTCTGACCTTCTCATGCCCTTTTCAATATGTAGGGTTTTTTTGTACATCACAGATGTTTTATCTCTTCAATCCATGTTTGGATCATCTTGGTGATCCACTTTAATTTTTCCTTGACCTACAGCGCCCCTCTTTTTTGTATCTAGATTACGCTTCAACACTATACACCAGAACTGAATCTGCGGCCTCGCTGGCCTGATGTCGGCATGCTTTAAAGGATTATATTCATCCAGGCATTTGGGATGTCGTCGAGCCAAGAGGGCCTCTGTGCTTCGGGATTTAGCCTTTCTGCCTTGTTCTTGCCGTTCATTCGAGGGTCTGAGAGGATTAGAAGTGTGCTTCCGGCCACACCGCATTGTTCCTCCAGGAGAAAATGGAGGGCCTTTCAATGGTCTGAGGGGTTAATATGGTGACCCAGCAGGTGTGGCCGGAAACCGGGGAAAAAAAAAAATTCATTTATAAGAAAAAAAAGGGGGAGCAGATAAACGCATTCTTATAGTGCACACGAGCAAGCTTTAATGGTCCACTGGTTAATCCAAACGTGAATACATTGACCAGCTTGCTTTACATCTAGTGGTTTTCTGATCCTGTAAGGCTCAAGTCATGTTATAATGGGTTAATGAGCAAATCGTATATATACACAATAATGGAAAAACTGCAAACTATTGCAATGTATTGCATTCTCCTAGAATGTTTGCTTAGTATGTTTGACACGTTTGAAATTAGACATGCTTTTAGGGGTGTGTGTGTGTGTGTGTGTGTGTGTGTGTGTGTGTGTGTGTGTGTGTGTGTGTGTGTGTGTGTGTGTGTGAGGGAGAACGAGTAAGACTTACTCTCGAGATTGTGCCGACCAGTCCCAAGCAACCCCTTAACCTCGAACACAAAGGTTTACGGTTACAGCAGAGCAAGAGAGAGCTTTTAACATCATGGGCAATTTGGCCCTGAGTTCCTTGATCTTTACTCTTGCTGTCTTTCAGCCACAAAATACCCAAATGACTTTGTGCCGCCGTCGTGGTTTAGTTTCTTTCGAGCGAGTGCTTCCTCTCCTAATGCCAGTACCCTATTAAGGCACAGCGTTTTTTTCAAAAGTGCCCCTATTTTCTCGATTTATTTTTATTGCACTCCAGTCAGAAAGTAGTCTTTCACAATGATCAAAGGGACCCCCTTTACTCTTCTGGGTCATCCTTAACCACAAAACTGCTTAAAACTCTGCAGCCATGTTTTTCCACTTTGAGGTTCGAATCGGATTCGTCTCAGGTGGAGGCATGCAAAACTCAATCGCTTGTCATACAGGTTACAAACGTTTTTAAAGCCTTAAAGCAAGAACGTTGCCTCAGGCTTCACATTAGCACTTGCAAAAATGTTAGTTTGGGGGTTGGAAAAAAGTGGAATGAAAATGGAGGTAAGAAAGGAATTCATGGGGGAGAAGGAAACATGGTTGTTTTAAAAAAAAAAATATATATATATATATATATATATATATATATATATATATATATATATATATATATATATATATATATATATATTCAAAATAAAGTATTACTCCTGTAAAAGTTGAGGATTGTTTGACCTCTTATGCCCCGTCTTTCTCTGTGAGTCATCTAGTCTTTTTCCTCTTGCAGAAAGCCTCAAGTTGTCTCCCTCTGTCTGTTATTTAATTGAGCACCGAACGTGCATCCAGAGATCAGGTTCAGACTTTTGAACTTCCCATTAAATGCCACATGTGTCTCTCTGCACGAACAGGATCTCTCTCAAATAAACTCTAGAACTGCTAGATTTTATTTACTCGGTTTGTACATGGTTTGTTTATCAGGCAACATGGAACTTTCTACCCTTTTGGACTCCTGGATAGTAAGCCTTTCTGCATGCCATCGTTCATTGTTTTTGGCTTCTTAATGCATGCAAGGTGCTCATGTGGGTGGTGACAACAACTTGAACTCCCCATTTTGGGCATTCAACCTTCTTCATCTTTACGTCCAGACAATTGCCCCCTTCCCCTTCAGCAAAAAAAAAAAAGGTTTTGTCTAAGGTAAAGATTGAGATTGCAGTGGTGTTCTTGTAATTGAAAGGCCCTTATAACCAACCTGATGAACATCAGTGATAAGTGAAGGCCATACAGGGCATATTGCCGATTCACAGGAAATGACTACTTTTTGTTTTCAGTTTTAACATCAGGGACTGCTGGAACCAACACAGTTATTCAAAAAGGAAGAATGCAGCTAAGAATGTATAATTCATACGGCAAGTAATTGATTCTTTGCCATACAGGATGTTTCTTGTCTGACTTGTCATCGGGAATATATCCCATATCCCCCAAAGATGATTAGATTTCAGCTGTAATGTTGATAGAACTTGACGCATTCTTTCACATCCATCGCCTGTTCAATTAGTTTTCATGTTTGTGGGAAGTGACTCTATTGATCTTCATACGACTTGATGGCTTGTGTGTAGTTCTTTGATGGGATTAATCAGAAGAATGTAACGATCGGAACATCACGACCTCCCCTCCCGTAAGTTAATGTTGGATCGGAATCATGAGTCTTTGCATCTCGACATCTGCAAGTCTGTAGATATTTTTTAATTCATCACATGTTAGTTTCCAGTTATAAGCAGGCAGCTTTTGCTAGCGTCTGTGTTTTCAGCTGTCATGCTGCATAGAAGCGTTTCAGGGCTGAGACGCAACGCACCGTAAACCCTATACGTAACCTTCAGTCCACCCCCACAGTTTCAGCTGTTTGTGTCGGGGCGGGGGAGTTGAAAAGAAGCCCCCATGACCTCCGATCCTAAGATGGGAACCCAGCAGGATATTCCTATTTATATTTCATATAGGCTAGCTAAGCGCTAATGTGGCGTGTAAGCTTAACCGTCGCATCCATATTGTCTGTAGCTAAATCGGTGTGCTGGAGGATTTATCCGGTACGAGATCAAACAGGATGCAATTTATGGCGTTCGACATCTGGCTTTCAGATGTAACCTTGCGGTTTACACTATTAATCTAATAAGTAAATTCCCGGACTGCGAAAGGACCACTATTGGGAAGACCTGTAACCTTGCTCCTAGTGTGTCTGGGTTGGGCAGGGGGACACAATGGAGTCCCAATTTTCAACCATTTATGTTCTGTCCCTTGCACTGTCTCCGCAGTGACACCCTCCAGATCTCATTCAAGCATAATGAATGAGAGTAATGAACCGAACAACCCTCTCAAGGTCCTTGCTGCACCTGCAACCCTCAGTCGAGGAGGAGAGTCTCTTGCAGGGTTAACTCTTGCCGGGATTGTTCACTCTATACCTCAGCCTTGTGTGTGTGTCTCTCTTCAATGACCTCCTGCAGGGACTTTAGGCTGTCCATAGACGGGATGAGTTCAAAGTGTCCACCCTTCTGTTTTACTAGGCTTTCTCTGCATTTGAAAGACTCTCTATAGCAGCAGCATTCAGCCTCTTATTGCATCGAGTTCCCAGGCTTGACTTAGTCTTTGGTTCTCATCAAGATTCCAGTAAGTAGTTTGCATTCCATAGCAGAGTTTTAAATACTGCGAAAAGCATGGTGAAGAATTCGTCCACGGATGAAACTGCTGCATGTGAGGTGGTCACTATTATCCCTGCCATCCTGAATGAAGGCCACTGAGCTGTTGGCCTCTGTCCTTTCACAAAAAAGTTTAGGGTCCCTTGGTGTGTGTGTGTGGGGAGGGTTTGGTGGCTTGTTTGAGGTTTAAGGTAGTCAAGTGGGAGTTTGAGAAGGACTGGGGTGTATCAAGGGATTACCCTTTGTAAATTTGCTTAACCCAATATGGGCTCTTTGCTTCCTCTTTTAGCTAAACTAAGAGCAGGGAGGTTCACATGTCCAAATGAAAATGGCTTTAATATCCTGCACAGGCGTACGAGAATTAGTTTAGACATGCTTACCTAGAACACATGATGGATGCATTTGTCTTCTGCGTCATGTCTCCTAGATGAAACTCTGTTCGATTACATGGAAGGAAAATGTGTTCAGGGGCATCAGACCCACGTCTCAAGCTTTTAAACCGTTAGCAAGAGGTTGAATGATGTTCTAAGTCATGTTTTGCCATCTGGTGGCTCCCAGCCTGCCTAGCTCTTAATCAATGCAGAATAAGCCAGATTGAACATATTAGTGGAGGATGAAATGCGCAACTAGTCACTAAAATTAGCAGACAAAAGGAGCACTAAAAGAGCTTCAGCTTCCTTTACAAATGATTATGTTTGGTTTTGCCCACTGAAAGGATTGTGGTCTGTGAAGATTGATTAGTGTGTGTGTGTGTGTGTGTGTGTCACAGGGGTCCTACCAGACTGAAACTAATACCAGGGCAACAGGTGTGAATGCGGCTTTACAGAATGCTAATAGGTCACTTAGCAGCCTTTGTTTGCGTTTCCTCACTCCTGATGAACTTACTCGGATGTCGAGTCCGCGCTGGAAAGCGGATTGGAGCCACGTACGGCCTTTGAGGTTTCAAAGCTTCCAAATCACAGCTTTTACACGAGATTAGAAGGAGTACCTGGTTGCTAATGTTGCATGTTAACATGGACACGAATAAACCATAATCCATTATAGAAACTGCTGCTTTTTCTCAGAGTTCTGCACTGTCTAACAAGGGTTCTTGTGGGTTCTTGTCATGATTGATGGGTAAATAGAGTCATTAAAGCACTGTGAAAGGGAAAGCCTCTGATGTGGCACATTACATAGAGTCTTTAAGGGTTTTCCCTATGGGACAAATCAAAGAACCTTAAAATTAAAATTGATCATGAAAATCTATCATGCCTTTTTTTTTCCTCTTCTAATCTTTTGCGTTTAAACAAGTATTTGGGAGCGAAGTGTATTATAACTTTCCGATCAACTTGTTACTGAGTAACAGTATGTTAGTTACCTCAGAAAAACTCCTCATGACTGAGTTTATTGCGATACTGACATGACATCATCAAATCTAATGGATGGAATGTCTGTGCAGCTGAAAAGCATTTAATAGCAAGTTTCTTGCAGCAGGAAGTTTAGTTTTGATTTGCAAACAGCAAAGATTAACCCGAATTTGTATGCGTTTAGCAAGCAATTTGCATTCTATAGTCAAAAAGACTAGAATTGATTTTTCCAGCAAGTCCTTACTGTTTGGTGTTTTCACGCTGATGGATTGTGAAAGCCAGGAATGTTGCCTGTGGTAAAGATTTATCACACCTAGGTGTGAGTGGTTCCAGAGTTCCAGAGACTATTTTAGTGTCCTGGCTCCTACTTGCACCTTGATTCCTGTGTTTGCTCTGTATTTCAGTGTGTGTTTAAGAACATAGAAGTCCAGATTTTCAGTTTGGAGTGTATAGTTGGTCATACTTGGTCCGAAGGCCCCCCTCCTCCCCTACCCTCCCCTTATACACACCTCTCCACCTCTCCCTCCCTTTTGCCTTCCCTCACTCTCTTTCTTGCATACTCACACACTTTTACCCTCCACCCATCAACCCACCCCCTCTCTCTTTTCCTCTCTCCTTCTTTTTCTCTGTCTCTCTGTAATTCTCAGGTTACGGTGGCCAGAGTTTGCAGACATCTCTCTTCCATACACCCAACCCCACCACATCCCACCCCAACACCCTACCCCTCTTTTTTTTTTTCTCGCCCCCCCTCTGCCTTGTGTCCTTGTCCCTGCCTACAGCCTGGGAAGAGCCACCCAGCGACCTCTCTGATTGGACCCGCTGGTTTGTCTCGATGCGGCTCGAGCGGTGTGAGCCGGAGGACGTGTTTCAACAGATGGTTAGGGTTTGGTGTGTGTCATCACATCGAAGAAAGGATTAGAGGAGGAAGGTTGTCCTCCAGGAGCTGTGTGGTCCCCACTTACAGCAGCGCAGCTTCAGACAGAGAGAGAGAGTGAGCGAGAGCAAAGTGAGGACGGCGAACGAGACTTTCTTCCGCTCTTGCATGTCAGGTACTTGGGCTCTCTTGTTTTATTTTGTTTCTCCTTTTCTTGATTAACAGCTGATGTTATGTCTTGGATTTTTGTCTTTTTGTTGGTTGGCTGTTTGTTTTTTTTTGTTTAAAAAAAAAATAAAAAAATCTATCAATCCTGCCAGATTTCCATATAACGCTTTAATTGAAAAAGAATTGTTAAATAAAATTATGTCTTAGATCAGTTCTCCAACTTCAGCACTACTTAACCAAATTCCAAATGGTCGGGACAGAACGAATCCTGCACATCAGTCATTTCCAAATCGTCGTCTTTAAAAAAACAACAACAAAAAAAAAGAATGTGAAGAAGCTTCCGGACTGACTGTCAAAGCGGAGACATGCACTTGAGAAAGGAGGAGGGGGGACAGCATAAGGAATTCGTGACTCGCTTCAGTTATTTAGCTCCATTGAGTCACAGAGAGAGTGAGAGAGTCGAGCATGAAGCAAGGGTACGCGGCGGCGAGCGCTATTTATGCGTGTCGCCGTGGGCCATGTGTAGGAGCGTAATGAAAACAGGCAGGTGCCCGGAATAAAGGCATAAAAGCGTAAATCACCGGTGGACGACTTCAAGTTTATGGAGTCATAATCAGGCGTGCATGTGTCTTTCTGTCATACGTAAACTCTGAGCGCTAAATGCAGCTGACAAAACCACAAGCTTAAGGTCAGCGAGTTCAGCATGAGTCAATTCATTACTAATGATCAGCGTGGCACGGCAAGAGGATGTGAATTTAGTAGCTGCTAAGTTTATGGCTGTTACCTAAAAACGACTAGAGTCAGATTTTTTTTTTTGTTTGTTTTTGTTTATTTATGACCAGAAATTTGCCTCATATTTTGTTCAAATGTTAAATTTTTTTTAAGGCTCTCATCTGAATTACTGCTATTTACCACATTTGCTGATGCCATTGAGTAAAAATGATAACCAGAGCAAGACATGAATGTGGTTTATTTCTTTCTTTTGAATCTTTACTTTTTTATCTGTGCTCAGCCAGATGATATAAAATAAATCATAATCCGTGCCAGCTGTTCAGATCACTCCATAATGCACCCCCCCCCACACACACACACACACACACACCCATCAGGTCCCCTTGATAGATGTCCATTAGCAATCCGTGCGTCATCAAATCTCGTTTATTTGAGCTGCGTCTTCGATACCGTAATCCCTGAGATACAAGATACCACCACCGTGTTTTTTTTTTTTTTTTTTCCGCACTGATCCTTAAACAGTGCATGCAGCTGTTGCAGATCATATGTGATTCCTAGGAAGGCTGCGCCAACGCAAATATTAGTCCTGCAGCCTTTTTTGCTGTGCACGAAAGTTCGGATCGGGATCGGACGTGTATAAGGTGCAAGCGTGCATCCTGCGTTCCGATAGTCGGCTCACAAGCAAAACCTTTATATTGTGAGCACGCATTTTTTTCTTCTCTCGCTAGTTCTTTTTTTATTCATGAACTCAAGCCTTTGTGTCGTATTCCCACCTCCTTTTTTTTTATTCTCCTGGGGAAGGCAAGGCGGCTGTTTGCCCACCGCTCCACTGCGCATAAGTAGTGCCGCAAAAGTGTTCCGTCAAACCCAATCCCCTCGTGCCAGATGCTGAACATCTGCGCCGCTGTCACTGTCTGCCACTCGGAGCTGCCGTTTTATTTATCCAAGGTTACCCTTAAGAGCTCCTCTAGGTGACTGGTTGATTCGAAGTGACTCTTACTACAGACCTGAGTGCGATGGAGTTCAGCTGAATCTTATTTAGTGCTTTATTTTAATGCAAATTGTCACTTTACCAGATTCCGTGTAGTCTTTCTTTAGGGCTCGTAACAGTTTTTCCCCCCATTGCGTGTGTTTGTGTTAAACATGGAAATTATTTAAAAGCTTTATTTATTTTTTTGCTCAATAGCCCCTGATAGGATTTGCTCAAAACTGTCCATGTGACAGAATGCGACACTAAAGTGGCGTCTTCAATTTATTACATTTTTGAGATTTCGTTTAGCCAAATCAAGAACAGCGCACTTTTAAGAACGTGGGGAAAAATCTATCGACCCCTTCAAGGTTATTTGTTTTGTCCCTCACTCAACTCTTGAAAGAATTTGAGGCATTGGTTTAGTTTGAATCAAATTAAGAAATATTTTTGCTTGCTTTTTAAATTTTTCTTGACACGGTCAAGCTATAAAACAAGATATTTTTATTTCCTTTAGCACAAAAAAATAGCCACACAGGATTCTTTAGCAATGGCCAATTACACCCCCACCCCCCCATCTTTCCTTCTATGTACAACCAAACCGACTGGTGAAGCCTGTAAGTAACTCGACGACTCGTCAAGTTTTTGGGTTTTAAATGTTGGATCATATTTGATTCGTGCACCTCTTTTGTTTAGAGAATCTCTATAAAACCTTATGGAAAAAGGTCCCTCAGGCATCCCGAACCTAGTTAAAAAAAACTTCCTGCTTTGATCGTTTGACGTTTTTTTTTTGTTTTGTGAGGACGTTGATGAGGCAGGGAGCGGGCGCTGATCTGACAGAGGAAATCACGCTGCTCTCTCGAGTGGCTGTTTATCTCTGCACTTAATAACAGCATCCCGCAGGAAGCCACGGTTTGAAGAGGAGGACCGTGAACTGTAATTGTAAGCACACAGCTTTTTTTTTTTTTTTTTGTATGTCATTAATTCTTACTAAACTGGGGGGTTGTTATTTCATGGACCATGATGTTCATTCGTTGAAAGTTTTTGGAACGGAAGGAACTAGGAAACGATGTCCGAATAAACAGATTTTGTCCAGGAAATCAATTTGAAGGTTTAAGGGGAAAGTGATCTGCAGCAGCCAATGGGATGCACAGATTCTAGGTGGAAGTGCGAGTAGAACTTCAGCGGTGAGCATGTTCTTCCCGACCGCCTCACCTCCGTCGCACATTAATCCGACAATCTGGTTTAGATTTAAAAAGAGAAAAAAAAGAGCTCCACATGCAATTAAGTGGCCGTCAGGACGGATCGGAACAAGGGCCATTCAAAAGGTAACCCAGCCGGGGAGCTGGCGCTTTCATCCCGCGCTCCTCTTAATAGAAGATAATGGAGAACGATTTGAGGTGGGGGGAAGGATAGGCAAACTCTGAGCTTTTCTATTAAAACACGGCTTGGGGTCCTTTTTTCTCTCCCCCTGTTGTACTTCACACATAAAGGCGAGAGGGGTCTGGTGCTTCGGACCAGAATTCTGTTTGATCAATCCTGTTGTACACGTCTACATTGGACATGCAACTTAAAACCCCAAGACTGGTTTTAAAGATTCTTGCAAGTGAATAAACAAAGTTCAAGCATGCATTTGTGCCCACTTCTTGACTGACTGACTCCATACACTAGGTGGCGGTACACATTTTAAACCGTAACTTGCTTTTCATCGGTAATCTCTGAGAGCATCAAATTATTTTATTTCAACTTTTAGACAGTACGGAATAGAGATGGACAAAAAAATGTACATAGTTTTTTCGTTTTGTTACAATTGCATCCAATCAGCACCTCGACTGAGCTTCACCTAGCCTAATTTATTTACCTGGTTAGCTTAGTTAGCGAGATGTTAGTTCAAGCTCCCTTGAGTGAACACCATTTCGCACCCAGACTGAGCAAAAGTACGAGGGGGGGCACCCATGAAGGTTTCCTTTTGATAGTTAAACGAACTGCCGCAGGGAAACTGAGCCGAGAGCCGAGTTTTCAGCCAAGTTTTGGGATCGGCGGTATTTATGCATGGCATGCTTAGCAGACTTGGCTTTCCACATCTCATGTTTGCTCTTCTGGCACCGAAACAATAAATGTGCACGGACGTTAGGCTGCGTGGCCCTTTCGAATAAATCATATGATTGAACAGATCATACACCTCACCCAGGAGTTGGAGAGGAGCTTCGGAACGCAGGTGCCAGAAAGCCTTTTTGTAGACGCGGCGAGCTAATAGAATTACAAATGGTGCTATTGCAAACGTCGAGGAAAAGCCTCGCAAGTTCATACTGCTTGTGGTGGAAAGAAGGGCCAAACTCGAAGGCGCAAATTATAGGCTCCGTCTCAGTCTTTCTCGCCCCGTCGTTCCCTTTTTTCTCTTTTTGACTCGCTCTCTTTATTTTTCTTTTTTTCCCCCACTTTCTAGGTCTTTGTTTGTACACGTGAGGATACAGAAACAGGTCGAAAATCATACTCATTTTAACGACCACCATCTCTGCCGTCACGCATATCAGTAGTAGTAATGGTAATAGTAGCTCGGACTTGTGACAGATGAGCTCTGGGACGGCGGTTCTCCCAGTCCAGGTCTTTCTCTCACAATTTCCCACGACTCCTGTCTGCACACGTTCTACATTCTGGGAGTGCAGTGTTATGCAGAAGCTCCACGGCTGGAGGCTGCTGACAGACTTTTCACCCCTCCTCACCCGGGGCGCTGAGTGGAATTCCTGAAAGCTCCGCAATGCCCCAGAGAATTTTGTAGGGTGGTAGTAGTGTGCGTGTGGGTGTTTTTCACTTTTCAATGCTGTTGAGCCGTAATGTGTTAAGTCAACATGTATGGAAAAAGTGGGCTGATGGTTCCGCTCCAAAAAACGCCACTAATGCGTTTCACTGCATCGGAGACCACTTTAGCGCTGGGACACTCTCTTTAAAGGAAGGTATAGCTTCTCGTTTATGACACACAGACTTTATGTAATTTGTCGTCGGATGAAATCACCACGGTTTAAAAGTGGAACCAGGTGGAAAGTTTAAATCGTAGTTCTAAGCGTAATGAAGTTAGGTCAATAAACAGAGTAAAGTACAGGGACTACAGGCAGCAAAATTATAGCGGGTTTCTCTGTTTTTAACCACGTTCTATTATACGTTTTTCGCCGAAGACTTGCTGGCAGTCTCCAGTGGTCAGACCTGGTGTCTGTCTTGTATATATTTGCCGTTTTAAGCCCAATTCAATTACGCCAACCTCATTACAGTAGCACTCGTAGTCCGTTTTCCTTTCATAAACATGCGGTTTTGGCGTTATTATTCCAAACTTCTCCGCAATCATTCAATCGAGTCAAAAAGCTCCCAAAGTCTCGATAACGTTAACCGCTTAGACAAGCGTGATGTGTTAACACAGCCTTGCAATTCCTGAACAAGTGGCCTGGGAGGCATGTTCATTAATCATTAATGGGTCTGCACGGGTCATTATGTGTGTAAACCTCCTCGGCGGAGTCGTCGTGCCCAGCTACGGGCGTGAGTAATGAGCCTGTGAGGCACGACAAAGTTCTGGAGATGTAAATGACTAGATTTTTAGTTCTACCTAAAGTATTGTGCCTTTTATATATATATATTTTTTTTTAAGTTTTTCCCATGTTACTTGAACCATTATGAAATATAAGGATTATTGAAGTGGCAAAGTTGCTTCAGCTCAAACTCCAACCTTCAACTGAAAGCCCAGACAGTCATGGTTTATTTATGAAGAACAATTACGCGGGTGGAAACTGCTGTTTGATATCATCATCTTTGCGGCACGTCAAAGTCTCGTTGGACGCTTTTGACCCCAAAAAAAGACACCACAATGTGTAAAAAGTCTTCATTCGCCAGCGGTAGCGGGTAACTTTCAGAGCTGCGCAAGGAAACTAAAGTAGTGGTGGAATATTTGATGAGATTAGATGTTACTTTACATCGACATCTGGACCGAAATGTCATGTTTATGCTCAACTGTCTATATTTTCCTCAATGATTTATCTGTCGCGCACCGAGTTGGAACCGTTTGTCGGGTAAAATCTCTTTCGAGGGGAAAATATTCGGGACAAGAAAACTGTGTATTTATTATTATAACTTTTTATCCACCCAAACTGCCCCATAAATGATTTCTACTCTGCCTGTTATTCTGTAATTTGTCATACGCTTTTGATCAAAGGCCTTAAATCTTTTGACCAAGACCCTCTGCTGGTTTCATTGATTTTCCCTGCTTTATTCTTTCAGGATCTGTTTTTCTTATGCTTTTTTTTTTTATTAACTTAGTGCTTATAAAAGAACCAGCATCCTGGAATCCATTTAAACATGGCACAACTCGACCTCCTGCCTGAAAGAGAGCAAGGAGAGCTCAGAAAGCTTTGCTTGAGCAGGAGCAATTTGAGCTTGAAAAGAAAAAACCCAAGAGGAACATCCAGTAGCTTTTACAAGATGGTTGCCAGACTTTAACTATTCTTTTTTTTCTTTGTTTTAATCCTACCTGGCAACCTGTTAAAGTGCATATTATACAGATGGGTAAGTCGCTGAGAAATGCAGGAGAAGGCTGGTAATTCTGCTCAACCCGGTACACTGCTTTACAGGTGGCCTGGACTCTAAGACCTCCTTGAGGGTGTTAATCACTTTGAAGACCTAGTTTGTATTTGATGTGTAACATTGTTTGCATTTACGATGCAAGTATACATTTTCATCTACTCACCTAAATGCTTTATGTCCATCCAGATGATTAACACGCGATCACATGACGCTATAATGCCCCCGGTATCAATGCTATCGCAACACCTGATGCATTAATCATTAATCGTTTATTTTTTTCTAGAACATTACATTCTTAAACATTACTAAGCGGACCCCCTGCAGTACCACAGAGGACCCCCTAGAGGTCACGGCTCCCCGGTCGAGGACCCATGCTTTAAGTAGAATATCTTTCCAAAGCCATGGGCATCCATCGCTTCTTTCCTGCTCCAACACCCTCTTCTCTTCTGGGCAGAATTTCCATAGATTTTCCAGTGTTTCCAGCTGCTGGGATTTGTGCCCATTCGAAACCTGAGAGCAGGTTATTTACCGATTGTCAGGCTCGAGGTGTGGCCTGTGTTCCAGTTAAACCCGAAAGGGCTTCAAATTTGATAAACCATGTCTTCTTGGAGCTTTTTTTGTGCAATATGACATCGTTATACTGGGACAAGTGCAGGCCTTTTAGTTTCCATGAAGAGAAATCGTAATAATAAAGCATACACGCATTGTAGAAAAAATTTGCTTCCAGCGCTGTGGCAACAGTTTGGAAAAGATCCACAAATGGTTGTGATTATAAGGTGTCTAGATAATTTTGACCATCTAATGTGCAATGCAAAAAAAAAAAAAACAAGCTGAAAAGTACCACAAATCTTGTACCAGTGTGGAACCGTTGCTGTGCTGCTCTGTGTCAGCTTGTGGAAATTCTGGCAATCGGGACCTCTTTTCTGTGGTTAATAATGAATTATGGAATCGCATCAAACTCTCCAAGGTCACATTTTCCTTCTCTTCCCAGCCTGGGCTCTCAGACATGAAGACTAGCATAGACGACAAGGCTTATCGTGAGGATTAGCATGGGGTTTTGCCTGGGTTTAAGAGTGTGTAAGCGCTCTGTGACTCGTGGCTCCTGTACTGTCACATGGTTACCAGGTGTTAGTTTCTGCTGCATAGATCATGGAGAGACACATTTATCCCCTGGTGCTCCTCAAGTTGAATGTGAACGAATGCTGTGCTGTTATTTGGTGCGTTGCACCGATCCTTTACTAGTACTTTATCAATTCAAATCATTCCTGAGATGAAGTTTGTAATTTTAATAATTTGGTAGGTTCCAGGTGCCTTGATGTGATTACTGGACTTTTAAAATGTCCAACATTATCAGCAGCGCGTCTCATTCTAAGCCTTGAAACCGGAGGAGCTTTTTGTGTGTTTTTTTAATAATTTTCCTCTTAGCAAATTCCTCTAGACACACACTCCATTCCCAGCAGACCACCTGGTGCCATAGTAAGCAACGCTTTGAAGTCTCAGAGTTGGATTAATTTAATCACATATTTACTAGCATTTTATAATTAATGAAAGGGCCCCTGCCAGGACAGTCTACTGTTTCAATCAGGGATTAGTTTTAGGCCCGTTCTCATTGATTCCTTTCGAATATTACTCCGTGCCATTCCTCTAAACCGAATATCAGTGTGTTCAAATTGCTGACTGTAGTAAAATCTAAGCTTGTTGTTCTCTAGGCCCCCACGCTGCTCAGCGGAACCAGTAAACGCTAACAGTTTTAAGCTAAATATAGTCAGTTTTCTATGATTTTTGGACGTGTTGTCTAGATCAGCCCTTCAAGCTTAAATATAATGCAAACGACTTTAAGAAAAGAGTTTTTCCTGGAATTTGATTAATGCTCCAAGCAGCTGGGTCAGAAGTCACAGCAAGTTGAGAATTTGCTCTCTAGATATCAAGATTTCTACACCCAAGTGCTACAGATCATATATTATTAAGGTTACTCTAAGCTTGGCATTCTGGCCTTTATTTAGTTTAAAAAAAAAAAAAAGAAAAAGAAAAAAAAAAGGTTCACTTACCTTATGCAAGTTAGAGAAAATGCTGGTGTTCTATCTTTCCAGCATGTGGAAAATGACTGACTGGGGCTCTCTCTGCAGAGGTGTGTGGTATGTCATTAGTGAAAGCCAGTGTGTCTGCTGTCTGTGTGTGTATGGCATTCTCTCCATAGTGATTAAGTCAAATGACCTAGCAAATCAAGAACAAAGTAAAACCACTTCAGTGGGGGTGGCACATTCCTCCTCTCACCACGCAATCAGCGCTTAAGCCCACCAGCAAAAAAAAAAAAAAAGAACGCTCACAGAGCTCTGCTTTAGAAAACTGGTACATTTCAACAGTCTATACGTCAGGTATCTAGATTGGAACCTTTCAAGGCTAGTGTGGTTTATAGGCCTTTTTCTTTGCTGGTTTAGATTGTGTTTGCACAGTAGAGTGGTCACAGAACCATCCTAAATTTGGACTGATTTCTTGCCCTTACTCTACAGTTTTTAATGGCTTTAACATTGTTTTCTCGTTCGCGTTTTTCAGAACCGCCATAGCGACCCAGGGCCGAGTGTGTGGACAGAGCACTCGTTGACTGAGGCTCTGTGTGCTTGCGGTGGGTTCTGGCCACAGGCCTGCTCGGCACAGTGGGATTTCACACACTGCGCTGCTCAGTGTGCACATTCGCCACCACATCTTGGCCCATCGCGAAAATGTTTTGCGAAACACATCTCTAGCCGTACTCCTGTTCTGCGGCTCGGCGGCCACCGCCGCTCTGGTGGGAATAATCAGCATACAGATGCATGCATGCATGCAGCCCTTTATACTCCTCTAAACACACACTCGCTTTTATATACACCTTCATTCCCCAGAAGACCGAGTCAGCACTTTCACTTGCTTGTATTTTTCAGTTCACTTGCTTTGACATTCTTTTCTACCTGTTCTTGTTTTAAAATGGGATGCAAAATGCATAGTTACTAAGCAAGTTTGATGGTAGAACTGCTGTTTTCTTGGCAGTTTATGAATTGCCGTCTTTCGGGCTGCCCGCCATTGACGTTATCTTGACGGTTCCAAAGTTCTTGACCTTGCTGTTTCTCGGGATTGGTGTTCTCTTCTTCGAGCTTCATGAACTTCTCAATGAACTATGACGATGAGTTCAAGCTCCTTTCTATCTAAAATCCAGACTTTGTCAAAAGGTAATAAAAGGTGATTTTGATGTTAGCTGGTGGACGGCTACATCCAAATGTGTGGGAAGTGCGAGTTGCTTGGACGTGGCAGGATGAAAAGATGTGGTTTGGTGCTGATTCTGCAAGTGATCCTGATGCTAGTTAGCTAGTTTTGCCATGGACCGCCAGTGCACAAAAAAAGGAAACGTGTTGCACAAAAGGATTTTGATGGATGAAGTAAAACCCCAGATTCTGAATTGGTTGGATCAGTGTGTTGGTGCAAGCCAAAGGGAATAAAAGGGCCTGTTGTACAACTACACTAAGTAGGTGGTGAAAGAGGGATTTTCCTTACGGTAAATAGGGGAACTCGGAGCTTTTACATTTACATGTACTTTCAGGGTAATCCCATTATATCTGAATCATTCCAGTTTCGTTGCATTGCGAGACCCTGTTTATTCTTAAAGGTGCGCAAGAAACCACGCCAGTGTGAACGAATGTGGCTCGGATTATGAACATAGTGAGCGGGTTGTTTTCAGGCCCATTCCGTGATGATTGAGGATTTGCTTTTTTTACTTAAACGCGTAGATTTTTCAGAAGCTAACGAATTTTGGATACCCCAGGAATATATTGACATATTGTCTCACTTGTTTCGTCCTTTCAAACTTCT
Source organism: Silurus aristotelis (assembly GCF_946808225.1). Classification (NCBI taxonomy): domain Eukaryota; kingdom Metazoa; phylum Chordata; class Actinopteri; order Siluriformes; family Siluridae; genus Silurus; species Silurus aristotelis. The sequence goes on along the minus strand of NC_139598.1, from coordinate 3,756,215 downwards.
ATTGGACATTTTCTAGCTCAAGTTTATAAGCTCCAGCCCCAGAACTTTCTTAGAAGGCACAATTATGAGGCATTCATCATTTCGGAAGGCAAGGTGGGGTCTGTCTGGGGCAAGAAAATATTATTATTTTTTTTTTTTCCCTCCCTCAAATGCAATTTATCTCAACTGATTCTTGAAGTCGGTTTTATGGTGTTGAGGGAGCACCACCTCAGATTTGTCATTTTGCCCTTTTATTTTTTGGGTAAGCCAAAAATAATAGTCCTCCTTGGGAAAAAAAAGTGTGTTCCCCATCAGGACACTCCTTGTATTCTCATCCTCAGTTGTATTACTCAGTGAACCCAGCTATGCATTACATACTTGAGACCCAGGGGACTGTGGGTTGGACTGGTTTGCCTACATTGTAGCTGCATCATCATTTCAGGCTGCGCCTGCCAAGACACTCTTTGCTATTGTCTCGTAAATCTGCATGTCCAAAAACACAGCTGCATTGCTAAGCAGAAGCCTTCATTACTCGGTCTACCATTGTTTATACAAAGAAGGACGGCAAAAAAAAGGAAGGGGGTTTTGCCTAATGATGGAAGTAAAGATTGTGGACAGCGGTGAAGGACTCTTGGGCTGTCTTTCCATTAATCTGAAAATTACCCCCATTTTGACCGGGGGCTCTTTTTGGCAGCTGTGCATCAGGCTGAAAGCTGACATAGTGGCCTTTTTGTTTTCCTCCTTTGAACCTTCAAGGCTATTTTCCCCCCTTCTCTTTATCCCCAATATTTTTCCCTGAGCTTTGCTCTGATTAATACAGAAGAGGTGAATTTACTGGGTCATTTGATCTAATCCCTTGAAAACAATAACTGCAGCTCTTTTTGCTGCTCAGCTGTGGTCTAGAAGAAAAAAAGCCCATGAAGCAGATTCCATACTTTGCAAGACTGTCTGAAGTCTTGTTGTGGTTGTTTTAAATGAATAGTACTAATCAGTTTGTTTGTAAATGTCTTAAATATACTCGGAAACTGCACTTGATTGAGACTCCTCAATGTACTCGTCCATTTTGCATTTGTGTCCATTGTTCAGAACAGCACAGTCCAACAGATTCCTGACTGCCATATATTTATTACAGCCTTTGGAGTGCGTGTCTACTCCCTAAACCCTCTCCCCAGGCAAGCACAGCCGCCCGGCTTCGTCTCAAACATCCACCAATCTGTGTAGACGCTCTCCTGGAGCAGCGGCTTGTCTGAGAACAAAATAACACTTGTTTGTTGGTCTACTTTAAAGCTCTGGCAACCGGTTGCACTTGTACCTTATACTGCAGCACGACCGCTTGCACAACAGTTTCTCGTGAGCCAGTGCAGGCTGCCAGTTTTTCAGCAGGAGGTTTCATCAATAAACATGAACGTTAAAATAGCAGCATGCCAAGCCTGAGCTATTTTGGCCAGGCTGGAACGGTGAAAGGCCAGCGGCAGTGGTCTGCTACTTTGTTTCTTTCTGCTCACGGGCGCCTGCACTCTCCCGAACGCTTCCGCGGCTGGCCAAAGCACTTTTCTTAAGTGTCAGGATAAGCACGGGACTCGTATCGGTACATGCCTATGAGGAGCCTCGGACTATCACCAGGCTATTTTTGAGTAATGGGGTAATTAAAAGCCAAGCCGTAATTCCTGACCTTCCGAAGCTGAAAATAGAAGTGCTATTTCTTTTTGCAAAGCATTTTCTAAAATTGCAGTTCTCCGCTTTAATTTATGAGCGGATTGCAGAGTACTGGTGTGGTATTTCTGCAAATTGGCAGGAGGTTATGTAGGTGCTAAATCATAGGTTGAACATAAAACACATTTGGCAACACGTTGCACTTGACGTTTTCAGTGTAGTTGTACTAAGATGATTTCTTAGTTTTTTTTTGAAAAGCAATGTTAAGAGTGGACGAAGTACACAATGTACTTGAGTTAATGTAAAGATCCACTCTGAAAAATATTATTGAAACTTTCACTTGAGTTAAAGTACAAAAGAATTTGCTTTAATGTACTTAAGCACTGATTTGATATCAATTCAAATTATCATGATTAAAAATCGCGGAATTGAGGTCACGGGTGTTGTGGCGAGTTTGAGTCAGGAGTTTCTTTCATCATTTATTCCTAAATGTTGTGCTTGCAAACATTTTGGCGAGCAATACAAGTTAAAAACCGAGCATGCTCTTGACCCTGATTGGTGGCTTGCCGCATTTTTGACTAGTTGAGGTTTTTAATCTCATAAATAAAGGAACGACTGATTTCGCTAAATGTAGTTGAGTCAAAATGTAAATATCTGACTTTGAAATGTAGTAAAGTTCAAGTCTCCTGAAATAGTAATACTTCAGTGAAGTACTTTTAAATGAAAGTTGGTCTGTGAATTCTGACAGTTCCGCAGGAGCCAAATCTAGCGAGTAGGTTGGGTGCGGAAGTGAGATCGTGTGGGTTGTTCTCCGACCATCATCATGCACAAGTTGCCGAACGGTTTCGACATTTTCGGAGGCTAAGCTCGTCGAATGTCTTCCCGATCTCTCGTCCACTTCCAGTGATATTTTTCCGATCTTGAAGAAGAGCTCGTGACGAGCCGTCAAACATCTCTGTAGCAGTTTTGCCCAGTTTCATGCTAAATTTCACGTTTGCGCTTTGTTCTAACTTTCTGTCCGTGATGAAATCACAGATGTGGTAACGCACGTGTTCAGAATTAGTCTCTGGATAAGGGCGTCTGCCAAACGCTGTAAATAAAAAATGGAATCCCAGGAATTCTGGGTGCATTTTCCTTTATCTTTTCTCTCCAAAATTCTTCCCCATATCATCGCTTCAGCACTGTTTTCTCAGCCCTGGATTTCAGTAAAGTTCAAGTCAAATGTGCTGGACAGAACAAATTGCCCTAGATGTAGGCATGTGTGTCAAATCCACTGTCTGAACCCTGCTACCCGTCCACCAGGGGTTTGTCCAAATATCTCCAGTGTTTGCACAGCACTGCTGCGAGAGGACTTGGCTTGTTGGCCCTCACGCTGCCTGTCACAAACCCTCGCTGTCTTTTCAGCAGCCGTGATTCACTACTCAAGCGCGGTTTAATTCTACGTGACTGCTTTTTTTTTTTGTGTCAAATGCAATCCTTGATTTGTTAAGTAACAAAAAAGAGATCTCTTGCACACTTTTCCTATTTCTTAATGACCATATGTAAAGATTGGATCATTCATCAAAATGAACGAATCTTTTAGAGTCATTTTCCCGTGTGACGCACTGCACAGCATATATGCGATTCACATGATGAAAGAACAAGAGACTAAATTACTCAATTGTATTTCTGCACGTAACCTCCGGAAATTTTGAGATGCTTTGCTCAAACGTATCCTGTAGAAAATGAACGAATCACTCTTTAAAACGACTCGCTATTCTGAATCATATTAAAGACTCGCTCATACCGACCGACTCCTAGGAAAGTGTTCTTCATTGGAAAGATTTGTGTACAGTGACCGTGAAGGCTCAGGTGCACATTTGTTTCTGTCCTATTTGTTTCAGCTCATTGATTCCAGACAGTGATCAGCCTTCGAGCGCACTAGCACCCCTGGAGATCCGCGCAGTAATGAATGAAATTTCATGGTCAAGCGTAAGCATCAGTCATGTGCACTCTTTTGTCTCATCTTGGTCTAATTAGGTTAGAATGGATTCAAAGCTTTCCAGTTAGTTTGAAAGCATATCCTGACGCATGTGTAACACCGTTTCCCAAGGCGCTAAAAACATCCAGCGCCGTGAAATGTGGCTGACGGGACTGCGTTTTTCATCTTCAGTGATGCATAGCGTTACCCCCCCTGCCTACACACACACACACACACACACACACACACACACACACACGTCCACCCACCAACAGTAGAGAGGTTAATGTAGCGGAACCTCCGCCTCCGTGTCAACCCTCTCCTCCGCTCTCCTGGGAGCCTCATTCCCCACCAGCCATCCTGCAGGGGTCATCACACCCAGATCATGATTGACACCTCCGCGGTAAATCCTGATTGGCTTCATGCCGCCGTCCCCGGCCAGTGGGAAAGCTTCTGTGAATGGATCTCAGTGGGGCAGACGGGGCGAGAAAGAAAGAAAGAAAGAGAGAAGCTCAGAGAGAATACTCGTTCGTCAACACGCACAGGAAGCCAGCGTGCTGCCCTCAGGTCTCTCCGGTTTTTCGTTGCGTGTGTGCAAGGGCAGAAAATTGGTGAGAGCAGGATAAGGACTTTTTGCAGGTAGGATTTAAAAGATTATATCAAGTTTTGACTTGTGTACCCGCTAACAGCCAGTAGTTTGGAGTCGGATCGTCTCGATGAAAGATGATGTCGCAGCTAATACTCGCAAACGCATCGTGGAACCCATTTATCATGATCTTATGCTGAAAACTTGAAGCGGTGAATTCGATGCGACAGATGTTCCTGTAAAATCGCTGCTGCTTTTGGTTCGCGGATCCCGACTATAACGAGATGACATTAAGTTTAAGAGCCTCTGTAAATGATTTATCAGGTGTGAGCGCGTTTAAATATTTAGCCACATATCTGGAACAGTCATTTAGGGATTTTTCGGTCTCAGCCTTTAAGGCTTATTCCATTTCTCTCAGCCAAAGTACCATTTGCCTTAGACCACAATTTTCCACAAGTTTTTATACACATTAAATGCACATATGTTATGACACGCCGTTTCTTCTTCTTTTTTTTTTTTCTTTTAGGTTTGCTTGTAAAAAGATCCAGATTGCTGCAACAGTGTCATCCCGTCTCTGTTTTTCATCATGAAGCCTGCGTGCCTGGCATGGCTGTTGGCCTTTGCCCTGGCTGCTCCGATGTCCTGCTCGGCCTCCACCACACGGAGTCAGAGCCTGCGGGGCCGAGTGCAGCGCGACCGACGCAACATACGCCCCAACATCATCCTCATCATGACCGACGACCAAGACGTAGAGCTGGGTGAGCGCATTTCCTCTAGAAATTTTGAAGAGCAAAAAACGTTTTTTTTGCAGTTGAAAGGGACAGATTTCTTTACAGTAAATGAAGTGATCCCCTGTTGATCTGTGTATAATGTGGGGATGCAGCTATCGATTATTTAAGTAAACGAGTGTTCTGCCGATCGCTCCATCGATTAACCGAGTAATCGGCAGGAGATCTTCCACTCCATATAATATATTCTGACTGTTACCACAAACTTGGAGACCCACAATTGTATTTGGGTCAAATGGGACAAATGTCTTTGGGTTCTCCAACATTGAATTTTCCATTTACTTGTCCAACGAGACCCAAACCTGATGATGCCCCTGTGCACAAAGCCCAACTCTATGAAATATGTTTTACATGGGTTGGAGTGGAAGATCTCCTTCTATAGAGCTCCAACCCTATTGAACACCTTTGGGATGAATTGGAATGCTGACTGCACCCCAGGCCTCCTCACCTCACCTACATTAGCACCAGACTTTACTAAAGACCTTGTAGCTGAATGAACACACATCCTCACAAGCACAATGCAAAATCTATTGGATTTATAGGGGATTGTAACAGAAAACGTGGACTCGGGAATGTGGATTGGGATGTTCAAAAAGCACAACAGAAATCTTAATGATTTTTTAAAGATTTTGTGAAGAATTTTGGGGGTTACAGGTTGAACAATGGGCATTTAGGAAAACCTGATGTTCGTGAGGCGGTTCATTGATGAAAGTTGGAGTTTATCTTGAAATCTTGTTAAAATCCCCGAAGTTGAACTGCTTTTGATTTACCTGCTTCACTTGGGAAGTGCTCCTTTTTGCCACGGCAATGCTTATACTACTTCCAAGCTAATTCATTCAGTTTGTGTGCATGTAAACTGAGATTTCACACAAAGTGTCGAGTTTAGCGAGAAGATAAACAGTTTCACTGAAAATTGGCAAAAGCGTACTGATCCCGAGCCATGAAACTCCACAGTTATGACTCAAAGTCGGAAGATTAATCTAAAATACAATTATAGAGAGCTATGTTTTACCGCTTTGTCCTTTACCAGCTAAACACACTCGTGTTTCTTTGAGTTCTTCATTACTAACCTGAGTCAGCCCGGAAAAAACGCATCGGAGTGTGTTTACCGAGTGTGACTCAGCAGTCGAGCTGTACTCTGGTTTGTGCCAACACATCTACAGTGTGTCAGAGATGATCTGGGAACTGATCATTTGTCATTTTGACAATATAGCACTTAGCAAAGCTCGCTCTCGACGTGACCCCTTCCAGGTATTTTCAACCTTCCAACTGGAAACGCGCTTGTGTAAGAACCTGATCACATGGCCAGACAATAAGAACTGCTTCTTCATCGTCTTCTTCCAGGCTCGTTGCAGGTGATGAACAAAACCCGGCGAATCATGGAGGAAGGCGGCACAGCGTTCACAAATGCCTTCGTGACGACGCCCATGTGCTGCCCGTCTCGTTCCTCCATGCTGACAGGAAAGTACGTTCACAACCACAACACGTACACCAACAATGAGAACTGCTCTTCGCCGTCATGGCAGGCCCAGCACGAGCCTCGCTCTTTTGCTGTCTACCTCAACAACACGGGCTACAGGACAGGTACGAAAAATCCCCTTCATACGCTTCAATTTCGAAAATTCTGACCACGAAATACCTAGAGAATCTCTGCCATAATGTGAACAACAATGTGCATAGTTTTTGTAATGCATTTGTATACAATTACTAAGGGTGCAACGGTATACAAAATTCACGTTTCGGTACACGCTTTTTAAGTCACGGTTCGGTCCAACTTCAATACAGTTATATATACATACAAATAAAATTAAATAAATTTATAATTTTTTTTTTATTTTATTGATTAAATTGAGTAATCGATTACATTTGTGCCCATTAAATACAATTAAGTTAAATAGTTAACATTTGTTAAACCCCATTTGGGTAATACAGTGTGTGTGTGTGTGTGTGTGTGTGTGTGCTTTTTACACTTAATATAAAAATGTTCTAAAGATATGATTTACTTAACTGCTCTACTTATTTCAGCAGACTTTAACAAATGTCTTCATTCCTTCCATCCTTCATTCATTCACTCGCTCGATATGCGGAATTGTCAGGATTTTCTCGTTTTAATGGAAATTCTTCAGGCTGGACATAAAACGCAAAAGAATTGATATCGCCAGCTTTGGCTATGGCCGGAAATGGTAGCGATTTCACGCATATGCAAAACAACGCACTACAAATCATATTTAGGCGCGCTACAAATCCAACCAAAAGCCCTGTACAGAAATGGTTGGGTACGAATACGTGTACCGTTACACCCCTAATAATTAATAAAACATCATCTCTGACCACAGTTTGGATCATTGGTTTATATGAACACATTACCGTTTCTATAGCAACAGCACATTCACAGGCAGTTTGTTATATATTTAAATGTGTTATGATGCGTTATTCCAAAGGTGTAACTTTCTGTCGAATGTTAACGTGACGTGTATGGAAGGAGTCTCCAGTTTCAGCATTTTGTAACATATCTAGTAGAGAAGAAAGTCTTACGGGTGCGACTGTTTATAGCTGTTTCTTATAAAAAAAATGTTCGCCGGTTTATTTCAGAGAATCATTGGGTAGTTAATATGAAGGTATGAAGAGGAATCAAAAGCTGGTTATCAAAGATAAATGTATATCATCAATTTGTTTCTAAAGCCGAAGCCTTGTTTCAGGGTGAAAAAAAAAGCGTTTTGTTTGAAAAGATTAAATCCCAGTGACGTGTTGGTTAGCATTCATCCCAAAAGACACATTTCACATACACCTCGTACCTTGTGTGCAAAAGGAAAACCTTGGCCATGCACCCAGTGACCCGTCTCTAAGTGAAACCACACTACGAGTGAAATGCAACGTTTAAATCTAATAATGATGAATGCTAGACTGCAATTAAGTCTCCACGCTGGCTGGCTGCTTGCCCAGCTTTTGGGAGATGAGCAATGAGCTGAAGACTGATGGACAATGTAAGCACACTTTAAAATAAATAAATAAATAAATAACTCATCATTTATATTGGATCGCATTCAAACGGACGCGTTGTGAAATGGGAGCTCTCCATAACCACTGTTTCTGTTGAACCTGTAGGAAGACGGCTGAAACGTTTAATCTAGTAAGTAGCAAAAGCTTGCACAGTAATGATAGTTTTGGTGTTTGACGGCATGCGCCTTCTGGTTTTTCCTCGCAGCTTTCTTCGGGAAGTACCTCAACGAGTACAACGGCAGCTACATTCCTCCTGGGTGGCGCGAGTGGGTGGGGCTCATCAAAAATTCCCGCTTCTATAATTACACGGTCTGTCGGAACGGCTACAAGGAGAAGCACGGCGCGGACTACGCCAAGGTATGTTCTCGACGGTTTCAGTTCGCGGCTACGTCGCAGTCACGTTGCATGGATTCGTAATCCCATCACCCCCGTTTGTTTTTACTTCATGCCCAATTGTATGGTCTGTTCTGGGGCTAATTGCAGGGTTTCATTTGCTCGCAATCCCAGGTTGATCTAAACCCCCTTGGAATCTGATTAAATTAAAGGGAATGTTTTGAGCTGTTGCGGCGTCTCCTGGTTTGTGCGACACCGTCTCATGTGATCAAACGTTCTCTGGCATAATCTCGGCGTGGAAATGGCCCGGGGGCACAGATTTACTGTTTTTTTTTTGTTTTCCGAATCATACACAATAATGTCACCATTTGGATGATAGCGAAGCACATAAGGAGTTGACTTGAGGAATGTTTTCAGAGCAAGCTGTCAGGAACAGATCTCCCCAAACCCATTATTTACCAATGTTTTCCAAACTACAGTTTTCCCTGTGTGGAATTTAAGCTGAGGTTTCTTGGTTTCAGCTTTATAAGCATGTCTGATGGATAAATACATGTTTGGCCTGCTGCTCAGATGGCAACGACTCGCTTGTTTAGTTAGACCAAGGTGCTAAGCTGCAAGGTGGCTGAAGCCGGAGGTTCTGGAGCTCTGGAGAACATTTAGTTGGTTTAGAGGTTCCAGGGAATTTGTATCAGCGTAGATGTCCGTACTTCACAGGGGCAGCTGGGATATCGCATATCTCTGCTTTTTTTTTTATTTATTGAACAGACTTGCTTTAAAAGTGACCTTTGGACAAACCACGTCAACCACAATTTGTCGAAACAAATTTTTTGAGTGAACCTTTTCCTGTCAGATAAGGCTAATTTGCTTGACAAACTCAAATCCAGTAAATTGCTGGCATGCTTTCTGAGATTAATGAGTTAGACCTAGTGTTCACACGCTCCGTAGACGAACCACGCGATATTTATGTCTGGTTCGCATCCTGTCCAGAGATGCATTACTCAAGTCTAATTCATCAAAGAAATCCAAAAGTGAGTCAGAAGTCACAAAGATGTCATCAAAACATAACTCTTAGTGCAAATCGTTTGTGTAAATCAGTTGCTGTAAATCCTTGCCCACGGGGATGCTGCAGCTGAGCCGAAAAACTATACAAATTATTATTTTTTAACACATTTCTGTGGTGAAGTCAGGAAAGGCGTTTAACAGGCGTTTAGGTAACTCCCAGACCAGCAGTTGTTTGTGCTAGCAAGGGCCCATGTGGCTGGAGTACAAGGTCTAAACCTTAGCAAAAGCACACTGGGGTCTCCTCAACCTTTAAAGACCTCATAGACATTCCAATTTTAGCCTAAACACTAGGAGAAAAAGACCTCACTGTGGTGAAAAGACCATGCTAGCAGGAAGCCTCGACCCCCACCTCACACCACCGACTGTTGGTGTTAACAGCGGTGTCATGTTCAATTATGTGCTCCAGCATCACACTGTGTGTCCCCCCTGAGCCAACACACTTGGCTTGAAGCTACCAGGTCTTGTTACCATTCGAAGCAATGCGGTTCATTCATTCAGAAATTCGACTTCATGTTTATTTATTTACTTTTTTAAGCAGTCGTAATTAGGGTGGAAAGGGGCGGAAACTTTGTCAACTTTCTATGGGAATTTTGGAAATATTAAAAACTTGTGAAAATTGATACTAGTTTACGTGAATTTAAGGGAACTAATTCGAAATTTGGGGAAATTTATATAAACTGTACCATATACCAACATATTTACATTTTGTTTGATCATAAGCTGACATGCATGCAAACTAATAGATTTTATTTTTTTTTAAATACAGTTTTCGACTTAATTGTTAGTATAATTTTGTTGCACAAGGATGTTTTAAACGCAAATTTGTGTAATATTTATGTAATTTACGTGAACACTCGCCAAGATGGATATTTTTGTGACATTATTTTGTGTGCAGGATCCAAGAAATTATTGTTCTGTAGGGGGCGTGGCCTCAATAACCCAGTATTAAGTGTGCAGGTAGAAATTCAACACAATGGCATCAAATCTGGTTGTTTTAACCAAATTATCCTGCAAGATGTTTTTTTTCCCCAACTGCATTTAAGTTCCCTGTTATAGGCCAATCTGCACTCTTGTAAATTCCCAATAATTCCCATGGAAAGTTTCCAGTCTTAAAAGATTAAGTGAATCTGCAAACCCTAGTCGTAACAGTTACAACTTGCTCCCTGAATAATGTCCACTTTCTAATGTGTATGTCTTTCGCTCCTCCCAGGACTACTTCACCGATCTGATCACCAACGATAGCGTCAACTTCTTCCGCATGTCCAAGCGCATGTACCCGCATCGGCCGGTTATGATGGTGATCAGTCACGCGGCACCCCACGGTCCAGAGGATTCGGCGCCCCAGTTCGCCGAGTTCTTCCCCAACGCCTCGCAGCACATGTAAGTCCAAAGCGTTGTGGGACGACCTGTTACTGAACACCACTGAACCCTGTGTCCTGTCTTCTAAATGCGTGTCCTGTCTCCTGAAATAAGCAGTCTTCCTGGCAAAGGTTTTGTTGAGTCTAGGTATTTTTAATGTTTCGAACATTTTTATGGTAGCAGATTATGTCCAAGACAAAAGCCAGTGTTTATGGGGAACAGTAAAATAAGCTGAATGGGTCTTATTCTCATTTAAAAATCGATGATTTGGAGATAAAAAATTATGAAAGTTTTTTTTTATGCGTGTTATATCGCTCATTTTATTTAAAAGGAGCCGTTGAAATAAAATGGACGACTAGAAGTGAAATGCTGAACTAGCAAATAACTTTACCACTATGAACTCGTACTGATTTATAACGCATGCATACTTTTGGCACTCGGGTGCAGGACGAGCAGAGAAGATATTTTATATCGCGCCGCTCTAGTGCCAAGCCTGAAATCGGCTTGCGGCTCTATCATCAGAACCGATATACTTTTTTTTTTTTTTTTTTTTTGTCTGAGATCTTTTTCTTGCATCTAGAGTCATGGAAGCAGGCCTGCTTAGTCATAGATGCAAGAATCCAAACACTTCTCCTGACCCTATAAGGACAGGATCGTCTATTTACCATTGTTTGCACTGTTTGTTTACCCTACTATTTCACCTTCAACTCTGGCAGGACTGCCTGACCCTGGGCACATCAATCAGTCCATCCATTCACCATGTGCCTTCTGGGGTGTGTGGAATGCATTGTTTCTTTCCCAAGTGCTCTTTCGTGGGGTTATGTTAATATATTTTTAGCATGAGCTCATGATCAGGAATGGATGAAGGGAGGCCCCTAGGTTTGCTGTGACTGGCATATTTTTGTGTTGCTGAGAATTGTGCCAACGGATCGAGGAGGCAGATGGCAGGCAAAGTGAAACACTTAAGAAGAACAAATGTGCTGCCATTCGACCGCTCAAATCCACAACGAGTCAACTCGACATGACAAGCGTCTGCCGCTATTTCGGTGCAGAATATAAATTATCGTATTATAAATTCGTTCATCAAGAGTTCGGAATGGAAAGAAGCGTGCCAAGCAAAGCTGCTGCTCTCCTTGCGCCAGATACGGCCGAAAAGCTTGCAAGCATGTGCATATTTCACTGGCTTGGTAACCAAAACACTACCTAATCTGAAATGCCTCGTGGCCCGGGTCTAGCTGGAAAGCAAATACAAGGGCTTGTTGATCTCATTAGCAAAATAGTTTTTGAATGAATCGTGTCGTGCACTTTAACATTTATGGCGTCCGTCAGACGCCCTCATCCAGAGAAACTTTCAGCTGAGCAGTTGAGGGTTAAGGGCCTTGCTCAAGGGCCCAACCGTGGCATCTTGGTGGTGCAGAGTCTGGTGTCTTAATCGCTAAGCTACCACCTCCCTACAATAACCCTCAGCATGCTTGCAGCATTCTTCCTATATATGTGAGACTAAACACTCGACCTTTCATTAAGTGGGTTTGCTGTTCGTTTACATATGTAAGGTGTCACCTAACAGGCCTTCAGTGTTGGACAAAGTGCATAAACCATGTTCTTGCGTAAAAGTAGAGATACACTCAGTTTACTGTATTACTATGGTAAAAGTGCTCTTTTTAAACTTTCACTTGAGAAGAAGTACAAAAGTAGTTGCCTTTAAAAGTACTTAAGTATCCAAAGTACAGCTATAATGTTCCTGTTATCGTTTTTATCACAAGACACTTTGCAACTTAGTTTCTGTGAATAGACTGTCACTCTTAGCACACCGATCTATTAATAGATTAAAATTATTATGAGCCCAAAACCTTATTTTGTAACTATTTAGAAAAAAATCGCGATTTAGAAAAAAGTGTTGCGACGAGTTCGAGTCAGGAGTTTCTTCCATCGTTTCTTCCTCTTAAAATGTTCTGCTTGCTGTTGAAATGACGCTGAACTGCACGTCAATGCTAATTAGATAAAACCAAGCGCCAAAACAAGTTCAAAACGGAGCACGTGCTCGACCCTGATTGTTGGCATGGTGCGCAATTGACAAATTTTATCCGCTCAAATAAAACGGAACGACTGATTTCGCAAAACATCGTTGAGTTAGAAGTATTTGACTAAAATGTAGTGCAGTTAAAGTAAAAGTCTCCCCAAATGGAGATTAAGTACAGATACGTGAAAAAAAGCTGCTTAAGCACAGTAGCAAATTACATTTACTGTGTTACTGTCCACCACCACAGGCCTTGTGACAAATGTATCATTTAAGTGGATCAAAAATGTTCTTTGATTAGTTAAGGGTCCTTTACTGCTTAAACAGACTCCCAAAGGCTATTTAGATAGAAACGTTTCTTGTACAGTATCCTATAAACCAAAGGTCATCAAGGTCCTCCATGGTGGAGCTGCTAAACCTGACCACACAAACAACCCTGTGATTTGTTGAATCCCATTTCTTTTTTCTTTTTTTTATTAAAATGTTTTTGCTCCCCCACTTGTTTGCCCACATTTATTTTCCCCACTTGGACTTGAAACTGTTCACAAACCTTACTTTCAGTGCCTGAGCCTGCAGGGCTGTTAATTTTCTTAAGCACATGCCAACCCTCAAACAATTTCTCCTTTCCGAGACAGCCAACTCTCCGCTCAACTTGGAGCAGAGATCGATCCCAGAAAAAAAAAAAAAAAAACGCAGGGAGAATGAATCAATTTTTATGAGCAAACCGGTGATGCATTAGTGATGTCTACAATTTACCCACCACACTCACGGGCAGTGTTCACCTGTGAAACGCTGCATTTTAAAACGTTTATATATTCCACGCTTTTTCAGAACGCCAAGTTACAACTACGCTCCTAACATGGACAAGCACTGGATCATGCAGTACACAGGCCCCATGAAGCCCATCCACATGGAGTTCACCAACTTCCTTCAGAGGAAACGGCTGCAGACCCTGATGTCCGTCGACGACTCTGTGGAAAAGGTCATTCTTAAGCATTTTTAATGTGTATTAACGAAAATGCTTGGCAGCAGAGGTGGAAAGAGTTATAAAATGTTCTACTGAAGTAAAAGTACCGTTACAACAATGATAGTTTACTTATGTACACGTTTCTGGTCTGAAAATGTATTTAAAAATTATTTAAAATGATTTATATTATTTTTTTTTTTTTTACAGTTGGGGAAGGGGGGGATTTTAATATAAATCTCAAACTAGAAATAAAATAAAAAAACACTACAGTCCATAACGAGTCGAATGCAAGTTTTATAAAAAATAAATAAATAAATAATAATAATAATAAAAAACTCACCTGTTATAATGTCATTTATGATAATGAGAAGAATCGCAATTGCAGAATTCAGACGGTTAATATATAATAAACTCAGTAGCGGATATGATTTTGAAAATGTAGTTATGTACAATTCTTTGAACAAAACTTAAAATTACTGATTTTATAAAGTAGAAGTACACAAAAAAAACTACGCAATTACCGTAACGCGTGTGAATGTAAATCTGTTTGGCAGACACACAAAAACAAAAACTGTCTTTATCTTCAGATTTACAACACACTAGTGGACACAGGAGAGCTGGACAACACCTACATCATCTACACGGCAGACCATGGTTACCACATTGGACAGTTTGGCCTGGTCAAGGGGAAGTCCATGCCATATGACTTTGATATTAGAGTCCCGTTCTTTGTAAGAGGGCCAAATGTGGAACCTGGAACCAGGTATAGTGAATTTGATCAAATTTTGGACCACATGAAATCTGCAGTATAGGTACAGCGTTTTTTTTTTAACATCTCGTTCCGGGTTTTCTGCAGAAATAATCAACTTGTTTTAAACATCGATCTGGCGCCTACGATCCTGGACATCGCAGGTCTGGATACTCCTTCCGATATGGACGGCAAGTCAATCATGAAGCTTCTGGAGCAGGAAAAAACGAACAATAGGTATGTGTTGTATAAAGCGTCGAAGCTTCTGCATCGGTGTGCCGCTTGTGGGTCACGCCCAGTCGCTTATGTTAAATCGATTATGCGAATACTTTCAGCAATATGTTCAGTTTTAAGAAAAATGTTTAGGAGGGAGGATGTGTATGGCATCGTTTCCACACAAGTTCTCCATATGAATTTGATCAAACTGTTTGGATCCCCCCCTGCTTTCTTACAGATTTAAACTCAACCGCAAACCTAAGGTCTGGAGAGACACATTCCTTGTGGAGAGAGGGTAAGGAAACTTCTTATCCATTTCTGTTCTCTATTATTTATGCATTGTCATATGGGGAGAATCCTGCAGCTAAAGTTATTGATTTCATACTTGCATGTATTTGATGGAATATTGGGAATGGGATTTGTTGGAGTTTGGTAATGGCACTTCCAGAGATAAAATCTGTTTGCTACATTTGACAGACGCTTTACAGTAACTCCGTCACCCAAACCCACAATTCCCTTAGGCAGGAAGTGTATCCCGTTACCTGTGGGATGAAAGGTTCTCATTCGATAGCCTTAGATGCCTCATATGTTTCTCAAGGTTCCTGTGGGAAGAATGAGAAACACAGTAGATGCACCCTGGAGTTTCTTCTCACCCCAAGGCAACTCTCTCAGCTGTCAGTCCGGCCTTCATGCTACTATTTGCAGGGCATAAGAATGTGCTCCGGTTCATTTTATTACTTGGTATTTATTGCGCGGTGAGCGGACCCGGCGCTGCGAATGTGAAACTCAATGCATGCATAACAAGCGCATGGCGAGAAACTCTCGATCCCCCGCGGTTCATCTTTGTCCGCTTGCGGCTCGCGGAGCAACAACAGAGCGTGCCGCCGATCAGAGGCGACTGGCTCTCGTGACTAAATGGCCGCTGTGCGTAAAATCAGGGTGTTGTGCTTTTTTGCAAGCTGCCCATGACAGTAGTCAGGTTATTGAATCGTGGGATTAGTATTTTAACCACTTTATTTAATCCGACGTAACGAAACGCCGGTCCGATCCGCCTGAGCTCAGTTTACAGCTTGCGGTCTCTGGCCAGATGGTCGGTTTATTGTTTGGTTTTATTTTTGTTTTGGTTTTTGCGTCGCTATGTAAAATGACCTGGAGCACGATCGGGCCAGGAGTAAATGCAGCACCTAAGTGCTGAGAGACAGATTTATTTAGTGTCAAGAGACCAGAGGGTTTTTTTTTTCGGGATCTGAATTTGGAGGAAAGGCTATATGGTTGGGCCTAACATCGAGAGGAGAGAGAGCTTGACTTGGCACGATTAACCGAGACTGACCCGGGCACTGTGACCAGGCTTTTCTGGTGCCCAAAACCTCAGCGTAGTGGCCAGATCAAGCCTGCAGCCGAGTTCACAAAGTCCTTCCTGTCGTTCCAGCAAAATCTTGCGCAAGAAAGAAGAGACCACGAGCAGCGTGAGCACGGGGCAGACCAACAGCCTGCCCAAGTACAAGAAGGTCAAGGAGGCGTGCCAGCAAGCCGAGTTTCAGACGCCGTGTGAACAGCCAGGACAGGTAATGCATTTTGGTTTTTTGCTTTTTCATTTGCAGTCCATCAAAACAGTAGCATTACATCCATTTAAAAGGTAACAAAGTGTGTTCCTGTCACTCGACCCGCCACTGTATTGAAACCCAAGCTGCCGTTTTACAGCCGTTAAAGTATAATTAGAAATCGGTGTGGTTAGAAAGAGAAAACTAATTCCCTCGTAGTTCCCCTTTCATCAGTGGCCTATTAAGCAGCAGGCAGCACGCCTGCTCCGCTAACCCCTCAGTAGCATGGTGGCAAATTGCAGCCGAAACAATACAAATTGTAACAATTTCAGGTAGCCATTAAACACAAGCCTGGATTTCCAGAGCCGTTGTTAATGCAAACCAGATATGCTTTTATAGCTCAGCTATGTGTTCCCTCTTACACCCAGTCTGGGAATTTGATTAAAGACAAAATTTTCTCCAAAGAGGTTCTGGTTCACACACACACGCACGCACACACACTGGCAGGTGTAGGTGTTCCAGTTAAGAATACGTGGAAAAGTACCTGGGAATCTCTCTCTCTCTCTCTCTCTCTCTCTCTCTCTTCTCTCTCTCTCTCTCTCTCT
The DNA here is from genome assembly GCF_946808225.1 of Silurus aristotelis. Classification (NCBI taxonomy): domain Eukaryota; kingdom Metazoa; phylum Chordata; class Actinopteri; order Siluriformes; family Siluridae; genus Silurus; species Silurus aristotelis. Next base: position 3,739,401 of record NC_139598.1, on the reverse strand, counting down.
CTCCTCTCTCTTTCGCTCTCGCTCTCTCTCTCTCTCTCTCTCTCTCTCTCTCTCTCTCTCTCTTTCGCTCTCTCTCTCTCTCTCTCTCTCTCTTTCGCTCTCTCTCTCTCTCTCTCTCTCTCTCTCTCTCTTTCGCTCTCTCTCTCTCTCTCTCTCTCTCTCTTTCGCTCTCTCTCTCTCTTTCGCTCTCTCTCTCTCTCTCTTTTGCGCTCTCTCTCTCTCTCTCTCTCTCTCTCTATATCTATATATATATATATATATATATATATATATATATATATATATATATATATATATATATATATATATATATATAAAATGGTTTAATGGTGGACAAAATGTACGGTTCGGTACGTATCTCGGTTTTTAAGTCACGTTTCGGTACAGTTAAAGGGAATAAATGCAAAATATAAAAATTGCTTGACGTTCTTCTTATTAACGCAGTTTTTTTTTCACACTTGTGAACATCAACAGTTTACACTTTGACAACATTACAAAATAAAATGCCTGCTTGGTTAAATAATATTTAAAATGATGTTGTAAAAAAATTAAATAGAAAAAAGCAAATTAATGTATTTAATACATTTTGTTACATTGATTCAATTGAGTAATTGATTAAATTGGCAGTCATTTGTTAGACCCCATTTGGGTAATATAGATGTGTGTGTGTGTGTGTGTGTGTGTGTGTGTGTGTGTGTGTGTGTGGGGGGGGGGGTTCTTTTTACATTCAATACTTACATTTCCAAAGATATGTTCTGCTTAACTGTTCAACTTATTTCAGCAAACTTTCCATCCTTCATTCGTTCACCCCCTCGATATGCAGAATCGTCAGGATTTTCTCCTTTTATGAGAAATTCCTAAAGATGGACATAAAACGCAAATGAATCCATATTGCCGGAAAAAACGGAAGTAACCAAATCTGAGCTTTACAACGCATTACAAACCGTATTTCGACGCGCTACAAACCGTATTTCCGGTGCGGGGTGAGAATCCAGTGACACTGCGCCAACTCTAGTTTCTTTTTTATACCCTTAGCATTGGTTATGCTTTTTCAATTTTTCAATTACTAAACTAAACTAAAACCTACAGTCCACCACTTAATGTTTGTGAGGGAACTTAGATTGAAACTTTGTTCCACATGTAAAAAGAATTACCAAAACGGTTTGGTACAAAAATGTGTTCCTCAAAATGTTGTGGTATTTTCTTTTTCCATGGTTATGGTCTGAGTGAAGCAGGTAGACAAAACCTCCGGCCCTGAGATCGAGTGTGAGATTGAAGACAGCTTTTCTGCTGCTCCTCGTCTCGGAGTTTGCTAGGAATGTGACCCGAGTCAGAGCTAAAAGCTCGCTAAAAAGCAGCAGCAGTAATTCAAGACTTCACCTGATGACTGCTGTCCTCTTCCACTTCCTGTGGTGAAGTCAATGAGGGCTGTGTGTGTGTGCGCGTGCACTTGAGCATGATTTTTTTTTTTTTTTTAAAGAGCGAGCTTGTTTGTGTAAGCTTCTTCTGGTGTGCTTGTGTATGGTGTGAGAGTTTCTTTCAGTTGGTGTGATTTGGATGCCTGGTTAGTTTGTGCAAATTTGCATTTCTCTGTCATCCTGGAGACTCTGCGAGAGAGTCTGCGAGATCTTTGCTCGGTCCGACACGCAGGACTGTTTATCTAACTCCTGCTTGAAACCAGATCGCGTGAATGTGTGCGTGCAAATCCGAGCGAACGCATAAATAAAGCCTGCATAGTCAAGGTGTGTGGGGGTGTAAGAAGCAAGGATTTTTATTCAGCAGGTTTACTGCCATACAGAGAGAAATCCCTGAGCCACTGTTTCTGTCTGTCCATCTGATCACATGAGCAGGAAATCTGAGCGCGGCCGTGCCTTTTGTTTGAACATGGTTTCCCACAGCTGGGAGCAAACGTGAACTGTGAGAGAATCCGAGTGTGTGTGCGTGGGTGTGTGTGTGTTCACCAACTGACACCACCAAATTTGAGATTAGGAGCACATTAGCCTCTGGTCTTTTCTTTATGGGAAGATTTAAAGCGAGGGGCCCCACGCTTTTGCACGTTATCCAGATTACTTTTTTTGAACCCCCCCAAAAAAGAGAACATTAACCTCGGCTCGTGACACGCACCTTTAACGCTCATTAAAGAGGCCATTGCGTTCAAAGAAATGATTGGTTAACGCCAGGGGTGACTTTTGTTATGTAGCCGTAATATCAGATTTTGTTCATTGAATCTGATTTGTCTGAGATCCTGATTCATTTGTTATTTCATAACAGGAGGTGAAACTCAAAGGTTCATATTAATGCACTCATTTAAAGGGGGCATAACACACAGTTTCTCATCTAATCTCATGCTAATCTTAAATCCCTATAGAGTGGTACTGCATCCTTCATATCTACAAAGAGATATGAAAAAGAATCGTACAGTTTTCCGAAACCCCGTAACCCAAAAGGAGCGTATTTTAGATTTTTCTTTACTTAAATGATATTAATAGAAAATTCCAACCATCTACAAACTAGGAAGAATAGAAATTAATTTATAATGTTTGCCTCTTTTTTTTTTTCTTCTTTTTTTTTCTCCCCAAACTCTTCTTGTCTTGTATTTATGTACATCATGCTTACTTGCTCTCCTTAGTGCCTTTAAAGGCAGATTGGTATCAGATTAGTTTAGAGTTCATGTTCAGAGGTTTAAATTGGGCTTGTGTTTCAGCAGTAGTCTGGTGGTGACTTCCTGCCTTCATGTACCGACTGCATTGCTGTTGTGTTTGAACAGAAATGGCACTGCATAGTGGATGTGACTGGGAAGTGGCGCCTGCAGAAGTGTAAGGGAATCCTGAAGACCACGTCCAGGAAGAGGACACGCAGCCTGAGACTGCGCTCCTACAGCGGCCGGGGGAAAGAGTGCCACTGTGAAGACCGAGCGTATAAACCGGCAAAGAGTGAACGCCGAGCGCACAGACACCTCTCGCAGAGCAGCAGACCGCGTAAGTACAACATAATACAACATTTAGACCACATTAATTATGCTATTTATTCAATTAGGAGCTTGAATTTTACTATACAGCTGTAGGACTATAAGATTCGTATGTGCTTTTCCAAATTTAAACCCCATTTTCTCTTATAATTAACCTTCATTCTTCTGGGAAGATTTACCATTAAATTTCGCAGTGCGTTTATGGAGATTCGTGTTTATTCAGCCGCAAGGGTATTAGTAACATCAGGTACTGATGTAGGTGAGGTGTGGAAGCCTGAGGTGCAGTCAGCATTACGGTTCATCCTAGAGGTCTTGAATAGGGTCGGGGTCAGAGCTGTATAGCAGGAGATCTTTCACTCGAACCCCTGTAATGCATATCGTCACGAAGCTGGCTTTGTGCACATTCGTGCTGGAACAGGTTCGGGGTCTCATAGCTCAAATGAAGGGAACATTCCATGCTTATGCATCTGAAGACATCCTGTATAATTGGGTGCCTCCAGCTTTGTGGTAACAGTTTGGGGAAGAAACACATATGGTTGGAAAAGTCAGGTGTCTTATTACTTTTGTCTATTAGGTGTATGTACAGCAGTTTGAAATGCGATGTTTTGGAGCCATCTACTGGCCAATGACCAAATAATTCCAACGTTAGCCTGGAATCTAACCCAGTCTAAATGATTGCAGTTAACGAATAATAGCAGAATGTACAACAAAACACTGTTTAATGAACCTGTTGTTTTTTATTGAAATTGCATTGTTAAGCGAATGTGATGTGATTCTGATATTTCTGAGTTGAATAAAAAACAGATTTGTCTTCGCATGAGGTGGATTTGCTTTGTTAAATATTAATATAAACTACATCTTTTTTATTTTTCTTGATTCTGTTCAAGTTTATTAAATCCAAAATGTGACATGATATTTTATTCATCATTCCCACTAAATTCCTAGTACAATAAAACGTACCCTTTTTTACGTCTTATTGATGCACCAGGTTACAGGCCACGCTTCGTCCACACCCGGCACGCACGTTCACTTTCGGTGGAGTTCGAGGGCGAGATTTACGCCGTGGACCTGCAGGACGGCGACGACAAGCTGGCTGCAGAACCTCGGCCAATCAACAAGCGGCATTACGAACCCGAATCCTCCATCGAACCCGACTTTAACCTGGAGTCAGACGACGCTTCAGAGGAGATGCTGGCCGACGATACTAACGCTGTCGGCTATCCCAATTCACTCAAAGTCACGCACAAGTAAGAAGAAAACCCTGTATGCCTTTTTAACATAGTTTTAATTAGATTTATTTTTAGTCAAGTAAAAAATATTACTAACGTCTCCTATTACTCTATTCGCATCTTTCCAGATCTACATACTTAAAACAAGCAAAACGGTCTGTTAATAAAACTCCAGCTATGAAATGAGAACCAGGTTACAGGCTTGTTGAAAGCTGTTTAATAAAACCTGCATTTGGTTTATTGTAATAAAAAAAAAAAAGTGATTCATTTGCATGTATTTCCAAGATATTTGCGTAATTATGATACCTGCATTCTTAAAATCAACTTAAATCTTAAACAACGTCTTCACTCTGAACCAGCAATTTAACATCCTGTGATGAGAAAATTTCAATTCAGCTTGATTTGTTGAGCGCTTTTAACATTGTCCCAAAGCAGATTTACAGAGATAAAGCGTTCATGAAGTTTAGCGCCTATAAGTTTCTTCCGTATACATTTATCCCTAATGAGCGAGCAACTGGCGACTGTGGCGGGCAAAATCTCCCTGAGACGGTATGAGGAAGAACCCATATGACTCAAAAAGGAAACACATCCTCATCTGGGTAGCACCAAATGTCCATTCATTACATAAAAAAGTCTTCACAAAGCTGTTCTCATATTGGCTTATTTACTCTATTTCAATAATACAGTAAATCTTGTTATACTCAGATATTGAGGAGATATATATATATATATATATTGTAAATGCATTCGATGGAGTTTTGTGTGACAAACTCGCAGAAAAACACACAGGAAGAATTTGCGTGCTTTGCAGTTCTCCTCAGTGCGTCTTTAAAATGCAGCTTCTATAAAGTTTCACACACGCGTCATTTAGATGAGATTTAGTTGGTGAGAAGAAATCAGAGAACATAATTAAGGAGAAATTATGGGGGGGGGGGAAGCCTTTGCCTGAGGGCTGCAGTTACTTGAACATCTCTGACTGTAATCTGTGGCTCTCAGGGCATCGTGTGTGTGTGTGTGTGCTTCTATTGTATGACATGCTGGCGGGCAAATTGTACCTGCTGTATGTTAGTCTACGTATAGAGTTTCTCGCTAATCGCCTGACCGCCTTGTGACAGGTGCTACATCCTGCTGAATGACACCGTACGCTGTGAACGAGAGATCTACCAGTCTTCCAAGGCCTGGAAGGATCACAAGAGTTTTGTCGACCAGGAGGTAAGCGATTATGCTCATGGGAATTTTAAGGTCCAAATGTCCAGCAGATCTGTACTAAAGGTCAACCGATAGTGGATTTTACCAATAGCTAGGTACTTACCAATAACCAATTAATCAACCCATAGTTTTTAAAATGGGTGCGTATGAAAAAAAAAAAAAAAAAAAAAAAAACACAACCTAAAACTCCATGTAAAATAGTACTGAACTTCACAAAACAAATGCTGAATCAAGAACATGTGCTACAAGACATTTAGCAAACAGCACGTGATTCGCCTCTAGAGGTCGCTCTCGTAGCGTTTAAAGCAACCCGGAAAAACTATCGGTATGAATTTCTGCCGATAATCGCTATCGTTTGTGCAGAGTTGGAAAATTAATTGGTGCAAAAATATATAGGCATTAATGGCCAGCTCCTGAAGGTGGAATTTGGACATAAGGCCCCAGGGTCTGATTTGAGAATTCATAGAAGTATAAGGATTCTCTGGTTCAAAACAAATTGCAAAAATACCATGTACCTTCACTGTTGTTTCTGCGGTAATCGTGATGTTTATATATGTATCTCAGATCGAGTTGCTCCAGGATAAGATGAAAAAGTTGCGAGAGGTCCGCGGGCACCTGAAGAGCCGAAAGCCGGGCGAGTGCGACTGCGGAAAGAAAAGGTTTGTCCCTCCAAGCCAACGTCAATAATCAGTCACTCTCCATGCACAAGTCCCTGTCGAGCGCTAACTGGAACTCGGAGCGAGCGAACGAGACGGGTGCTGATGGAGAGTTAGGAATACCGTGACACGGTGCCTTTAAGAATTTCCCTTCCGCTCCGTACCGCTATGGGTTGTTTCCTCTGAGCGGTTAAGTCACTATTTGCCACGACGGCCGATTCATTGCCGTTCGTTGAGTGATCGGCCGTCACGCCGCCTCCAATCCTCTCGGGTGCACTTTCCATCTCTGACTGATGTTAACGCATCATTTTTCAAGCTGCAAGATCCAAGAGCAGCAGGCAGGGCACTTCATTGGCTTTCAAGTGTAATAATAATTGTTGAAGCACAGAAACCTGCATCAGGCAGCTCAATCGTTTAGCTTGTTCTTCTCAGATTTGACTTTTCATTCAGCTTTTCAAGGCTTGTCCAGTAGTAATAATTGCTGATGCCAATACGCAGACTGACGGCCAGTTGAAGCCACTTTGTTGCTCCATCGAAGCCCCAGTTTGAGCAGATGTAAAGAAAAGAAATTGCACAATGACTGGCTGTAACTTCTGTAGAGATCTTGGCTGTTGTGAGCTGGCTAGCAAATATTATTAGGTATTGATTTGGCTAATTTAAGATAGGTTAGTTTAAATTACACTGCTAGCTGACACACATTAACCTGCCAAAAGTTTGTGGACACCTGACCATAAGTACCGCATGTGCTTTTTGAGCATCGCATTTCACATTTAGTCCCGATTTGCTCTTATAATTCCTTCCACTCTTCTGGGAAGATGTTCCACTAGATTTTGCAGTGTCCTTCTGGACATTTGTTTATCAGCCACAATCCTGGCTCCATCCATGTAGCACTAAATCAGGTGTGTTGTGTTATGAGTAAACACGTTGTTGGATGTGGTGTGAATCCTGGTAAAGGATGACGAACCCATGCTGTTAATCGTAGTTAACTGTGCATGTAATTTAAGACCTCACTGTTGCACATGCCCATAAATTAATGGTCTGCATTGTAGAAGTTTTATATAAATAGTAGCGATATTCTAGCACCATGTGAAAAACTTTTCTACTCCCCCAGACCTTTATTTAGAGTTTCTGCAGGGCCTTAAAAAGTCAAGAAAAGTCAACAGTTTATAAATCGAGATTTAAGGCCTTTAAAATTATTTAAGACGTGGAACAGCGAATTTAAGGCTTTTTTTTTAAGAGCTTTCAGAGATTATTAAGAATGAAATTTATATATCACAACATTAAAAACACAAATAAATTGTTGGCAATTGGCCTTAACCACGTCCTAAATTATTTTTTTCCAAGCGAAGTATCTCTAAAGTTGCACTTTGCTATAGCAGGGAAAAAAAAATTTTTTACATCGGTGGTATAATCCGAGAGAGAATCGCGCCAAAAACAGAAAGCTGATTGGCTGCTGCACTTTGGTCCCATTTTTAGTCGTAATACAGCAAATTATATTTGAACTAACAAACGGAAAGTAACAAACAAAATCATTTCAATTAGCATTAAACGCAGTGTTACATTTACAAGGGAGAATTAAGACCTGTTTAAAATTATTTAAGACGTAGAGCAGCGGATTTAAGACTTTTTAACAGCTCTTAATTTTAAATGTAACGCTGTTTAATGCTAATTAAAATGTTTTTGTTTTAGTTTCCGTGTGAAGTAAATGTGGAATGTGACGTTCAGAAATTGCGTGTTCGCAAAAGTTTAACACAAAAGTACACAATACGCCGTTCTATTGCCTCAGGAAGGTGATGGGTAGGAATAGGGATAATGTTCTTTATGTTGTAAAAGAAAAACTATATGAGCGAGACATTTACGAAGATAAAAATCTAGATGTCGTGTGTGTCGTGCAGAGAAACCGTGCTGGAGGTGGACAGCAAAACTCAGCTCTATAACGAGATTCGGCGAAGGAAGAAAGAGAGGAAAGAGAGGAAGAGGCAGAAGAAGGGAGATGACTGCAGCTTTCCTGGTCTCACCTGCTTCACCCACAACAATGACCACTGGCAGACTGCCCCCTTCTGGAACTGTATGAAAATAATGCCCTAATAATTTTAAAAACCACAGCACTCCAACACTAGCACATTTCTGAATATCTAAGTGTCTGCTTAATACAATTTGGATGTGTTTGTACAGTGGGAGGATTCTGTGCCTGCACCAGCTCCAACAACAACACATACTGGTGTCTGAGGACCATAAACGAAACCCACAACACGCTCTTCTGCGAGTTTGCGACTGGATTTCTGGAGTACTTCGATCTAAACAGTGACCCTTACCAGGTTAGTTTTACTAATAAAACTAACTCGTAAATAATAATGCTCTAATTAAATACTTTACATGTTAGAAATAAAGCATTTTATCATGTAATTAAGAAAATACCATGCGTCATTAATAATCTGAAAAAAATTCTCTGGAATAACTTTCTAATTAGAGAAGATGAGAATTTTTTTCCCCTTGAAAGTACTGATATTTTTAATATAGTGTGTATTTTGCTTGCTTTGTTTCAATGTAATAATGGTGCACGAACTGACAAATCTGTATATCCGGAAACTGTTCAGGCACAGATATTGCGTTATGAAGTGGGCGGAGCTTGAATCCTACTTCAACAGTTGTAAGCATTGCTGTGCAATGGAACAGCATCGCTTTTACCCTGGTGTCCAGAGATCATAAGTTCCAATCCATTCAATCCAATTAGTGTTCAAGAGCCAAGAAGCCAAAATTGGCTGTGGGTCTCTTGGAGTGGGTGGGATTTATATTCTCTCTCCTGTCAATCACAGTCACGATAGCCAATCACTGGCACCTGTGACCTACTGTATGCAAAACGAGGGCAGATGTTATAGCACTCACCTCCTAGTTTGTTGTTTTCCCATCTTTAAATCTTTACACATGCTTTCTGTCATATGAAAGAGAAGATACAAGAACTGATGGTCCTTGAGTTACGATAGTTCGACTAGCTCTCCGATCGCAAACTAGCGGTCGTCTATGCTCTCGCTGCCACATGCATATACAGTGGGTACGGAAAGTATTCAGACCCCCTTAAATTTTTCACTTTTTGTTATATTGCAGCCATTTGCTAAAATCATTTAAGTTCATTTCTTTTCCTCATGAATGTACACATAGCACCCCATACTGACAGAAAAACACAGAATTGTTGACCTTTTTGCAGATTTATTAAAAAAGAAAAACTGAAATATCACATGGTCCTAAGTATTCAGACCCTTTGCTGTGACACTCAAATATTTAACTCAGGTGCTCTCCATTTCTTCTGATCATCCTTGAGATGGTTCTACACCTTCATTTGAGTCCAGAAATTTTTGATTATACTGATTGGACTTGATTGGGAAAGCCACACACCTGTTTATATAAGACCTTACAGATCACAATGCATGTCAGAGCAAATGAGAATCATTAAGGTCAAAGGAACTGCCTGAAGAGCTCAGAGACAGAATTGTGGCAAGGCACAGATCTGGCCAAGGTTCCAAAAAATTTTTTGCTGCACTTAAGGTTCCTAAGAGCACAGTGGCCTCCATAATCCTCAAATGGAAGATGTTTGGGACGACCAGAACCCTTCCTAGAGCTGGCCGACCGGCCAAACTGAGCTATCGGGGGAGAAGAGCCTTGGTGAGAGAGGTAAAGAAGAACCCAAAGATCACTGTGGCTGAGCTCCAGAGATGCAGTCGGGAGATGGAAGAAAGTTGTAGAAAGTCAACCATCACTGCAGCCCTTCACCAGTGGGGCTTTATAGCAGAGTGGCCCGACGGAAGCCTCTCCTCAGTGCAGGACACATGAAAACCCGCATGGAGTTCTCCAAGATGGTGAGAAATAAGATTCTCTGGTCTGATGAGACCAAGATAGAACTTTTTGGCCTTAATTCTAAGCGGTATGTGTGGAGAAAACCAGGCACTGCTCATCACCTGTCCAGTATAGTCTCAACAATGAAGCATGGTGGTGGCAGCATCATGCTGTGGGGGTGTTTTTCAGCTGCAGGGACAGGACGACTGGTTGCAATCAAGGGAAAGATGAATGCGGCCAAGCACAGGGATATCCTGGACGAAAACCTTCTCCAGAGTGCTCTGGACCTCAGACTGGGCTGAAGGTTTACCTTCCAACAAGACAATGACCCTAAGCACACAGCTAAAATAACGATGGAGTGGCTTCACAACAACTCCGTGACTGTTCTTGAATGGCCCAGCCAGAGCCCTGACTTAAACCCAATTGAGCATCTCTGGAGAGACCTAAAAATAGCTGTCCACCAACGTTTACCGTCCAACCTGACAGAACTGGAGAGGATCTGCAAGGAGGAATGGCAGAGGATCCCTGAATCCAGGTGTGAAAAACTTGTTGCAGCCTTCCCAAAAAGACTCATGGCTGTATTAGATCAAAAGGGGGCTTCTACTAAATACTGAGCAAAGGGTCTGAATACTTAGGACCATGTGATATTTCAGTTTTTCTTTTTTAATAAATCTGCAACAGTGTCAACAATTCTGTGTTTTTCTGTCAATATAGGGTGCTATGTGTACATTCATGAGGAAAAGAAATGAACTTAAATGATTTTAGCAAATGGCTGCAAAATAAAAAAGAGTGAAAAATTTAAGGGGGTCTGAATACTTTCCGTACCCACTGTATATATATCGTATAGTCAATTGCTCCATTTTGCCAAATTATGTTCTGTAATTTGTTACATTTTTAACACTTTACTTCCCCATACTGAACACCACTTTTAAGACTCTTGGGTAGGTCATGTCTCGACTCACGATTCAAGTGACGAGGGGTTTCATCGGTGCGCATCTACATCTAACCTGTATAACTTTTGTTAATATTTTTTTTTTAAAACTCAAAACAAAATTGACGTATTCAAAGGGCAAGTGATTAATAATAATAATAGTAATAGTGCATTAATAACGAATAATCAATGCACCATGTAGTCTACCCCTGTTAGCACTATGTCCACAACCGTATACCCACTACATGCAATAAAAAAGAAAAAAAATGCATAGGTTTTGATTATAACCTGAGGATGATTGCACGTTTGCAGTTGAGCAATGCGGTTTACACTGTGGATCGAGACGTCCTAAACCAGCTCCATCTGCATCTGATGGAGTTGAGAAGCTGCCGGGGACACAAGCAGTGCAACCCCAGATCCAAAAGCACAGACACAGGTACGGGTCTTTTTTTTTTTTTTTTTTTTTTTTTTTTTTTTTTTTTTTTTGCTTTCAGATCATCAGAATCAGACCGCCACAAGGATCTTTGTTTAAAAAAACAAAAAATTGATGAAATGCTCTTTTTAATGCTCCACCATGTTTTCTGTTGTGCATCATTTCTGTCCATTGCATGACGCATGACAACCTGACAACAGTATTATCTGTATGTTGTTCTGACACCATGTTCTTTTTCTCATCTGTAAACATTCTTTTATAATCATTCCTTTTTATTCCTTCAGGAAGCGGAGCACTGATGAGCCATGTTTTACATTTGTCTTTCTTTCCAGCGGTCATACCAGGAGTGAAATCATAATGTTCTTTCATAAGATTAAAAGGAATTGTGTATAAAGATTTATTTAGATTGCAACTTGTACTGTATTTATTCTAAGAGTGGAATTGGAGTGAGAGATATATTTATAAGCGTCTATATGTTTTAAAGCTTTTTCCTATTCTTATGGCTGTCGCTATTGTATATAACCCATTCTTCATCACAACTCAGCAGTTGAGTCATTTATCTCCAAATACACTGGACTTGGTTCAGGTTTAACCAATCGGATGGTATGGGATTGATGTAAATGTTACAAACCACTATCTTGGAGTAGAGGCAATATCTAAGACACAAAGATCTTTCATAAAAACGAACTTTGTGTATAAAATACGTATTGATTTGTGCCTTTTTTATGTTACATTCAGAATAAAACACTTGATGGTGCTGTTGTAGGAAAATAAATGTACATATTTTATATTAATGAAAACATGATAATTTTGTTCATTAATGGTTTTATATATATATATATATTTAAAAAAAAAACATGGTAGATCCTGTTATCACTTATGTTATTGCAGCTTTAACTAGTAGCTTCAAATGACCCTCATATTCTCTCTATTAAAGTAAACAAAACAAAACATTTAGTTTTCCATAAAGGTCGACCGATTGCGGATTTTGCCGATAGCTAGGCTGGATTGTACTTGCCGATAACCAATTAGTCAACCGATTAAAAAGGTTATTGAATAGAAAAAAAAAATCCCATGACATTCCATGTAAAATAGAACTAAACTTTATCACAAAATACAGCACTAAATCATGAAATAAATATGAATGTTAATTATATTAATAATTATTGAGAAAAATAAGACAAAAAGTAACATTCCAAAAAAATAAAACATTTACATCCATAATATATTTTAACAAATTCACCTCTAGAGGGTGCTGTATCACAACAGCGGACATTTTTAGCCGCTCCAGCAACCCGGAAAAGCTATCGGTGCCAAATAATCGCAAAACCAATGAATCGGTCGACAAATTCTTTACTTTTAAAGACTTTTACTAAGTTCTGACACCGGATGCTTCTTCCATTCATTTGAAATCAATGACAAATTCCATTCTTTTCGAAATAGCTACATTTTCTTCCAATTGTGGAGACTTTTGCTAGAATCAAAAACGCATTAAAGGCTAAATGCGCACCCAATCAGAGTCGCAAACTCAACTGTGCTGTGGTATAAAGTGAAAATGATGGTGGTTTAGCACAGGGAAATTAGGGGATGTGTCTCCACCTATCTGAAATGTAGTCTAATATGTAGTCCACATTGAAACTATAAGACAAATGTCAGGAAATAAGTTTCAGCGTGAAATGAGTCTAAAAACAAGATTACTTATCTTAACAAGGTTATGCAATGACGCTTCCCAATCTAAATTAGCCTATTTTCAATCTAAATTAGCCCATTTAGTGGGGAAATTGTGTAACCTGTTTGTGTATTCGGTGTCATAAATGTATACTGACATTTGCCCTGACATTTCCCCCCAGTTCTGACTCTTGATTCTTCTCACTGTCTTATCTACCAGGGATTTTTTTTTTTTCCTCTGTAAGGGTCCAATGCTGTGCATGCAGGACTACAATGTCTATGTCTATATTCTATTTCTCTCTCTCTCTCTCCCCCGATCCACGATTGACACATTAACATTCGAATGCTCTTCTTTTCCTGATCAGGGAGTAAAGATGGAGGAAGCTATGATCCACACAGGTATCCACCTTTTATTTATCCATGCCGTGTTCCGATATAACTGCATGGGCCAGCTCATTTCCACTAATCCACTAGGACGCATTCAAGCTAAACATGTGTGTGCATGCTTGGGTGTATGCTATTGACATTTATTCGAGCAGGTAATTCCAACAGAAAATATTTTAGTGAACTTAACCTTTAATGTGTTTTTACATTTGAGTTTAGTTTTCGGAAACTCATTTGTAAGATTTCGTAACCAAGAATGATTGAAGCTCAGTCGAGAATTTAACCACTGCCGATTTATCTTTATATATCTTAAGTGGGTGAATAAATGACACTAAATTAGAACCTTTTTGGATTCTTGGGGACACGGTATATTGAGTTTGTAAGATATAAATTATATTGGAAATCATATAAATATACATAGGACAAAGTTTGTGGACCATAAGATTCATGTGTTTTTTTTTAACATCCCATTCCACATTTATCCCCATTTGCTCTTATAATAAGCTCCACTCTTCTCATCTCTTCCACTAGATTTTCGTGTGTGTGTGTGTGTGTGTGTGTGTGTGTGTGTGTGTGTGTGTGTGTGTGTGTGTGTGTGTGTGTGTGTGTGTGTGTGTGTGTGTGTGTAGATTTGTGAGATTCATTCAGCCACAAGGGTGTTAGTAAGATCAGGTACTGATGTAGATAATGTGAGGAGGTGTTTAGTAAGTTTGAGAGCTCGATAGCAGAAGATCTTCCCCTCCAAATGATGTATAGAATGTCTTCATTGAGCTGTGCACAGTAGCATTGTAATGATGGAACAGGTTCTGGTCTCCTAGTTCAAGCATTTGTGGTAACAGATTGGTGAAAAAACACATTTTGCTGGAAAGGTCAGGGGTCCCAATACTTTTGTGCATATAGTGTATATTCAGTAGTTCATTCATTGCTTTTGAAATGTACTTTTATTCCTTAATGATAATTGTTCAAAAGTAAACAAATATGTGATAACATCTGTTAAATATGATGCTACCTAAAATATCTGAAACGGACATTGAATCCAGCATTTCCTTTACACATTCTGTATTTCTATTTTTGTCCTCTCTCTCTCTCTCTCTCTCTCTCTCTCTCTCTCTCTCTCTCTCTCTCTCTCTCTCTCTCTCTCTCTCTCTCTCTCTCTCTCTCTCTCTCTCTCTCTCTCTCTCTCTCTCTCTCTCTCTCTCTCTCTCTCTCTCTCTCTCTCTCTCTCTCTCTCTCTCTCTCTCTCTCTCTCTCTCTCTCTCTCTCTCTCTCTCTCTCTCTCTCTCTCTCTCTCTCTCTGTTCTTTTTCACTTTTTTTTTCCCTGCCACTTTTCACCTCTTGACCCGGCCACCTTTTTTCTTTTTTTTTTTTTTTTTTGGCTTTACCTGCTTACCAGATAACAGCAACACCGAAAGCGGCCAAGCTTTTCATCCCTATAAGTCTCAGAGTCTCAAACACTTTCTTCATCCTCCTCCCATCCTGTTTATCCACAACAACCCAGATACAGTTCAGGGCTTTCCTGCTCGTACATGGTAGTCCAGAGTATCTGTTTAATCTGCTTTGGGATTGCTTGCTCCGTCAAGACATTTCACCTTTTCCTAATACACTGATTTTCAGGTTTCCATTTTCTTTCTTTTTTTTTTGTGGGGGGTTTTTTTTGTTTGTTTTTTGCCTTTTTCATTCATTCCAGGTTTCCTGCACTCTTCTTTTCAAGCTCCAAAAAAAAAGGCATTTTGGGTGTGTGTGTGTGTTTTTGTAGGGATCTTTTTTTATCAATCTGTGTTCATGCCATCGAGGATTTCTGGTTATCTGTCAGCCTGTTTGTTATCTTTCAGTTCCTTCAGTGCTTATTGCTTTAGTTGGTAGAGGCTTTTGTGCGAAATGTTGTTGTTTTGCACTAATTTATCTGCTCCATTATCATTTTCCAAAGTCATGCATGGCTGCATGTTTTACACACCATCCAAACCTTTCTTTTCTGTGCTCCGAAGACTTGGCTGACCATGTCGCTCTGTTCTTATTCCCTCCCTCCAGCACGCAGCCTGCATGGGACAGGCGTCGACCTTAATCTGCCCAACTTTACTGAGGACGCCAACTGGCAAGGACTGGCACAACTGTACAGCGTGAACGAGAGTCTGTTTGAGTACAGACACGACTACAGTCCCAGCCTGGAAGACTGGGCTAACTTTGCGAAGGATGTAGATAGAATGTTTGCACTGCTGAGCGATTTAAAGAACCAAACTGAGAAGCTGGAGCCATGGGCAGATCTGGGGTCTGGGGCGGGGGGTGTAGAGGAAGCCAGTGGCACAGGAGTCGCTGAGCCAACAGAGTGGCACTTGGTGCTCACTTCAGGACCTCAAAAACCGACCCCCACAACCCCTTTGAGTCCTCAGTGGACCCCTAAATCAGCCAACGATCTCCCGGAAAGACTGCCCACGAAACCTCCAGCCCATGCCTCAAACCTTCAGGAAGACCTTCGACCTTGGAGCGCGAAGAACGAGCCGGACCGTGACGACTTGATCTTCAGCGGGAACGGTTTTACCGAGCTCGAAACACGCCACGATTTTCTGTTCACAAGCGCCGCCCTGGAGACGGTCCGAGAACTCGGTAGAGCGCGAGGAGAAAACGGAGGACCTCTTAAAACAACCGAGGAGGACGAGGACATTTTCGAGGCCCAGATCTACCTACCAGCCAGGCTTCCATTTCAAGCAGAGAACACTGATCCATCCCCAGCTTCACTCCATAATTTGCATACTTTTAATGCCCAAGAACCTCAAAAATCTCAAGACTCAGAAGGCAGTGGTCTATAACTTTTTATTTCTAGCACATCGGCCTGAGGGATAAACGTGACCTAAAGCCATTCTTGCTCAAAGACACTAAGTGCAGGAGCGCAGAGTTCGGGCTAAATATTGTATCATAAAACACAATTTTATTGTTTTATTCTTTTTTTTAATCGGTGCATTGATTTATTAGAAAACAGTGTTAAATGTTTTGTAAAATATGCCTATATATATATATATATATATATATATATTTAGAGATCAGAAGCCTTAATGCAGCAGAAATGCTGAGTTCATGTATATTTCAAGTGGAAAAACACCAACAACACAGAGCTGTAATGTATTTTTGTAAAGGTTCTGTTGGTGAAACCATTGCACTCGGACATTAAAAAAGAACCACACAGAAATAATTCACACGGTGGAAAGAGTGAAAGGTTTAATGCACTTTCTCAAACACTGACCATCTTAACACTACACAGACACCAGGCTTTAACCTGAGAGCACAGAACAACCTAAAAATCTACAGTTATACCTTCAAAAAAACGTCCTAAACAATCTTTTATAATTAATTTACAGCCCATACTTCAGTCTCCCTTTCTTTTTTCTTTTTTTACGCAATTTGGTGTCTGTTTTCTGTTGAATTGCACAGCATGTGGGTTTGCAGCATGACACCTGCTCGAGCACATTTTTCTCGTCTTCGAGAGATTAAACGGTGGAACCAGTTCACGGGGGATGTTTAGGTTCATTTCGCAAGATGTATTTGGTTTACATATAATGCATTCGCGCGCGCACGAGAACGTTCACAAGACTTTCTGCTGGGAAACTGAAAATATTTTTGATTTCATGGCTGAAGTTAAAATATAGTGATTTCTGGACTGGTTTTATGAAAGTGCATAAAATGCTGTTTTTTTGGGGTTTTTTTAATCCTTCTGAGGCGTTGAAACAATTCTGGCTTCTGGAAAGCCAAGAAGCTGTTACGAAATAAACCTTTGTCAAACCTGATATCATTTTTTTTTTTTTTATATCTCCTTAAATTGTAGCTTTCTATTGATGTGGTTTTAACATTAGGGATGAATGATTTTCAGCACCTTCAAATCCAAGACTATGTACTGTGGTACAAGTTTATTTGTTAAGCCCCAACACCTTTCGTTGGGATTCTTTAAAGATGCACATCATGTTGAGTTTGAGATTTACAGACCATACATGACCATTTGTATCTGCTCTAAAAGGTTTTAATCCTCTAATCAAACATGTGCATGGACAAATATCAAACTTTATGCAAATGTATGTTTATTATTAGTGAAACCAAACTCAACATGGAGCATGAAGACTGGACATGTTTCAAAGGTCATAGATGCGTTTCAAAAAAACTTGTTCATGTCTGTTAGACACATGGGGAAAGAAACATAGAAATTCCAGGTTCTGTAGTTTTGTATGACTTTTCTGTTCAGAAGACTTTTTCTTTCTCCATTTCTGTTTTACTGTCTATGTCTTCATCTGCATTTCTCCACCTACAGGTTAGGCCACGGGTCAAACTGAAAATGTGCGCAGCATTATTCGTTCTATATTAATCCCGTGCTGTTAAAATGAATTTGTTCCTTTAGACAGCCCTATTTTTAATACTTACCGGTTTCATCTCCCTCGGAAAAAAAGAATTAATTTCCTTACAAATCCTTTTTCTTATCATTTTAATTGCAGAATATATTTTTCTTAATGTCCCCATGGTGGGAAAAATGGTGGCATGAAGCTGCCAGTATAGTAAATAATACAGTGTCATCTCGGGTGCTTTTTACAGTCAATTAGGACGTGTGATGACTGCCTAATGGGTGCCATTTATTTAGAGAGAATGAATTGAAGTGCCTTATTGACTCTCCCACATGCAAGAAAATGAGAGAAAGTGCCCTCTAGTGTGCCCTCCAGCCGAAAACGAGTTGTGATCATTTTGTTTTATTTCATTTCCGTATTATAGCAGCTTTTATGCACATTTTATTGTTCTTGTATATGCAAAGAAGAGATGATGAGCAACAGGAACAAGGCTATAAAGTATGAAGCTATGCATAAGCAGGACCGTGTGCACAATGAACAGGAAACTGCAAATAATGAATTGATTGATCGTGGTGATCTGATCTAATCTAATTGAATCTTATCTAATTTTATTTAATCTAACAAGCATTCTGGAGTTATAAGGTTTCCTGAAAGACCACAAAAAAAAGTGTCCCTAAATATGACCTGGTACGTGATTGTGCCACCAGATGTCACTGTTGGGTCACATTGAGAAAATTATTCAAACGTACACTATATGGATGTGAAAGTATTGGGACACCTGACTCCATGCCAGATCCATGAAGATATGATTAATATTGGTTGAAGTAGAAGATCTTCATCTTAAACCTTTTGAACACTTTTTGGGATAAATTAGAATGCTGACTGCACCCCCAGGCCTCCTCACCTACATCAGTACCTGACTTTATTTATTTATTTTTATTTCAATTTTTCTGTATGGTAAGAACAGGAAATAGCTGGTAAATAGCTATCTCCTGATCATCTTTACTTAAAATTTAAATGCTGACTCTATCCTGTGCTAATCTCCTGATTTGAAAAGTTCAGGTGATGTTAGCGAAAGCAGTCTGATTGGCGTACGTAGCGTAATATCAAAGTCGTTAAGCCACAATGCACTCAGCTATTTCCTCCAGTACATTGTAATTGAAATAAAACGATTACGCAGTTAAACTGCGATTCATCAGCGCCAACTAGAGGCTGTTTAATCTATAGTGGGTGAGTGGCCAAGTCGGTTACCTGATCTGAACCCGAGTGAGAAGAAAAGACCTGAAGCAAGCAGAAAGGAAAAAAAACAGCTACATTTCATTAGGGAAAACAGCCAGCATGAATAAAGAACATAGACTGGGCCACTGATCGAATAAGATTTGCAAGCACATATATTTTAGAATGGGCCCTGGTTCCTTTATAACTGGTAAAGTCCCACCCCACCCCCTTTTTTTCTCTTTAATTAATAATTGGTGTTAACGATGTAGTTATTATAGCTATTAGTAACCTCATGGATCTTTACGCTGTTCAGGGGAAAACATCCTCAGCTTCAGCGAGTGTTTACAGTTGAGAAATGCATAGGTAGGGCTTCAGGATTAATCCAGGCAGGAAAAAACAAAGGAACGTTCATCGTACAGAATTATGAATTCACCCACCACATGCCAACGGATTGGTTCGGATTGTTCCAGATTGTAACAGACTCTTTATTTGACCATATAAAAATGATCATTGTTTCTTAGAAATGAATGAATAAATAAAAATTGTTTCATATACTTTTGAGAAGAAGAACATGAAGATTTAATATGAAGGAGAAGAAGATCATTAAGAAAAAGATGAAACTGAAAATAGATTTTTGCCATTTCAGGTGCTTAGAACTCTAAATACTGTGTATGTGCTTATCAATATAAAAATACATGACGCTTTAGTGTATAAGGTTGACAATACAATGTGAGGAATGGACCCTGTTTTTCCATGCATTGTATCCCAAAGTTTGTTGAATGCACCTTCAAAAAAAAAAGAGGAAGATGATGGAGAAGAAAAAATGTGAAGAAAAGATTTCCAGCATTTGACTCTGAATCATTTATTGATCCTGCAGGGAAATTGTTGCAGTTGCTCACAGGAAAAAAACTAAAAATGATATATAAGAAATGTAAAATAAAAATATACACAGTCAGGTTATATATTATGTGTAAATGCTGTACAATTAATGAATTTCTAACCCTATTAAAAAATTTACTGTAGCAGGAATAAAACAAATGGCAGGAAAAGTCAGACTGCAATAATAGATATAAAAGATACTGCACATGTAACTATTATTGCACTGAAAATGGCCAGGACATAAACATTATATAAGTGTGGCATAAACATCCATAACCAGTGTTCGAATTAAGGGGGAGCTGAGGGGGTTTCCCGGACCTCCCATAAGCATTAAGGGACCATTCCATAAAGCTCAAAAACATGATCTTGGGGGGATGGGGGTCCCCTGGTTTTCATTTAAACTAGATGCATTTAAATGATTGTGATGTCACTACAACAAAGTGATTCTGTCCATTATTTGCCCTAATTTTCATTCAACTGGTTTGAAATGTACACAAAAATAATAATTTGTTTAAAAAAGAATTTGAACTCTAAGGGTTGGGGGATGTGTGAGGAGGGTCTAGGGGGCTTCCCCCTAGAGCACTGACACAAATCCAACACTGTTCATATCTATAATTAGATCTATATCATCTATATCTGTATGAGATCGTCACTGATCTTTAGGGGTGTAACGGCACACGTATTCGTACCTTCTTGTTTAGTCTCCGCCTCGAACTTTTAAAAAAATTATAACTAAACTTTAAAACATACACAACAATGCCAGAGGTATAAGAAACTAGAGTTAGTGTAGTGTCACTGTGGCCACTCACTCCGGACGGAAAATAAGAATTGTTTTGTGAAAATGCAAAAGAATCCAAAGCGCTAGCTATAGCGCCTCCTAGTTAGCAGCTAACGCTATTGATTATTAAACGTTTTATGTCCAGCTTCAAGAATTTCTCTTAAAAGTAGAAAATCTTGGCACTTCCCCATATCGAGGGAGTGAACGAAAGAAGGATGGAAGGAATGAAAAGGTTTGTTAAAGTTTGCTGAAATAAGTAGAAAAGTTAAGTAGAACATATCTTTAGAAAGTTATATATTAAATGTAATACAGACACACACACACACACATACACACACACGTATTACACAAATAGGGTCTAACAAATGTAAACTATTTCATTTTTACTATTACAATATTCTCCATTTATTTATTCGTATTAATCAATGTAATTAATGCCAATTTAATCGATTCGTGTAATTGCATTTGTTTGATTTATTCTATTTTATTTTTATACAATATTATTTTATATATTATTTAACCAAGCAGGCATTTTATTTCAAATTGTTTTAAAAATGTAAACTCTTTAAAAGTCGATGATCACAAATGTTAATAATAATAATAATAATAATAATAATAATAATAATAATAATAATAAAGTGCATTCATACAAAACGACAAGCAATTTCAGATTTTGCATTTCTTCCCCCAAAACGTACCGAAATCGAACCGAACCGTGACCTAAAAACCGAGGAATGTACCGACCGGTGAATTTTGTGTATCGTTACACCCCTACAGAACGCACTTCTTAGACAGTGTTTTTTTTAAGTCGATGGGAGGAGTTTTCCAAGATGGAATGTACTTTGGACAGCATCCTCCTTTCAGACACTGTAGTCAGAGAGTCCAGATGTTTAGATGTTGTTCAGTGTTTTTAGTCTGGTCCAGGTTATTGTGTATGTACACCCCCCCAGCTATTTATATTCCTATGTATTCCTATGTACAGGTTCCTGGACCTTTATTAATCATTTCATGTTTTTCTGTAGAATCCTGATGCTTTTGTGGATCTGGTCAGGATTTGATCGGCTTGGATGCTTTGGGTGCGTGGGTTTTTTTTCTCCTCCCTCTTCTTCTTCCTGAAACACTACATCTCCCAGAGTTCCTCATGTTGACCGCCTCTTCAATCCGCAATCACATTGAGTAGCCGAGTGAGTGGTCGCGTCGAGGACAAGATCTACCTCCGAGTGAGTACCTCTGCACCTCCGCTACCTTCTCCTCCACTTCTCCTTCTCTTCTCGCTTTATTTATTTATTGTTTCTTTTCTTTTATTCCCCTCCCCTCCTCTCCTCTCTTCTCTTTCATTCTGTCCGCTTGTCCCCGCTGTAGTTCTCGGCTTCATTTGTGTCCCCCAAAGTCGTGACTTGGACCTTTTTTGCGCTTCGTGTCCCCCCGGTGTTTTGTCCGCTACATGTATGCGCGTGCACGCAAAGTGTTGCCATTTATCCGTTTTTGGTTACATCAGTTGCGTTCCGAAGGAGCCGCTGGTTTCTCCTCTATGCTCGACTCTTTTTCTTTGTCTCCTCGGACTACCTTTTGTTAGACCTCTGTGTTGATCCGAGGAGCTTCCCAAAGCTCTGTTTTCTTCCTCACTTTGTTTGTTTTTGTGTTGTCTGTTAATCAACAACGAGTTCTTGTGAATTCCATGGTTTATTTTTCTCCTTGTGTTGATTTTTAGGAAACACCACAAACACAAGCCCGGCGTGCTGGAGAGACTCTGGATGTGGTGTCAGCTGGCCTGATGAAGAGGAGCGTTTTTTTTGTTTAGTTTTTTTTTTTTGTTTTTTTTTTTTATAAAATGTCTCCAGGAACCCTTTCAAACCCTTGATGATTGAAAAAATATATACTGTATGTGATTAGTAGCCAAACAATTCACTAGAGGAAAAAAAACCAAAACAAACATTGCCTGGACTTGACTTTAGAAATGACTGAGGCGATTAGTTTAAATCGTGTCCACGTTTGTCTTGTAGGGACACGAGGTTTGCTTGTGCATGTAGATCATGCATGAAGATTCGTGGATTCTGAGCAGTTTGTGCTGTTAAAGCTGTAGATCGATGCTTTGTTCACATGTTCTAGGCTTCCCATCCTGATTTACCTCTTTGATTTTTTTCCATCTGTTCGTTCCTTTTAAAAATGACATCATCCGATAATGATGAGACCGGGAGTGACGTGTCCGAGTCTCTGGAAGCCACCGATTTCCAAGGCCAATATGGCGACTCGGGGAGTTACTACAAATCGAAAAGTTTACCAGTCCTCAACGGAGGTGGTACAGTGGCTGACAAGGCTTTTGAACCGAAGCTTCCGTCTACGTTAACATCAATCCATACAGATCAATTAGTATTTAGTGGGCTTCAGGGAAAAAGTGAGTCTAGCCAGCTGGACTCTCCGAGCCAAACCGACTTCTCGCCCTCCAGCATGTCTAGCATGGTAGGTCTAAGCGGCTGTACGAGACCCGATGGCAGCAGGGCTGGGAGCAAAAAAGTAGGCTTCTCTTTAGCAAGGATATTGGGATTCCCTGTGAGGAAGTATGTCAGGGTGATTCTGGCTGACTCGAGGTGTTTTCTGTTCTGTATGTGCTACCTGACGTTCATCCAGTCGCTGATGGTGTCAGGTTACCTGAGCAGTGTGATCACCACCATTGAGAAGCGATACAGCCTGAGGAGCTCGGAGTCAGGACTGCTGGTGAGCTGCTTCGATATCGGAAGCTTGCTTGTCGTGGTCTTTATAAGCTACTTCGGGGGTCGGGGGCAAAGACCGCGATGGTTGGCAGTCGGTGGGGTCTTCATAGCCGTAGGGGCAGCTTTGTTCTCCCTTCCGCACTTCATCTCGCCACCATACCAGATCCAGGAAGTGAACTCGTCCACCGGAAACGAGGGCCTCTGCTTAAACGGTAACGGCAGCAGAGAAGGTTTGGGTGTTGCGTCGTGCCCGCGGGACCAGGAGGGCAAAGGACATTCCGTCTACGTAGCACTTTTCATCTGCGCCCAGATTCTGGTGGGAATGGGTTCCACGCCGATCTACACTCTTGGCCCGACCTACCTGGATGACAACGTGAAGAAGGAGAATGCCTCACTGTACCTTGGTAAGATGGTTTTGCTGTTCTCTGCATGGGTGTATCACTGTACAAAAAAAAAAAAACGAATGCAAATACTTGATTATCAATGTTTGTTTAGCTGCAATGCACCATTTCTTTCTTGACGGACATGGTCTGCAGATTTGCCCAAGGTGACAGAATGACCAGCAAGCCGTTAATGATGCTTGTTTGATCAGCAGGAATCAGTACTCTCGCAGGCACCAAGGTCACAGCAGAAACGCCTTCGAGGTGCTCTGGGCTTGATTGGAGTGTTTTTGTAGGAGAATGCTGAAGCAACTGAAGGCAGGTTACCATCAGCATGGATGACTCATTGCTTCTGACTGCATAAAAAAGAAAAAGTAGACCATTGAATTTTCAGTGTGTTCTTGGAAAAGAAATGTTGGATACACGTTGACAAGATAAATGCTGAATGATTTGACAGGCCCTTTGGTTCGATGTGACCTTTCAGATGTCAGCATAGTTTGTAAATGACACTGTGGCAGTGTGGTAGATCAGATCCAGTACTCAGCTGTGTGATTCTGAGTTTTAGTAGATCATCACTACATACACATATACACTATGTAAGAGGGGGGAAAAAAACCCAATTAATTATTTAATAATAATGTTTTTTCCTAAATAGGTAATTCCTAAATAACGGGAGTCCCCGACTTACAATGGAGATGCTTTCCGTTGACCCGATCGTAACTTAAAAATAATGGAGACATGGCCCACTCTACCCAAATTACAGTACATAATTGAGCAAAATAGCAAATTACAGTACCATACTGTATAAGCATAAGATTGACATTATAACAGTGTGAACGGTGAAGTAAATAACACTGATTTATGGCACCTGTTAGTAGGTGGGATTTATTAGGCAGCAAGTGAACATTGTGTCCTCAAAGTTGACGTGTTAGAAACAGAAAAAATGGGCAAATTAAGGATTTGAGTGAGTTTGACAGGCCAAATTGTGACGGCTGGACGACTGGGTCAGAGCATCTCCAGAAAAGCAGCTCATGTGGACTGTTCCTAGTCTTCAATGGTCTCATCGATGCACGTGGGGACCCTGATGATATGATGTCTGTGCTGATGTGAAACATCCACGATCTGAGTCCCTTCATAAGCTATTGAAATTTGAATGCATTAAAACCAGTGAATTGCTGAGGAGAATGAGTTCTAACTATAAATGAGGAAAAGTTACAGCTTGTGAAGATTAATCAGTTTTTTTGGCGTGTATCAGAAATAATTTTTTTTATTCATTTGTATGTTTATTTATTAAAATTTTGTCCTCCAGCCGTCAGATTGTGTAAAATTTCCAAACATTTCAAGGCCATTTTTTATGCTTGAGGTAACTTTATTTTCAGCTAAACGATTTTAGATCTTTTTTTTTTTTTTTTACAATTAATTTAGTTTTCATCTACATTTATAATCCTTTATAATACAAAGGATAAAGATCCACTGTTTTGTGTTTTCTTGTTTTTTCCCCCTCTTACATTTCCTTCAGAAGAAAAGGGAACCCTTTTGTGTGTAGATGTAGAAAACGTGATTTGTGATTTGTCCACTCGACCTATTAATTCAAACTCTGTTTTCGTTTCTTGAAGACCTGAGGGGAAGAAAAACAGGGAGTGAATATCCATGCTAGGAGTGTATGCATGCATGCGTGCGTGTGTGGGGCCTCCAGAGAGACCGTTTGATTAGTCCCAATGTTCGTGCCTGGGCTACACACACACACACACACACACACACACACACACACACACACAATGAGTTCTGTTTGCAGCTGCTGTTGTTTATTTCAATTAATATTTTTAACTCGCATGCACACACACACTTGCTTTACTTACTCGCTTTCCCTCTTGCCCATGATCCACAGCCTTCTCTGTTTACTGTTACTGTTCATGGGATTATTATTGTTTTTGCTTTTTTTTTTTTTTTTTTTTTTTTTTTTAAAAGGAAAAACCCCAAACATACTGCAGTGAATCTCATCTCTTTTGTGTAACTGTATTCCACACACACACTGTTTACTCTGACCAATTTACACATCGAATCATTTCTTCCCCGATGATCCTACTGATAGTCCAATCAAGACTACTTTAGCTGACTTGTATCAGTCATGCCCTCTGAGAGTAAGCGGTCAGGTGGCTGATTTAACAGCGAGGATGAAGGATGCACTCCACTTGGCTTTGTGATTGCTCGTTCCTGAAGCACGGCACTGAGAAGTGAATCAGCGGTGCATTGTGGATACTCTTGACCTCAGGGTTGAGATGTGAAGCTTTCCCGTGTTGTGTTCTTTCCAGTAATGAGGTGTTCGGGGTGTTTTTTGTTTTGTGGTCAGTGGTTTGAGAAGAAGGCAGTGAAGGGAAGTTCATTATAAGAGTGCAAGCTCTCTAGTGTATTTGTTGAGTAATGGATATTTGATAGTGATATAGAGAGGATGTATGGAAAAATAAGATGGATGGATTGGTGGATTGAAACCTTCGATGTGTGGAAGAATTGGATGTTCTACATAAATGTTGTAAATGGGTGGTGATAGACAGGTGAATTTAAGATGTAATGATGGTGGAGATAGAAAATAATGTCCCTGGGTTAGATAGATGAATGGATGCATGAATACCTGGATGAAGATGTAGATAATATGCCAGCGATGAGCAAAATATAGCTGTTAAAGATGGATAGACGGATGGCTAAAAGGTGAGGCGTTTAAGCCACGGTGCCGCTGCCACTCTTGTGGCCCCTGAGGAAGGCCCTTAACCCACTGTGCTCCAGGGCTGCTGTGTAATGGCTGACCCTGTGCTCTGACTCCAGCGTCCTAACATCGGAGGAGGAGGACATAATTTTACCGTGCTCTAATGTACACGTGACAAGTATCAAGCAACTTTTTAAATTATGTAGACAGGAGGATAGAGTTTGTGGGTTTTGCCGCTTTGGCTAGACGGAGGATAATATGTATGGATGACTGTAATATAAATGAATGCTTGAGTAATAGATCACTTGTTCAGAATGTTGGTGTTTGATGATGAATGATGGAAAACTAGATGATTATGATAAATGGCTGGTTATGGATGGATTGAAGGACAGTGCGCACAGACCTTTTGGATGCATGGATGATGTGGATGGATGTAAAGGTGGATATATTAATGGAATTCAGATAGTTTAATGCATTTTGTGGCTTTGGGTGATATGGGTAGGTGGAGCCTAATATGGCTGGATAATTTTGGTAAATGGATGGATGGAGGGATTTGTGGATTATATGAATAGATAATGTAGCCGGAGCTTTAAAGTGCTTAAGAATACACAGTAGCAGGCTGTTCAGTAAATACACTGAGAGAACATGCTGCATCTATTTAAATTTAGAAAAGTACCAGCTGCTGGATGTCTGCTGTGTGTGTGTTTTCTGTTAGAGGCTTAAGGTAGACTTCTGCCAACTCTAAGTCCCTGTTGTACCCTCTGTATTGTTTTTATTTCCTATTGTTCCTATCCTACACTTCCTCCCAGCAATTTCATAATGTTTTCGAAAGAGCTTTGTGTCCTATTCACACTTCCGCAGACACATAGACACTGTTTGGGACACATCTGGCTGCTCCTGAGTTTGTTTTAATGTTTATATGCCGGATTCTTCCAGTCCCTCGTGGCGATCGCATTTCCAGAGCTGCCAGTGCATCTGCCGCTCCTCAGTCATGTTCTAGGTGCCACTGTTCCAGTGCCGTGGGCTTCCGCTGTCTTTTTATATCCCACAACTGAACCAGGCTACAGTTACACACATTAGTCAGCACTCAATGGCTGTAGGGCTCTTTATGCCTCTTGCAACACCCCCCACCCTCTCCCTCCTCCCTGTTTAAGCACGCTGCAGCGTCCTTGCTGTGCTCTGACCGGACAGTAAATGTCAGACAGGATTTACAGGCCGAACCATTTGACGTGAACTCTCTCCATGTCTCTTAGAAATGTCAATTTATCATTAGAAATATCGTTCATTCTAATTATACGTAATGGACTTTTTCTCGTGTTCTAATCAGGATATTTAAAGAAAAAAAAATATGGTCACGAACGAAATCTTTCCAACAATGCAAAAGGATTGTTACACCTAAGTGGTGTCCCAGAGGCCGAATTTGTCCCGACAGTCACGTCAGGTCGTGTTCAAAACGAGACCTGAACACGTGTTACGACATTAATCCTCATTACTGCCTGTCCGAAAGTATTATGGCTAATGCATGTCAATTTGAGCAAATTGCTAGAGCTTATTCAGCAATTCAGCTCCAACACAGGATCGCTGCAGGCCATCAAAATTGATCGATTCGCTCTTCTTTAGGTTTTCGACATCCTTTTTAAAAACGATGGTTCTGCGACTGAGTGGAGAATATTAGGAGAGCACCAGGGTTTTGTAAATGCCTCGGCTAATTTAAAGATGCTGATGGAAGTAATTTGATTAGCAAAACGTCCTGATGAGCCCATCTTGGTTTGGTACACTGCAAAACAGAGAACACTTGAAAGATTGGTCAGGATCTTCATCCAAGCAAACATGCCACCGACTTGAACAAACTGTGCTTTTTAGTTCACCAAATCTTAGACCCGTAATAGTTTTTTCTGTCTGAAAGAAAACGTATCTATCCAAAAATAAATAAATGAAATTAAAAATACTGCTTAAGAACAATCGCTACCTTTATCATAGAAAGGTCGGGTTTGTGTCTAGTGACATTTTTTGGACCTTCCATGGCTCCGTTTATTACAGACTGAAAGACAAGCATTGTTCATCATAGACTCTGGTTCTTGTATGACAGGGTGGGATGATGGGAGGCAAGCAGAAAAACCTGAGTGAATGACATCATTTGGAGCTGGCGAGAGAAGAGTGCTCGCTTGTTATGAAATCACTGGTTAGTTTTTTCGAAGGTGGAAAAGTAAACACACCTGAGATGAGGCCTTGCCCTCGGCTGCGTCGGGTTTCTGTTCAGTATTTTGTGGTTTTTGGAATTTAATTCTCGTTCTTCGTGCTAGAGTTGCTATTAAATCACTCAGAGTCCTCTTTTGCTGTAGGCAAGAATTCCTGCCCTGTACCACTACCAAGACACAAGTCACATCTCAAAGTGGAATATTTGGGAAGAGCTTAAAGTTGTTGATATAGTGGATAACCTATAACCATGAATCGAAAGAAGACTCAACTCTGCATTTTTTATTTATTTCACTTTTTATTTATTCATTCCTAGACATATTCATTGATATTTCTCACCATTTTAAAAGACTTTCAGAATAGAATATGAAAGAATACAAATAGAAGTTTAATTAGAATACAAAACAATACAATATTGTTTTATAAAGTCATCTTTGGTCATGTCACCATAGATTTACTGTTTATATATTTTGGCATGGGTAATTTTTAACAGGATTGCAAAACAGTCGTATTGAACTGGTCATTGTGAACAATAGTGACTGGTGATTGGTCTTTAGGAACAATGATGATCAGCGATTGGTCTTTGGGTTTTTCAGAGCAATGCTGACCGTCAGTCAGTCATTAGGAGCCGTTCAAAACAGTGATTGTTGTTGTCAAGAGTCACTCAAGTTAGTCATTACAGTTCTCTTAGCTCATATAACAGCAGCTGTGATCTGATTTTGAGAGCCATATCAAGCTCAGAACAATTGCCAGTGTCTGCTTAACATTTTGCTTGATTTGTGGCTATAAACATTTTTCAAAAAGTCACTAAAAGGGTCTACTTTAATAGCAGCATTGGCTCTCTTTAATTGAGTGCATGCTGTGAAAGAGCTCTGAATGTAAAAGGTGTACAAGGAGCTCGAAAAACAGCTCATGCTGCACACCAGTGGCCAAGCTGACAACTATTGGGAAGAGATGTGAAAAGTTTCTGTGAAATCTTGACATTGCACTGTCAACTGCACTGCTGGAATTCCTTCGATAAATGTTTGTGCTTTAATTAGACAAAATCCTGCTTTCCAGTTTCCAGTCCTGACAGCCAGACAAGTGCTTTGGCATGTACACTTTGCATTGTGTGTGCATTGTTCCAGCTTGATTTCTTTTTCTTTTGACAAACGTGACCAAAAAAAAAGGTGATATTTTTTTTTTATTTAGATATTATTTTGTATAAATGTGTTCATTCCCAGTTTGGGAGTTGTTTTGTCCCCATTCACCATTAAAAAGCTAATTTATATAACTGTATGGGAAAAAAATCCATCTCCCAGGCCTTGCTATTGCTATTCGTCAGCCACTGAAACCTTGCAGCATGTGTTAAGATAAATATGATTCACCCAGTGTGTACATATGGCACGTTTAGAAAGATTGCACCAGTCCTGGCATAGGGCTCGTCTGTCACTTATCCTGAGTTCGTGATCATGGCGAAGGCATGCGGAGCATTCGGTTGTCACCCAGACTGTTCCTGATATATCAGGAAGAGTAAAGCAGATGGATAATGCAGTACTGTATCTGTAATATTATATATAGGACAGATTCCTGATATGCCATGCGGATAATTTGCTCGATGTCCAGATCCAACAGGCAACAGGCTTCTGATGACCTGAATAGAAAACGCTTGCATTTGCTGAAATGATGCAGTAATACAAATGATAATAACATAATTAATAGAAAGTTTTATGAAGTAGTTGATTCATTACTGGGCAAGTGACAAGAATACATTGTTATATGACTATTTACATAATGTTGGGCCTCATTTAAGTAAACTTAAGAAGCAGGTATACAATAGAGTACTGTATTAATCCCCAAAGGGAGATTTGAAATCATAACAGCCACAAAAACACAAGAGTACCAGGGAGAGACATTAAAAATGCACACACAACTCGCAGTATACGAAAAAGGAAACAAATGTACATATAGCAGCTCTCCAAGTTATTTATAGATTAAGATTTCTGTTCAGATTATCTGTATGAAGCTGGATTACAGGTTTAAGACTTGCACTACACGGACAAAAGTATTGGGACACCTGCTGTTATCAGCCATATGTGCTTCTGGAGGCACACATCTGTATAGGATGTCTTTGGATGCAATAGCATTTAATGTTCCAATGACAATGACGCATATGACAATACCCCTGTGCACAAAGCCAGCTTGATGAAGGTATGGTTTACATAGGTTGGATTGACTGCACTCCAGGCCTCCTCACCCTACATCAGAACTTGACTTTACTAACATCCTTGTGGGTGAATGAGCTCAAATATCCACACACACTCCAAAATCTAGTGGAACATCTTCCCAGAAGAGTGAAAGTTATTATAAAAGCAAATGGGGAGTGAAGTCAAGTCAAGAAGCTTTTATTGTCATTTCAACCATATATAGCTGATGCAGTACATAGTGAAATGAAACAATGTTCCTCCAGAACCCAGGTGCTACATACAACAACATAAAACAACAGTCACAGAAACAGAAAAAAAATATATAATACAGGGCCAAGAACTAGTAGAAAAGTAAATGTGAAATAAGACGTTCAAAAAGAGCAAACAATCAGGTGTCCACAAACATTTGTCCGTATAGTGTTTGTGAAGAGAATTTGTGGTATGTATAATTCATAAGTACAGTGGTAAAACGTGTTCGACGCAATAGTGGGCCTGTGCATCAGTTGTGCCGTGTGTAGTGTAGTTACAGAGAGGTAGTGTCGATTCTTTCAGTGAAAAACCATTGAAGATGTAAAAATTTTGCACCCAACAGGACCATGTATGTAAAATTTTTCAGAAAAAGGACTGCGTAAATGCGATATTGTATGCATAGAATGAGATATAGCAGCTGATTTTTTATTTTTTTTGCTCTATATCAGTTGTTAATACAACTGTCAAACAGTGTCACATTTATTGTTATTGGCAGACCCCCTTATCTAGAAAGACTTGCTTCGACTTTATAGAACTATAATTTACACAACATTATTGAGAAGAAGCAAAAATGTAACAATGTTGCGTAGCCCGAGCAGTGTTGTGCATGTGATCACATGCTGACCTTAGAAAATGAAAATGTGTAGCTTTTAGAAGCGAGGAAAAACCTTCGCTTGAATGAGGCACGCTTGCAAGAATGAAATGCACGTTTTACTTTTTTTATTTAATTACTTTTATTTTATGCAAATGGAATTTATATAAATAAACATATATTTGCTGATGATTGCCAATAAGCCTAAGAGCAACTAATTAAAAATTGGTAAAAACCTACAAAACTCTATAAAAGGCAAATCTAACATTAGAAAATGCCAAAATAATGACTAAATGTCTTAAGAGCAGCGTCTAAGCATAGCATGAACTTAAAACTTAAAAAACTTTTATTTATATATTATTTATTGCAAAATATTAAAAGATTAGTAAAGTCAGATATGATCGATTTAGGCACTAGTTATTTGATTTAGCTAATAGTGTACTTATTAGCTAGAATGCATGTAGCTATTGCATTTACAGCACTGGAAATTGAAGCATTTCTTTATTCTAAGATGTGGTTCAGAAAACGGAAAGCGAATGTTATGTGATCACTCTTCATGGTGTATTTACTGCCTTGTACAACACATTTTTCCTGATTCAGCTTTACTACTAACTGTTTTTTTGTTACAGCTTTGACAAGTAAAAAAATATTGACAGCTTCTGCTGAGTTACGGCAATTCTCCGCGTTTTTGGTTTTAGTGAAAAGGAAGCAGCTGTCCTTTTTGTTCTGTCATTTTTCTCCACATCCAGCCGGCATGTGACAAAATGGTTTTAAGAGTCAAGTCAAGTCGAGTCAAGTCAAGTTTATTTGTATAGCGCTTTTCACAACAGACTTTGTCTCAAAGCAGCTTTACACAAATCAACAGTTAAGGTGAATGGTGTGCATTTGTCCCTGATGAGCAGCCGTGGCGACTGTGGCAAGGAAAAAAAGAGCTGATAACTAAGGATTAAGTCTCTAACAAACAGCTTCCAGTTGCAATTCACGTTCACTTCATCGTGGCTCTGTTGCATCTATTGTGTAATTTAAATGTCTTTATTTTTCTTTAGTCAGGTGACTGAGATTATCCCTGTGAATAAGATTAGTTTGCGAGAACATCTTGCTGCCTGGGGCACTGGAGGGAGCGAGTGACCATGAAGGAATGCAAAGGGATTAGTTTCAGTGCTTTGCGATGGAATTCCAACACTAATGTATAATGTAGATTATCAGAGGGTCATAAGGCAAGATTTGGTTAGGGTAAGAGAAAGGGTTAGAGAAATTTGTTCTCCGTTTTAAGTTCAAAACAGCTCCATTTGGTATTACTGCCATATACGCTGAACAGATGGAACCTTCTGTTTTGAACTTAAAACGGAGAACAAATTTCTCTGTCCACCCATCTTAATAAATAAAGCTGTTGTTGAAAACCAGCGTTCAAACAAATCATTGGTTCACTAATCTGACCAAAAATCTAGAGAGTGGAATTTAATTTTGAAAATATGTGAACACTTTTCTTCCTGACCTATAGTTGTTAGTCAGGTGGCCAGTTTTTGGTTCAATAAGCTTTGCTAGCTAACTGCTAGTAAACAAGTTCACAAAATATTCCACAGCCACAAATGTATTTCAGTATTTTAATCTTACTCTGCCTTGCCACTGATTTTTTTTCCACAGTAATCAAGTCTGTCAAAATATAGCTCATTTCTGAATTAGCCTGATGGATGAACCTGCCTTTGTTATTGGTTGTATTTGAACCTTGACTAAAATTGCTATATTTTCAGTGAAAGGTTTAATTGCACATTTGCAAAACCTGTCTAGGTATTCTTATTCGGCAAATGCTTTGCCAATAACTAACATTAGCAAAGTATGCAGGCCCAGTATGTGCGAATAAACTAGCTAATTGTGGTCACAGCTGGGAATTTCACCATCAGAGACTCGGTCATACCGTTTTTAGAAGGTGCTTCAAATTCTATTACTTGGTTTTTCCTTCTTTGCTAGGTTTGCATTCAGAATGGAACATTATAGCCTGATTGTTAAGGTGGTGAAAAATAGCACAACAGTAACACAACGGACTTCATTAGCATAGCCTGTTTTTCCGTGTTTATCACAAGTTAATGAGTTCCTAAGGGCAAACCTGTGCTTTGACCAATGAAATGCGTTAGCTTAACATATTTTTTTTATTAACCACAGCGCTGTCAATCTCTCAAATCTGATTAGTCAGAATGTGTTTTTCTCGTTTGCAAGGCAAATCGCAGGCTCGTATTAACGCACTTAGCAGCAGTATACTGGAGCTCCACTTAAACAGATGAAAAACCTGTGAAAACCTTATGGTATTTTCTGTTAGGAGATTTTTTTTTCCCCCTCATATCCAGTGTATATCCATAAACAGCAAATCATTATTTTTAATCCATGAGTCTTGGAGATGAGCACTTCGGGCTTGTAGGTCAGAAGGTTTTGCTCTATCTAGGGATTAAGGGTTGTAAAAAGAAATCGTGTGACCTTGCAGTGCTCAGCACCCACACACACCCTCAATACACTCAATAACGTCCCACCTCATTAAGATTATGGACTTTAAAGAAGTAGATGCCAAACTCGCAAACATCCTGAACCATCTAGAGACGTACCAGTGCCAATTGGATCCCACTGCATGTGTGGAGTTTGACATTGGACCTCCTGGAGTGTTTAAAGGCTCTGGCATGGAGAAGCTGATGCTGGATCTGTGATGATCACAAATGTTGAGCTCAGTAGCTCCTACTTTTATACCAAAGACTGTTGAAAGAACATTTAGTCATAATCTTATACTCCAGTGCTCATGTTGGTTCTCACTCTGTTCTGTATTGTTGAAAGATTTATAATCAAACTCTTGATGTCACCCAAATGAGGATGGGTTCCCCTTTTGAGTCTGGTTCCTCTCAAGGTTTTTCCTCATAACATCTAAGGGAGTTTTTCCTTGCCACAGTCGCCATGGCTGCTCATCAGGGATAAATGCACACCGTTCACCTTCACTGTTGATTTCTGTAAAGCTGCTTTGAGGCAATGTCTGTTGTGAAAAGCGCTATAGAAATAAACTTGACTTGACTTGACTCCTCTGGATTAGCAGGAAGACAGTGTAGGTTCTGTAATGCTTGGTCAAGCAGGATCTCATGTGGAAGTGGAGGCGAAAAAAAAAACCAGGCTTTTGCTACAAAAGTTGTATATAGTCCAAGAATCCTTTCCATTGAAGAGAAATTGCTTTCAGAATATGCTTTCTGTGGAAAATCTCAGAAATCAATAGCATCTTTCTTCGGTCTCAATTTCTCTAAGGACGTTTTTATACTCTGTCCATTTCAGTGATCTCCATATGACTCAGCATTTTTCCCCACAAACAAATGACCTCAGGGTGTTTTCGCATGTCGGCTTTTAAAATGAACTATGCTTGATTCTGTTCAAGTGGACCCAAAAGGCAACTAGCTGCAGATTGCTAATGCCACAGTGGCCCTGTCAGTTTATCCATCATGCTGCAAGTTAATAAACTGACCTTATTGTGGTACCACACAATGCCTGATTTGGCTTTTTTGTCCTGTTAGGTGACTTATAAAGCAAAATACAAAGTGTAACACAATGCACAATTTAGAAATGGATAAATGAATCATAAATGCTCTGGCCAGCTCTGAAGGCTGGTTTACATGTGAAGGTTCATCTTTTGACCACAATAAGGTCAGCATCTTAAATGGCAACATGACAGATGAAAGCTGGAAGAGCCACTGTGATAATATCCTGTCTCTGACCCAATCACTAGTTACTAAATTAGTTACTGTTTAATGCTTTTAGAACAAAGACGCTCAAACCATGGCACACAGACCCAAGCGGGTTTAGATTTGGCAGGTCATGCCATATATGAGAAGCAACTGATGCAAATCTTCTATTATAATATAATTTCTAATATAAAATAATGTTACAAATACAAA
The DNA here is from genome assembly GCF_946808225.1 of Silurus aristotelis. Classification (NCBI taxonomy): domain Eukaryota; kingdom Metazoa; phylum Chordata; class Actinopteri; order Siluriformes; family Siluridae; genus Silurus; species Silurus aristotelis. The sequence continues at coordinate 3,703,965 of NC_139598.1, read as the reverse complement.
TTTTTTTTTATTTATTTAAAAAAATGTAAATTGAAATGAAAAGGAGGGAATGTAAGTGAATTTTAATGAACTCAAGTTGGATAAACTTTTACAAAAATAAGAATCAGCTTCATGTATTATCAGGTCACTGATATTAATAGCATATGGCTTTACTGCTTATTGCTTGAACAGTGAAAATATTGAATATATATTTTATATTGAAAATAAAAAAATAAAATAAAATAAAAATAAATATATATAAAAATTTTAAATACATTTTTGAAAGGTTTGTAGATGGCTTGCATAATATTCATATGTATATTTCATTCCAAATTTCAATTTTAATGTTTTATTTCTGACGTTACATGTGCCATCACTTTTATATTATGTTTCTGTTTTTATAGTTCCTTTTCAGTATTGGCTTGATCAGTGAAAAGCATCACTGTTAGAGACATGATAGAATCCTACATGACACTGAAGTAACCAAAGATACGGTTATGGGTTGTGCTCTGGTGTCTGCTATGAGTTTGAGCATTCAAGGAGCCTCAAAAAGAAACAATATTAATTCAGAAAAAAAACAAGCCGTGGCAAGAATTGCTTACCTGCTCATTTTCAAACTACAACTCCCGTGTTCTGCAATGTTCTGTAGGTGTTCACCGGTGATTGCTGACTCATTCTTCATGTTCGGTCCTGAGAAGGGCTTTACGTCAGCACGTAGCTTTTTCAGATGTACACCAGATGATGCTGTCAGCGTTGGATGGAATGCTGTGCGTTGGCATTGGGATCAGCAGAAAAAGTGAATGGAGTCAGCATTACATTAAGAGAACCCCTGTAGAGCAGGTATAGCACCGTCTCAGCATGATGAAACTGGGAATTGGACTGTGGGTGTGGATCAGTTTAAGGCTGAATTCAGGATTTTATTTGCCAAGGGATCATGTAGATCCAAAAAAAATTTTTTATAATCATTTTAATTAGAAGGTTAAAGCAGTCTTGAGGCATCAGGAGTCAGGAGAATTTTTTTCTTTTTTAGTATATAGCAAAATATATAACGGCTTAATGATTGTTATTTATGATGCTTTCGAGGTGTCTGTCAAACTACTGAAATGTTCCCTGCCTTTTAACACAACCACTTATAATTTAATTCTGTCTCAGCAGCAGCTGTAGTGTTTTAAATAAGTTTGCATTTTACTCTTGCAATTAATGCACTTTTTGGCATACAGCCACTGCAGTCTATTTGAATCGGGAGTAGTTTCATGAGGTTGAGGGTTTTCCTGTTTCGCCAAAGAATGCTGTAGGCAACTATCGGAGGCTTTGACTACTAAATTAATAAAAACAAAATATTTGCTTGAGATTATATAACCGACTTTATATAACATTCTGGTTTGCTAATTTGACTGATAGATTGCAGTTTGAAAACGGATGCTACAGTACGATTGGTATGGCATACTATACAGGCACATTTTGTGATCTGGAAGCTGTTCAGATGAAGTAACAAAAGAATGGATTGTAGGGAACTCTTCATCAAGAGTGTAGAAATCAGTGTGAATAGATAGCAAGCAGACATACTGTTAAGTAAACAGATTCAGTGATTCATAATTGCCTTCACATTGAGGACTTCACATCAAATCATGCAATTTCGTACATCACTGGAATCAATGTGGCAAGTTGACTGAACATATCAGTCTCTCAGAGCGAAGAGCCTGCAGACCAGTGTTTGGGTCAAGTGAACCCCAGTTAATGTTTTCAATCGGTCTAGGGATCTGTTTTCCGGACTGTTCTCATCCTTTTAAAACCAGCTTTCACCCTTTAACAAATTTTGTGAACTCTCTGGACTGATATTTGTCTGAAAGAACAAGTGTTACACCACATCTGCAGAAAAAAAACGCTTAAGACCCTTTCTCTGGCTGGTCCACAAGCAGCTGTGTCGGCTAAATTGTTGGTCAGCTTGAAAGCATATATCACAATGTAAAAGCATTCCAATGGGGTCATTAAGCCAGTAGGGCCAAGAGAGGACATAGTTTAATGAGATGGCAAGCAAAACAAAGACTTAATAGTTAGGGCATTTTTGTCTGAACTGCCTGCAATCATAAAACTAAATCGAGCTGCTTTAAGCCATGTTCATGTATTATGCATGAGCTGTGAATAAAGACATTTTGGGGGGAGTTTGCTATATTTCCTCGATTGGTTATTTTGGTTTTTACCTTTTTTTTATTTTAACCAGTCTCGCAGATGACCGTACTGCTGAATTGTGTCTCCTGTTAGCCTCCTGGACTTGCAAGCACCCAGCGTGTTTTCCTTGTTTTGGGAGGAAAACTTGTTTTGTTCGCAGTTGCTTTTAAATAAAATTACATGAATTTATGGTAGAAAAATTTATGTAATTCTGTCTGATACCAAGATACACAGTTCACAAAGATTATTGTTTTTCTCAAGCCCTTGATTCCAAATCCACTGATCTTGTTGCAAGCACTCACACCTCAAAGGTGAGCTATAGATGGTGCTCCTTTATAAATGACCATGATAACTCTTTATCCCAAATTAAAACAGGAAGTTAATTGACCACAGCTTGCAGAGTGATGCATGGCTCGCTTAAACACCCGATGTAGACTGCACCACTGACATTATTACATGGACCAGGGATCAGTTATCTGGAATGTTTCAGGCTTAAAAACTATTGTAGAAATTATAGTAGTAATCCGACATGTGCTTTTGTCTGGCATGCGTTCCATCTGACGCTCTTTTGCTGTAGTTAAGTCTGTTGAGTTAACCGTGTGAATCAGTCGATGACTTCTCTTTCTCTCGCTCTTTGTCTGCCTCCTGTGTCAGCCAGTCTGCTGCCTTTGTCTAATGGATCACTGCAGCTCTTTGGACTGGGAGGCCCTGGCGCCCACTGTGCAACTTGTTAGCTTCAAAGTCACACCTGCTTAAAGGAAACGAAGTCCTTTCTGAAATCTGAGGTTTCTATGTGCCTCAGGTGAGGCTTACTAATGTGAGAACCTATTAGTCTCATATGACTCCTGAGTGATGAATTTGGTTTTAGGAAGGATTTCTCATGTTTGTCTATGAAGTTCCCCAAGGCTCTGTTCTGGCTACCATGCTAATTTTACTGCCTGTTGAAACCACATGTGGTTTTAATGTGTAGAAAATATAAAAATGATTTTTCAGATTCTTGGCTGTTTTCACGTCTACCCAGTTGGAGTATTTGTATTTTGCTCTGTAATGAATCAGCTAGTGTGTGAACTAAATACACTAAATGGACAAAGGTTTGTGCATCCCTGACTATCATATGTACTTTTCTTTGCCTTTAATGTGGACTAAGTGTGGAACGTCTCATTCGACATTTAGTTCCAGTTTGCTGGTATAATACACTTTACTCTTCTAGAAAGATGTTTCACCAGATGTTGCAGTGGGCTTGTGGAGATTTGTGTTTTCATCTACAAGGGCATATTAATGTCAGGTACTGATGTAGGTGAGATGAGGAGGTCTGGGGTGCAGTAAGCTTTCACGTTCATCCCAAAGGTCTTCAGTAATTTTGAGGTCAGAGCTCTATAGCAAGCAATATCTTTCACTTCAACCCATGTAATGCATATCTTCATGGAGCTGGCTTTGTGCACAGGGACTAGTTCAAGTGAAGGAAACATTTCATGTGACGGCATTCAAAGACGTCTTGTACAATTGTATGCCTATGACTTTGTGGTAAAAGTTTGAAGAGGTCTTGAAACTCCGATCAGATTGGACTAGAAGCATGTGACTGGCAGTTTCATGGGGAATGCCGCATCAGGCGATGCTGTGGGAAAGATATAAGGTAGAAAGAAGAAACTGCTGTGTCAGCAAATTGACAGGACAATACAGTTGTTCCCTGTTTTACAGCCCCCCTGACCCTCATGAAGGGCACATAGTTGAATTGCTCGGCAAACAGATGTTCCAAATTGCTCTAACATACCTTCATAGCTGAATAGTACCTTTGTTTACATGTGCAGCATGTGTAGCTGTAGAATGGAGTGTGTTTAATCGTAAAACTGCACTTCTCTTTTTCACAAAAGTTACATTATAGCTTTTTGAAACTTCTCCACTGGTTTTCTGCGTCATTTATTCTAGATGCTTTGTGTTTTCAGAGCCTGGGGAAGGGTTATGTAACTTTCAGCTGAAAGAAAGATGCCCTGAAATAAACACACCATAAGGTAGATGTTGTTGTCTCCAAGGACACCAAAGGAATTTTCTTTTATTATTGGTACATGTCAAGTCCTTCAGAGGAATTAATTATCTCTAGAACCGGGGACTCTTGAGTGTCTAGGCAGACTGTTTTATTTATATATAAATATATTAATTTCGTAGCGTTTCTCTTGGCTGCATTGCTTCCAGTAAGTGTATGTGGATGTTAGATGTTTATTTTCTTTTTGTCCAATCAGATTTCAGCCTCTGTGTGCTGCCATGTCGATCTAATCTGCAAAAAAGCCTTCAAAGTCTGTCCTGCTGGCCTTTTTACCTTAGTCTGTATTAGCAATGGGTCTGTTTCTTTAAACAATCAGATTTCATATTCGTGTCGCAGGACAGTGAAAGACATAGTAATGATGAAAAACTGATTTATTGGTTTTATATATAAAAGCAATGAATCAGTTTTTCATCATTACTATGTCTTTCACTGTCTTCTTTGGATGCCTGGCTGACCACAGTATGCGCCATTCGCCATCCTCTCATGGTGTCATTGGGAAAATAATGTACCCTTAACTATTAATCATGTATCCAAGCAGCAAAATCATGATTTTGTGTTCTCATTGCATGAGACATCCAGGCTGAAAAACTTGCACCTGTGTTCAAGAAATTGGACAAATACATTTTTTTATGAAATGCAAACACACTTTATCCTGAACAGGATCCTGATCATTATGTTGGTTGAGGCGGAAGTAGTACAGCTTTAATGGGATACTTCATCATAAGGGACAATGCATTCATATTCTCATTTGCACCAAGAGGCAATTTTTTATAGACTATAAAGTTTAGCTACATGCATTTTTTTTTTTTTTTGGGAGGTGGAAGGAATTCTAAGAACCCCGAGGAAACATGGAAACATTGCGTAGGTAGTAACTCGAGGGTCAAACTGTAAACCCCGGTACTTGCACTACCTCAGGATTATATTTGTTGACCACTACCTGTCAGCTTTCCATTTCCAACCTTAGAGGAGAATTTCTCCAGAGTTCCAGGAACCTTAATAGAAAGCTGTGCTTGTAATTCTAATCCAGATTGGACAAAATCATCTTTAAAGTTAAAGCTGTCCAAAGGTTTTGCTTGTAAGACAGCTTCCTTGCCAATGAAACAATAATTAGATTTGTTCACAATAAACGTTAAATATTGTTTAACTAATTATTATATAATTCAAGGGTGTGTTGACATTATGTGATCTTGTAGAAGCCTGTGGTTTCATCGTCCTGTAGATTTCATGCTATTAAATTAATCTTCTACTCTCCCTCTGCTTCGTTATTGAACCCTCTGTGGAATAATCTTTTTTCTCATGCGTGTAACTTGCATTGCAGGTTCCATTAATTCCTGCTGTAATAAAGCAGATGCCTTTGCAATGCCCCAACCTTCGTCCATTAATTTCACATGTCCCTGTGTCTGATGAAAAGGTCTTTTGTGTAAAAGGCTTGGAAAGATGCTCATTTAGGATTCACAGCATGAGCCCTAGTGTGGATGGTGGTTGATTATGACGATCCAGTGTTGCATAGCCAGCATATTTCTCACTTCATCGCCTCTGTCGCCCTTCCTCAGGGCGTGTGTACGTTAGCCCATGCTCTGGAGCGTGGCCAAACAGCAGGAAACTTTGAAGAACCTTCAGCTGTATGACCCTTTCATTGTTTTATCATAGAGAATGGATTTGTCGGGATGAAGCAAGGTGGCACCTTATGTAAGGAATTACACAAGGTGCGGGAATGGCTTACTGACTGTTGCAAAGACCTCCAGAAGCAACTAAAACTTTTCTGTACATTTTTTTCTAATGTTAAATAGATTTTTTTTTATTGCTTATTACTGAACATGCAGTATTTTGTTGGTCCACAATTCAAGTCACTGTAAACAAGCAGTTACTGTAAAACCAACATTGTATTAACCTAATATTTTGATATTGTTTGAATTTCAAACAGAACTACAGTCAGGTTTTAGAATTCAACACATTTGTATTAGGGTCAAAGAGGCTTCCCAAATTGTATTTACATACATACATACATACATACAGTTCTTCTTCTTTCGACTGCTTCTGTTAGTGGTCGCCACAACGGATCATCCATCTCCATACTACATCTGCCTCTTTCAAACCAACCTCCTGCATGTCTTCTCTCAGCACATCCATAAACCTCCTCCTTGACCGTCCTCTTTTCCTCCTTTCTGGCAGCTCCATCCTCAGCATTCTTCTACCGATGTACCCCATGTCCCTCCTCTGCACATGTCCTAACCATCTCAATCGTGTCTCCCTCATTTTGTCCCCAAAACGTCCTACATGCACCGTCCCTCTAATAATCTCATTTCTAATCCTGTCCATCGTCGTCACTCCCAACGAAAACCTCAACATCTTTAGCTCAGCTTCCTCCAGCTCCACCTCCTGTCTTTTAATAAAAAAAAAAGCCGCCACTGTCTTCATCTGTAGAGTTAGTTATGGAGATTAAATGTTCATACAGATGACTGTGGTGTTTTTGCCCACTCGGTCATTTTTACATATCCAGTGTTCAAATGAGTATAATTGATGTTAATTGGGGAAAAAAAAAGACAACCACTTTACCGTTACTAATACTCATTATCTGTTCTTTATCGCAGTAAATTCGGTTACCATTGGAGCAATAATGAAACGAGTCAGTGCTGGTATATTGCATGTATAATTGCAGTAATCTACTGGATTTTAAATCAAGATCTCGATATGGTGTGCTTTCACTTGCAGTTCTTTTGGTTGTGGTGTCATGATCATTAGCAGAGCTACTCAGTCTGTCTGATATCTTAGACTCCCTGTTTTAGATGGATAAAAGGATTTACGTTTTTCTAGGCTGCTCTTTTAAAAAAATATACAGCACATTCACTTCCTTTTTTTAATGATTCCACCTTTTTAATAAGCTGCCATTTAGGCTTCCATGCGGTTAAAGCTGTGCATGACCCTTGTTTTTGATCATAATCGGCCTGGAGTGAATTGAAAAAAACTTCGGTGTGTGTGATGATCCCGACTCCTGAACCTGCAGCACAATGCAATGTTTTAAGCCTCTTTCATCAAAATTTCACAGAGTCAGCATTTCACTTTTTTTGAACTTAGAAGTACAATAGTACAATCGGAGGGTGAGGGCATTTTATCAAGCATGATGTTATGAAACGGAGCCAGTATATGACACAAAGCAACACAAAGATACACAGTGGATTTTCCTATTGTAGGGAGTTCTACCTGTGTGCTCTGGTCAAGACTTCTGATTTATTTCTTTTTTTTTTGTTGCCAAGAAGTGTGCTGACCAATAGACAGAGTGATCCATTGAGTGATCACGTCTATCTGCAAATTGAATGCCACTGAATGTCTCAGTTCAGAAAGAATGTTTCAAGCAGAAGATATCATGATACGTCATTTTGCCCTCCCTTTTTAATTAAATATTGTACATCTGCTAGATTATCTTTAGTACAGGACTGAAAGGAAGCATTCATTCAATCATTAGTGAAGTGGCGAATATTTGTATGGTTTTAATGTTTGTTGAGTTTATTTTTGCTGTGCTGAACGCATTGAATTAAATTGATGGCGCACAGTTCATGGTTGAAATGAAAACGGATTGTCATGAAAATGCAGTAACCCCCCCCTTAAAATAACTGAAATTGTAAGTCAGATGGGGCTGATCATTTGCAGAAAATGATAATCCTATGACCATCTGGTGTTCTGGGAGCAAGAAGGCTGCACAATAGATGATGCTTTTTTTTGAGGTAATATAATTATATAGTACAATTAATTAGAATATAATAATTTGTTGAGAAATATAACGTTATGTACGACCCGTAGGAAAATCTGTGGCTCTCGGAAGCAGTGGATCAGTAGCACACTGCTTACACACCACATATTTAGGCATTGCTTATTGCATACGCACTGTGAACAGTGTAATGGAATAGCCAGAATAGAATAGCCTTTATTTGTCACATATACATTACAGCACAGTGAAATGTTGTTTCATGCATATCCCAGCTTGCTTGGAAGCTGGGGTCAGAGCGCAGGGTTGGCCATGATACGGCGCCCCTGGAGCACACAGAGGGTTAAGGGCCTTGCTCAAGGGCCCAAGAGTGGCAGCTTGGCAATACCGGGGCTTGAACCCCCGACCTTCCGATCAGTAATCCAGCGCCTTAACCACTGGAGCCACCACTCCCCCCAGTGTGTGTGTGTGAGTGTGTGAGTGTGTGAGTGAGTCGTAACATTTTCCCAAAGATTAATTTGCAAATTAATCTTTTAATTTAACATTTTCCCAAAGATTAATTTGCCTTTGTTGAAAATGTGTATGTGTAGAGATTGTTTTTTAGCTGAAAAGGTAGAACTGCGAGAATCTAGCAAGATCCGTTTGGTGCTGGCACCGTGAAGCATAAAAACGTGATCGGAATCAAGTGTGAGTTTTTTTGTTTGAGTTTCTATCCAATGAGATTTCAGCCGTCGCACATTGTCTTGGGTCTAAGAGAATTGCTTTATGGCCAGCACAGTGAACACTTCAACGTCACTAAACTCCCAGTGTTCATGGGATCCAGTGAATATACTTTTTTTAACAGTATTTAAAATAAAAATGTATTTGATATCTTTTACCTAATGCATTAATATTTTAAATGGAATGTTTGAGGAGCTGAGATGATCAGGTCTGTGAACACTGTGCAAACAGAACAGTCTCATAATGGAAATATGTTAATGTGAAAAAATAGGCTAATCTTATGCAGCTCACCTCAGTGAGCTTTGAGAATGCCAGAGAGATCCTTCTTTGTGAGTAAGACTGATGTCGGTACGAACCACATGTAATCCGTAGAGGTGAAAATCTGTACTTATATTAGACGCATTACAGCACATGAACTAATTTAAAAAAAACGATTGCGTGTCCACATTCTAACAAATATATTTAGTTTTTTTTTTTTTAAATAACCAAAATACCAGTTTTCAGTGCCTCTGCATTTAATTTAAGTCTGAGGATTGCATCAAATGCCATGTAATATAACATGCAGTCAGAGCTTTAAAAGCTCAACATATTCACATAATGTCAATATGTGGGGACTTTTAATATCAGCATATATTTTACATTAGGGACTTTTGCCTATTTAGCATATATTTGTTGAGCTTCATGGCGTTAAAATGATATCAGCATATTATGGAAAAATCCTTTTCTCTTCCCAATTAAAGGTTAATTGAGTCAGTGCCACATCTGTTCATGCAACTGACAAAACACAATATAGAGACGTAATGAAGAGAATCGGTTGTTGCTAATGTTAAAAATGGTTTTCCAATAAATTATCTTAATGTAGCATAATAGGAAGTAATGGGTTTAAGCCCAGTATGTTGTTTATATATATTTTATTATTTATTTATTTTTTTCACCTTTGAGAACAGTGATGGATGGCGCACAGGCTACTGCCTTTTTTTTTTTATTTATGATGGACACATTCATTTCAGACTGAATTGCATTTTCGTGCTGGGCCACTAAATACCTTTTAACTGAACGGACTCAGCACTGACCCATTGGCTGTAAGTGAGTCAATGTTGCATAACTGATTTTTATGGCTTAAAAGAATTGCCAGAGGTGACTATTATTGACATTTCAGCTCGCAGACTTTCCACAATGCAGCGTAATTAGTACTCGAGAAGTGAGCTTAGTGTTATGCACTTTGATATTTAATTACATTTGTACAGAAGGGTTTACAGAAGATAATGAACAAGCCAGAGGTTTCAGTGGTTTGCTGAAACAGTCTGGAAAAAAACGTGGAAGAAAACCTGGAGGGGGGAAAAAAAGACTGTCCATTACAGAATCACCAATAAAAACTAAAACGTGCTTATTGTAAATGAGACCTTGGATAAATGCACTTTAGGAAGACTAGAAAAAGACCTGGAAGGCAAGAGGTAATGGTGAAATGATTGGACACAGAGAAATCTGTATGTGCCAGATTTGGACTCCTCCATCAGAGTTGTTATAACTAATGAACATACTGTACTGAGAGTTTGCTGCTTTCTTCTTGCTTGCATGCACCCAGCTTTTAGATTATCTGCAGCTGTAAAGTCCTGCTCCACTAGTCACATTGCATTATAGCTGTACTTACTTACAATGCGTAATAAAAGTCATGTGCACACAACAATAGATTGACAACAAAGTGACCTTGCTTCCTTTAAAACCAGCCTTGTTTTATTCCAGTTAAAAACATAATGTCATTTGGAAGGACAGTGCTTAATTATTTGTTTTTAAAAAAATATATATTTTTTTTAATTTAGAGCTAAAAGAGTTTTTGTGTTTATTTTATCATGCATTATTTGCCAAATAATGCATGAGAGGAAGTGAATGAGTAACTTGGTTTATAACCAAATTTGGAAAAAACATTGAAACCCTTTATTTGGTGGATATAATGGTTGGTATTAGACGTGAATGTTGAATGGTAATTGTATGTGTATGTGTTTACAGCTATCATGTATGTGATGGGTGCTCTGGGCCCTGCAGCCGGGTATCTCCTAGGAGGAGTCCTCATTGGCTTTTATGTGGATCCCAAAACCTTAGTCAGTATTGACCAGAGTGACCCTCGCTTCGTAGGCAACTGGTAAGAGTTTTCCTAATTGTACGTCTTTGCAAGTAAAAATAAAGGGCAAATATAAAGACGATTACATTCAGAGCTCTTTTCTCGTCAGGTGGAGCGGTTTTTTGCTATGCGCCATCGCCATGCTGCTGGTAATTTTCCCCATGTTCACCTTCCCCAAGAAGCTACCCCCTCGCCAGAAAAAGAAGAAGAAAAAGCTCGGGACCGACGAAGATGCAACCAGCGAGGATGATGTCATGAAGGAGAAATCCAACAGCAAAGGTCAAACAGTGACCTCTTCTATGGGCTTCGGGAAGGACATTAAAGGTCAGTCTTTGTTAGGAGGACAAGCCAATGAGGTTCATCTCTACTTTTAAGTGCAGAAGATTCCATGGGTTGACATCAGAAATCTAGAGCGGTGTGTGTGTGTGTGTGTGTATATATGTGTGTATATATGTATGTATGTATGTATAAACAGTCCAGTTATGCCGAGGCTTCTTCTAAATGAAGGAAGTTATCGTAGGGAGATTCTCAGATAAATAGCAGGCGTGTTCTCTGTGAGTCAAGAAGGCCACCCGTGTTTCCTTTAAATGAGCTCCCGGGAGGACGCCTTCGGATCGCCAAAGAACACGGATCTGTTCTCCGCTTATATGTTAGCGATTTTTTTTTATTTCTGATGGCACAGCTGCTTTGAAACAGGCCCCAAGGAAAGGACATTAATTGATGAGCTGAGGTAAAAGATATAAGCATTCATTATGTAACCCACCGGTTTTGTGGGCGCTAAAGCAGCATGAAGGCCCTTTTCTGAAAACTGGTGCAAACTTGTGTTCTTTTCTTTTGCAGGCATTTAAATGTAGTTTGTGCTGCACAAGACACGTTTCTTATCCTGTAGTCGGCTGTGCCTCAGTATAAACTACTTGTATTAGCATTATTAGTTCCATGTAGCATTACTGCGGCAGAAAAGCCTCAGGTTCCCTGTTAGCATGTTCAGTTAAACCTCCCTTCACGGCCTTTGACTTGCATGTGCACAACTCGAGAGCTAATTCCTTCGATATGCTACTTATATGCAGGGTTTAAATGTATTAATTACAAGGTAAAGCGTTTAGAGAGGCAGTGCGTTCTGTGAGTCAGAATTCAGGAACAAATGAAAAATCCTTCAAATTACCATGGTAACCGGAGGGCACGAAACCTGCTAATTGCCAAGCGAGCTCATCGACCACAATGATCTGCTCCTAAAGGTATGAAGAGCAATGAAGCAGTTGGGCTGCTGATGAGGAGGTTTATTATAATCCTAGAACGTGTTATCGCTGTGTGACCATGTCGATGAACAAGTGTTATCGAGTTGAACAACACCTCAGGCTTCAACAGAAACTCAATAAAACATGGCATAATAAATACATTTATTGTTTTTTTTTATTTTTTAACTCACAGCATGTCCATTAGCTGTTTATTAAAGTGGCAATCAGATAATGGCTCTGTATTATTATTAAATATTTGACACATGCTATGGGCTTCTATTTTTCCCCAGCATTTCTCACATAAAAATATATAGAGTTTCTGCTCCGTGTTATGATTGGAGTCATTTATATGGCAGATCCTAAATCATGAGATTAACCACTGCAGTAAATGGGCTGTTGGCATGAGCAGATCCTGTGCATCCTCTTACTGCTCATGTCTTCATGATGAGCTGCTGTGTTTTATGTGAATTCAAAAAATCTCTAATGCAAAAAATGGTATTGATTTCATTAAAGTGATTTTTTTCATCAGATTACATTTCGGGACGAAAACTTAGAAAATACATTGTTTTAAAAAGTGTGTACTTACAAGTTGCATCTTTATTCACAGGTTTACATGGATATGCTTGTACATTACACGACATTAACTATTATTAATACAATCTAATTTTTGTAGTAGCAACTCGTACACTGACTTGTTTGGTTGATATAATTAAGTTCTCTTGTTTATTATCCACATTAATCCACATCCTCTGCAGTTTATTGGTGGGGTTTTTTCCCCCCTCACTTTTTTCATTTTTACAAGAACTGACTTGTTTTGTGGAAGCTTTATTAACTGATCTTTTAACGGATGTTGTTTATTAGTTAAGAAGAAAAAGTGTTCGGAATGGACGTGCTGTTATTAAAAAATAATCAGTTACAGTGTGGTAACCCATTATATCACTTGCTCTTGATTATTTCCCATAACTGCATTGTATTTATTTCATACATAAAACGTAAATATGGGCTTCCCTCATGATTGATAGCTCCTGCAAGCACACGATATACCAAACATTTTCTAATTGGTGACTTTCTATTGTTTTATTGACACACTTTGTCTTGTCCAAGGTTAAATTGGTTGCGGTTACGCACAGGTAAAACTTTCAATCGATTACTTAGCGGCATTTAGACCATTTTGGTAGACGTCTCTGTGTAAAATCCGGTTTCTTAGTCTGCTTTAGCCCAGCTTGCCCGTGCGATTCGGTGGAAATACTAAAAGACCAAAAAGATGAAATGCAAGTGCAAGAGGACACGAGGGAACTGAAGGAACGGATGCGGCTCTGTTGGGTCGAATAACGAGCCTCAGCAGAATCCCTGACGCTTGTGTTTCTCTCGCAGAGCTCCCAAAGGCGGCTGTGAAGATCCTAAGCAACATGACCTTCCTCTTTGTGAGTCTCTCCTACACGGCCGAGAGCGCCATTGTCACCGCTTTCATCACCTTCATCCCCAAATTCATTGAATCGCAGTTCGGGATTCCTGCTTCCAACGCCAGCATCTATACAGGTACTCGATCCGCCGACGTTATCACTCAAATATCACTTTCAATTTCAGTTCTCACCACTTTTCCACATCCTTCCATCACAGTCCTCACGTGAGTCACAACTCCGATCCTGCCACAGCATGCTAATTTACACATCAGATAATAGTGATCAGATGCATGAATGGTGTGATGAGTTTCCTTTTATAGCTCTTTCCACTCGAGCCTGCACAGGCAAAACAGAGTCATTATAAGTAAAAAGTGAATTGTGGTGTCGTTACTGCGTAAAATCCCGAGCCAAACTCCTGGCCTGAACCCTAGCCAACTTTTATTTGCTTCCTCCCAGAATGGCCTGAATGCATTTTAAAATGCTTGCTCTGATCATTTTACTTTCTATCTCATTATCTAAAGAGCTTGCTACAGAAAGGGGTTAAGTCAATCTCTCAGAATGTGTATCTGGCCCTGACATATGGCTACGACTTAACGAAGCAGCACAGATGCTTTCTCTTTCAGACCTGGTGAAGGGCCAGGTAGCAGTGGAGAGGTCAGAGATTAATTCTACCTCTTGGGGTCTCCACAGTGAGCGCTGTATGAGATCCAATACCAAGGTCAAACTTAGAACTGTATAGAATTGTCTTTGTGTAAACATTTTTCAGGCTTCTGTATTAGTTCTGCACTGTTTAATGGGAATAAATATTCTCAGTTTTTAACACTGGATTTATGCTGTTATATAGGTTGGCCCTGGTGCGTGATGATGTGATAATGCTTCGCATGTGTTTAAAAAAAATCTGCCAATTATGGCATTGCACTACTTATGTGCAAATGTGGTTACTATCATGCAAAACATTGAATGTACAGGTGAAATAATTTCTCATTCGTTTGTGAGACATCACAAACAGACATTGCTCTACCACAGTAAGGAAGTAAAGACATTTTATAAAGATCTATAGCTTCACTGTTGACCCAAAAAACAGCAACTTTCTCACGGAATAAAAGACTAAAGCGCCACTGCGCTACTCTCTATAGATATCATGGGCTAAAGAGTGATGGATGGTATTTTTTGCTGAGTTGACATTGTGTTGTCATTGTGAGTTGACTGACTGCTTGATTGGTTGATTTATTCCATTGATTGATTGGTTGATTTTATTGATCATAATTAATATTTAAATATATTAAAATGGTTGGTTTAAATATAGCAGTTGGGATTTGTGTGATCCACACAGCGAGCCGTTTCCTGCAGATATTGAATTAAAGACCATATGCTGTTCCTGTGGAAGGGAAAACAAGAATGAACATGTATAATGGTGCCAGCATCCTGTTCATTAACATACCGCTTGTCTGTGCATTGGTAGGTTTTACAGAGAAGTGAAAATAAATGGTTTGGTTACCATGACTATGGTGTCTTGATTAGAGATGATATATATTTAACCTGGGGGATGCCTTCTCAGATAGCAGTCTTGTTAGTCTGGGAATGGATTACTGAAGATTATTCTTCTCATTAACTTTCAAAATGTTATCTGATGTTACATGAAATCCCAATAGAGTAGAAATGCCTCAAATTAAAAAAAAAATTTCTTGAAGGTTATTATTAAGGATGAATAATTAAATTGCAGAGGTTTAAGAAACAAATCTCTGGATTTATGTTCCTAAACCGATTTATACATTATGATGGTGTATCCAAATTTAGTGATTTAAGTCCAAAAGTGTGAATTCGTGCAGGGAAATCGAAAGTGTGTATAGTCAAACACACCCACTTTACCATTATGGGGAATACGTACTAAGTGCTAATCATAACGAATGTTCCTTTTAATGAAATATCTTCCATCCTTGTTATTTGGCAGTATATAAAAGAACACATCTTTCAGCATATCCTGTTGTTTTTGGTTTTTTAATTTTTTTTTTGAAAAAAATCATTGTATTTCAGAACAGATGTATTGTATAAGCGCACTTGTCTCGGTAGGGTTTCTCTGCCTAATGAGCAGATTATTAAAGGAATGACAATTGAGCTAAATCCTGTAGTCAGCCTTACTCTGATGTTGTGTCTTTGCACAATTTGGTAGTGTAAATAAACTGTAAAGTATTTTCCCCCCCAAACAGCAAATAAAGCATGTTTAGCTTCCTTTATTACATTATATAAACTCCTATATTATTATTATTATTATTACCTCTTTAGTTTTCAGCCTATATTTTGAAAAAAAAGACCGAAAGCGATTGTTTAACGTGATCTGAGCTCTTGCGTCAGCTGCACTGACAACCATGTGGAGTTTCACATAACACTCTGGCCTGAAGAGTTTCTTTGTTTAAAATCTTTCCACCCTCTCCCTCTCTGTCTCGCTCTCTGTCTCATCACCCAGAGTTGCATTTGACACACTTGTGTTTAATTTTAGCCAGAAGGGAGTGGAAAGGGTCTAAGTTGTCTCCTCAGTGCACATATTTACAGTGAGTGTGTGTGTGTGTGTGTGTGCGTGTTTTTGTCGCCTGCCGAAGCCCGACTGAGTGTGCAATCCCAACAGAAGCAAGTGTGTTCTTCAGATCAGCAGACTGATGATGTAACTCATCTGTTTTTGAGTTCGCCTGTGCGTGTGAGAAAGCGGGAGATGGAAACGATAATCCAGTGTGGCACAGCTGTTGCGCCGCTCTCCCTCTGCCACGCGTCGTACGTTTTGCAGATGATGAGCTCTGGCGTAGGGCAGGCCGGGAGGCAGACGTGCAGATCTGCACAGTGACCTCACAGTGTCAGCAGTCAGCTTTGACTTTCATAATAAATTCCTTTTAATGTTTCACTTGGAACCGTTGAATGAACATTTCCCTCAGACATGCTGCTAAATTGTAAAGAAAAGTCTTTTTTTTTTTTTTTTTTTTTTTTAATATAAATATTAAATCTGTGTTCTGTTTCAGGAGTGATTATAGTACCTAGTGCTGGTGTGGGCATCGTTCTGGGTGGCTACATCATCAAGAAACTGAAGCTCGGAGCTCGTGAGTCGGCCAAGCTGGCGATGATCTGCAGCGGAGTGTCGCTGCTGTGCTTTTCCACGCTCTTCATCGTGGGTTGTGAGAGCATCAATCTGGGGGGCATCAACATCCCGTATACCACCGGGTAAGACGAATGACTGAGAAAACATCAGTAGTGATGGTGACAAAACTGTGCTCATGTGCATGTATAATAAAAAAAGATTCAAACTAGCGTATTCACACGCTTTCTGAACTGCACTAAGCTTGGTCTTTTTGGATGGAAAAAAGAATAAAGAAAAGAAAAACAAAGAAAGAAACCTGCACATGATGCTGTGCCATATAATATTGCTGGTGTAAGTGTAGCATATGTTGTATTAATTAAATAATCACATGAAAAGATTAGATTTATTTACGATTAATATACGCTATTGATGATTGTAGTCAGAGCAAAGCAGTCTGGTTCATGTAAGCTTTTTTTGTAAGATAGAAGGAGCACATGAAGGGCTAAGTGAAGGAGATCTGCAGTCTCTGCACTCATGGCATCTTATGCTCATTTTGTAATGCCCATGCTTGCATACACTTTTCGGTAATTTTGTTTGTATAGGGCAATAAACCGTGGACCCCTTCCACAAGGCAGCTTCATCAAAACAAATCGATGAAAAACATACATTTTATATCCATTAATATATCCCTAAAAGTTAATCACAAAATAAGAGACTATTTATTTGTCATAAATTGCACTTAAACTTAGCAAACAGAGATTGTTGCTCACATCACATAGTAGCTACCAACAGAAACAGAGGCAAATAAAATTTCCCATGATGCCCCTGATTGCTTAATACAGAACAATACAATTCCCTCTACTGCATGTGTTAAAAAACATAAGAATGGGTCACATGACTGCATCACGTAACAAAAAAAGACGTTATTGTTTTGGAATATCTCTGTTGTCTCAGTACATTTTGCAGTGGAAAAAACTTATTTTAATTTATCCTTTTTTTTTTTTTTTTTTTTTTTACTGGACAGTGCAGACGGAAGACGTTTATTGAAAACAAATACGATTTTACTTATTTTTTTCAAATTGATCTGTCTTCACGTGTATAATAATAGTATTCACGATACAATTTCTTAATGGCCGTCTTACGTGACAGTCAAGGACACCTTGCATACCGTTAAAACTCAAAACAATTAACAACCGTTTCAAATAACTGAACACTATACAACCAATAAGACGTATGTATACAGCATCAGTGATATGCAGATTTAAAAACATGCATTTTCAGATCAGATTTTAAAGTAGAAAAAAAATTACTGTCACGAAGATCACGAGAAAGTACATTCCACGATTAAGGAGCAGTGTAGCTAAAAGCTCGAGATCCCATAGATTCCAAACGTATACAAGGAAGAACGAAGGAGAATGTGGACAATGATCTTAGAGAGAGAAATAGTATATGTAGGTCCAATAAATAAGAAGGAGCCTGGTTATGTATTGCCTTGTACACAAAAAATTAGGATTTTAAGTTTAATACACTGTTTAACAGGAAGCCAGGGCAGCATTGAAACAATTCCTAATTAGAGGTCAACCGATAGCTAGGTTGGATCGTACTTGCCGATAATAAATAACCAAATTATAGTTTTTTTTAAAAGGATACTGGATTAAAAAATATATAAAAAATCCATGTAAAATAGTACTGAACTTTATCACAAAATAACAAAAGTAAATGTGAATATAATAATGAATAAATATATAATGAATGAATTATATATGATATAAATAATATAGCTATTTCTGTAAAGCACGCAGTCCACGTGTAAAAACAAACAGCACGTGGTGTCAGTGATTTGCCTCTAGAGGTCACTATTATTACGACAGCGGACCGGAAGCCGGAAAAACTATCGGTATGGATTTTTGCTAATAGCCGATAGTTTCTCTATTCTTTATAATCATAATAATTTATTTTACTGTTTATTTATCGTGTTCTATGGAGACGATTGTAGATTGTCGTACATTCGAAAAAGCCTTGTGTGAAAGTAATACGTTAAACAGGATGACATCAAGCTCAAGGAAAATGTCAAGAGTTACAGAAAGCCCTGTCAGCATTGTGTTGGGCTTCAATGCTTGAGACAGGCTTATTTTCACTAAGGGACACGTTATTGTCCTTTTTTATGTCCTCCAATTCACCGGCTTCTTTCACATCTTCTCAGCGAAATGACAGGCCGGGATTAAATCTTCTTTTTATTTCACCTATAAACCTCCTAAAACGTTATAAAGCCTGGATATTCGAGTCAGCGGCAATGCACCAAGGACATGCAGAATGCTCTGAGGTTACTGAGCGCACGCTGCTGAAACGGTCGCAGTTTTAAACGTACAGGATGCAGGTGCGTGGCATCTCGTTCTTCGTTTGGCTTTTCTTTCTTTTTTTCAGTTCAGAAAGCCAAATGAGAGTATGCTACTTTGCATTTTCTTCTTTTTTTTTTTTTTTTTATCACAGGTTAAATCAGTTTTACAGAGTACAGATGGGTTCATGTAGGACGAGAGGACTGTGTGTACCGGAGCGTTCTGTACATGCAATCAGCAGCTTAACATTTTCTTGCAAAAAGAATTCAATAGCGTCCACTGTTCCAAAAAAGGAACAGACTATCAAATCGGAAATTCTACACAAAGCTGAGAGAGGCGCCAGTCTGACTTGTAGCTGTGTTTGTGTGTGTGTGTGTGTGTGTGTGTGTGTGTGTGTGTGTGTGTGTGTGTGTGTGTGTGTGTGTGTTTGCGGAAGACATAACATGAAACTGTGAGGCCCTACCATGAGAAAAAAACTGAGTGAGGGAAGCAGCTGTGGAATGTCAACAGTGAACCGGCACTTTACAGATGACACTTAACAACCAGAGCGTCCCACACTATAAAACAATGTCCACCTCGTGACCTAAAGGTCAAAGGGTAAACATTAAAGGCTGTTCTGTAACTCTGAGTCATTGTGCTTTGCCTAGAACACGCGTTCACGGCGATCTGTCGTTCATTTGCTTGTGTACTTATGTAATGAAGCATCTGGTGGCATCAGTGTGCTGTGTAATCTGAGGTGGATAATTACAGCAGTCTCGTCAGGGCACGATCCAAAATAGCTTCGCGCTTAGTCTGATATTATGGCTCTTTGCATTAGCATGCGAAGTTCTGAAGTCGTATGTGCTTTTTAAGCATCCCATTCCACATCTGCTGTTTTAAGAACTTCCGCGCTTCTGGGAAGATCCAGATTCAAGTTCCACTAGATTTTTAGTGTGTGCTTGTGGAGATCGGTGCTTATTCAGACACCAGGGTGTTAGTAAAGTCAAATACTAATGTACGATGACTTGGCCTTACAGAAATATTGTATATTGGATGCTACACATGACCAGTATAAAAAGTGCACACAGAATCCTGTCTTTTGGCACACTGACTTATAAAGGTGGGTGCTTCCTGTGACTGTGCGTGCAACTTTGTGTTGCTATCTGTTGGCGTGTTACAAAACTAGTCTCAAAACTTTTCGATGCCACCTCATATGTGACAACTAATACTCTTTTTTTTTTTTTTTTTTTTCTTCGTCCTAATGCATGTAAACACAGGAATTTACTTGTTACTTGGATGTTCCACTAAATGAAAGGTAAATATAAATAAATAAATGGTATGACAGGAAACTGGTACTGTAGCTCAGTGGTTCCAGATGCAATATCGTCAATCTGCCACTCATAAACCCTTGGGCAAGACCCGTAACACTCTGTGCTCCAGGGGTGCTTTATCATGGCGCTCTGACCCCAGCTTCCTAACAGCACTGGTGACCAGTAAAACACCTATTTATCTTGTGGTTTTGTTTAATATTTATAACAAATTGGCTTAAGTGGAATCAGTTTTGTTGGAAAACTGCATGGTTGAACTTCTTTCTTTACATTAATGACAACAGTGTGGAGCATTTCTTTTATTTCTTTCTGCCACCCTTCACTTCATGTTGTGCTGGGTTTAATCTCGGGATCTGCTCTTGATGTAACGCAAAGTCAGCTGGAGGGGCAGGTAGCTCTGTTTGAAATTGCCTGCCATCCCTACTGACTCTTAGTCTCTCTGTCTTTCTCTTTATTCACTCTCTAGGCCGACTCTGACGCTGACCCACAGAAACCTGACGGGCAGCTGCAATGTAAACTGTGGATGTAAGATGAACGAGTATGCGCCTGTCTGCGGCTCTGACGGCATCACCTACTTTAACCCCTGCCTGGCAGGCTGCACCGCATTTGGCAATGACAGCACGGGGGTGAGGGCATTACGATACTCAAAAATGTTGTATGTTTCTATTTTATATAAGCCAAGGTACGGTTGTTAGAGTGTTGACAGCAGGTAATGTGAGGGTGAGTGTAAATGCTAAACTATACAGTGGAGATAAAAATTAGCAAACAATTTTTTAATACTTGATTTTTTTCAGAAATAATGTAATCTTTATTAATCAAAAGTCAAAGGAATTTGTGTTGTGGCTAGACTATGCTAGTAGAACAGTGTTTTTACAAACTAGCCAAGGCACTTTAACAAAAAACTTTTATTTTGTGGAGAACAGTGATCCAGATTAGCAAACAGAAAAGATTGTAGCACTAAGATTGATTACAAATAAAAGTTGTAGCAGTCAAAAGTTAGTAGGGAATCTACAGGCGCTTGGTTTGAATGACTTATATGGGCACATGACATCACTAGTCTTTCACACTTCTCTGGTGTGATCTTGCGCCACTTTTCTTCAGACTCAACAGTTCGGTGACTGTAGTGTGTTTTCAGTTGGGTTTGACTCTGGGGTGGCCTTTTTCTTAATTCAACGTTTTCAGCTTTTCAGCTGAAAATTTTTATCTCCACTATATATTGGTCTCTACATTCTCATAGCTTAATGATATTTTCTTTGTTTTTTTTTACACTGAAGTCCCGTTTTTCTGAGGCAAAATGTCTGTTGTGTCTTATGTAATTCCTCATGCTGCCACTTGAGACGCTATGGAAAGTTGCAAAAAGAAAAGTGAAGATAAGAAACACTAAGAGTTGTAGTGTAACATTAAAATGAGTTTTCGTTCTGAACTAATACGTTTGAGAAGATATACAATGTCTTGTTTTCTAATTACATACCTAACAATGTCAAACCTCCTAAAATAAAATAAATAAAGAGACAGTAATGACTGAGATAAGTATAAATTTAAGGTTTTACATTCCTGATCAGAAGGTCAGGGATTCAAGCCCCAGCACCACCAACCTGCCACTATTACTCCTATTAAGAAACAACCTTAACCTTTCTGCTCCAGGGGGCTGTATCATTGGTGACCCTCAGCTCTGACCCCAAGCAGCAAAGAATACATCGGCATACATATGAATGCAAATGCCATTGTTGCTGATTTCCTGGGGCAAGTGGGAGGCTGTTTTTCTTACTCGTAGAACAATTCCTTTGCCTGAGGCTGTATAGCATTGACCCTTGCAGTCTTTTGAGGGAAATCTTAGACATACCTTGCACTCAGAAAGCAGCTTTTAAGATTTAGGCTGTAAAAGGAGCTTTTTATCATTTCGATTGAGACCTGCAAGGCAATGAACTGAATGCCAGTTTAAGTTTATCAGGTCTGTGAGGCTTAACAAATGTACTACATAAAAAAAAAACAAAAAAACACGAATGCTGTTATTTAAACTAGATCAATTTCTAACTCTTGTCCTTGTAAAGCCAGTCGCATTACTGATCATTCGTGTAGCGGTTTTAACATCAGACGAAGCAGCGTTACAAAAAGAAATAGATTGAGAAAATAAATGAGCGAGAGATTGAGGTGACAGTGGCATGTATAATCTCCCTGAGCAAGAAACCTTGAGAGGAAGCAGACTCTAATGAAAAACCATTCCTTTTCAATCATTCTGTGTTTCATCATGAAGTCTTTATCAACAGCTCACTGATAGAGACATGAGAGCAAAACGGTTTGGCAATCTTCAGTCCAAAGCCATCTCATGTGGCACCATTTTATGTGGTAGCAGTAATCGCGAGTGTCTTGATGTCAATGATTTCATAATTGATGAGATAATTGTATATAATCTTTTAATTAATGTCAGGGGCCCAAGCACTAAAGGAATGTCATTGCCTGGTGGAAGATTTGCAAGATCAGCATTCTATTAATTATTTATTCATAGAATAATAATAATCAATAGTGATGCAGTTGCATGGATTGAACACCAGATATCCCATTCTGCTAGGATAATAAATATAGACTACACCTATTTGTTTTTGAGATTCCTGTTGTTACAAGGAATCTATATTTTTCTAGCATTTTATATTAGCGGTCGACCAATTCATTGATTTCGCTGATTAAACGGCACCGATAGTTGATTGGTGAATCGGCTATTTGTTAAAATACAGTACTGTATACAGTACAAGGGCGGCCTCTAGAGGCGAATCTCTGACCCTACGTTATGTTTGTTTTAAAATTAAAAAATTTCTCTCTCTCTCTCTCTCTCTCTCTCTCTCTCTCTCTCTCTCTCTCTCTCTCTCTCTCTCTCTCTCTCTCTCTCTCTCTCTCTCCCCCTCCCCCTCCCCCTCCCCAGACCAGAAACTACACAGACTGTGCATGTGTGCAGAGCAGGCAAGTCATCACTCCTCCAGCCGGTGGCCAAGGCAGTCAGCTCCAACTGGTCATCGTGAAGACCTACTTGAATGAGAATGGTTTTGCCGTGTCTGGGAAGTGCGACCGCACCTGCAACACACTCATCCCCTTCCTCATCTTCCTCTTTATTGTCACACTCATCACTGCTTGTGCGCAGCCCTCGGCCATCATCGTCACTCTCAGGTACGGTGGAAACGTCCGATGCTTTTCACCTCCTGCTAATCTCTATGGGTCCATATGTAAAACCTGTGTAACACACACATTCTACATAGAATCATGCATCATTTTCAATCATGTTCTAAATTAAATATCAGAATTTTCTTTGAGAATGCTACATTTTAATGCTACACTATTTTGGTAAAGATAAACGTTTAGATATAGATATCAGTACTGATCAACGTTAAACTTTTTCCGACTCCTGGATTCTAAAAATGTGACTCTGCTCAGTAGGTCATCTCCATTATCAGTGTTCTTCTGCATCAGCATGATGAGAAGAGAAAATAGCAGAGAAGATTTGAATCCAACACTCAGTAATACGGATAGGTTTCCGTGCGGTAACGTAATTCCTCCATATCTCATTGTGTTTGTAGGTCAGTAGAAGAGCAGGAGAGGCCGTTCGCTTTAGGAATGCAGTTTGTGTTGCTGAGAACACTCGGTAAGTACCAGATGCTCATCACAGCTTCTGTTTTTCTGTTAATGCAAAAATCGCTGGCAGGTCTGATCCGTGATCTCGTTTCCATTCTGGTCGGCAGAAGGAAACGCAAATGTCTTGTGCGTTTCAAACAGCTGCAGTTACTGAAATATGTTGAAGACCTGAAACAAGATGGAGGTTTAAAAATAATGCTGAAATCAGGCAAGAATTTCAGTTCGGTTTCCACTTTGCATATTGTCCTCACTTCCCTCTACATTTTACAAATTTAAAAGAGAAAATCTTTTCGGTGTTTAAGGTTAAATTTTGAATCATATATGCTTTATAAAAAAAAAGGACACCTGATTTTTCCAGCCATACATTGTGGTTCTTCCACAGAACCACGTCCGTTTATCGAGGTTTTTCATTTGATGTTAACTAAATCTAAAATAAATAAACATGATCTTTGCTGTACCTTTGAGAAGACTCGAGGCTGATCGAGACTGAGGCTGAGATGAGGTGTGGAGGAGGAGGGTTAATTTTTCGAAGTAGAGTCTCCTTCCATTATGATTTTGGGAAAACTTTCACCCGAATTGCTGCTTTCACTTTTTTTTTTTTATTCACTAGTCTCTCCTTTTTTCTAAACTTTAATCAGAAACGTCTCGCTCGATGCTCGTATATCGGATTTTTTTGCTCGTACTACAAAGCACTCGTAAACTGCGTTACTTGCAATCTGAGGTTTTAGTGTGTGTGTGTGTGTGTGTGTGTGTGTGTGTGTGTGTGTGTGTGATTGCATTCAGGTCTATGATCAGCAAAGGCACTATATAGAAGAACAGGCTTTTACTTGTCCCGTATACACTACAGCACAGTGAAATAATTTTCTTTGCATATCCCAGCTTGTTAGAAAACTGGGGTCAGAGCGAAGCGTCATAATACAGCAACCCAAGAGCCGAAAGGGGGTTAAGAGCCTTTCTCAAGGGCCCAACAAAGACTTGAACCCACGATTAGCAATTCCACTTAGTAACCCAGAGCCACAGGTGGTATGTATAAGAAACTGTTTGTTAGTTTGCTTCTAAAAATGTGCTGCCAGGACATAAAGCTGTCAGCACTAATCAGCAAATTTTGCACATTACACACAATCCACTGAGTATAAATGAGCATTTCAATCAAATGTTAATTTATATAGCACCTTTTCTAATGAGCTGTTATAAAGTGTTGTACAATAAAAAGGACTAATTAAAACAAATATAGAATTCACAACCAAGTATCAGTCAAGGAACACAAAAGAAAATAATTTGGGTGGAATCAGTCATTTATTTCAAATATCTGTGTCTAATTGATTTCCAACTTCCTTGACTTTTCAGATGTTTGTGCACAAATGATTTAATGGTTTCTCTTTAGCAGCAGTGTTTTTTGGTATATTCATTATTCGTAAAAGCTCCAAGCTTGTGGTTCGAGAGGGCTATAGAAACATACTTGCACATAATCAGCAAATTGATTGATTAATTCTGGTGGGTGAGGGAAATTTTTTTTTAAAAAATTGTAGATTTAAGTTTTTATTAGTTTCATTATTTTGTTTTAGGAGTTTGATAAAAAAAAAAACCTAGGCTTGTTACTGTACAGCCAGGGCAATGGCGACCTCTAGTGGTTGTACATACAGTTACAGAAAGATTTGGTGATATGCATTATGCCAGGCTCCACAAACATTATTGACTAAAACAGGATTTTAGTAATGGCAGTCCATCGTGGACCAGCAAGGCTTTCTCTGCTGGCCTAAACTCAGAATCACTGACTGACGTTTTAATATATTCATGTCCAAGAATATGTATTCAATTATTCCCCAAAGCCTATGATCTTAATTTCATTAACGTTTCTCAGCACAGCCGAGTGTATTTGTAGTTTCTGTCCAATCAGATGGTGTCATAATGATGGTATTAAGAGGTGGATTGGTGTAGGTAGGCCTAGGTGTTAAATGGACGGCCCACCACTGGATTTTAGAAATCCAATAATGGAAGTATACTGACCTGTGGAGATTCATGTCTTTACAAAGAACATTCTGGTTAATTGACTGTATTAATTTCTCTCCCTCGTGTGCAGCCTACATACCGACGCCCATCTACTTCGGCGCTGTGATTGACACCACGTGCATGCTGTGGCAGCAGGACTGCGGAGTGCACGGCTCGTGCTGGGAGTACGACGTCACCTCGTTTCGCTTCGTCTACTTTGGCCTGGCGGCGAGCCTCAAGTTCGTCGGCTTCGTCTTCATCTTCCTCACCTGGTACTCCATCAAGTGCAAGGAGGACCGGCTAGAACACCGGCGCCCGAGCCTGCCTTCTCTCGGCACAGTCAGCGAGCTCGTGTGTCAGGCGGGCACGCGAAAGTGCCACGCACGCACTCGCTCGTGCCCGGCGTTCACGCTCGATCCGACGCCGCTTCATCACGGTCACAGCAGCCAAAGTTGCCCGGGAAACACGCTCAAAGCAATAACGCCCCCGGTGCGTCCAGTACAGGAGGTCCACGCCCACGTCTGAGGCCTAACTCCATCTTCTCCACGTGCCTTCCTCGATTTGGACGCAAAACCTTTGTTTATTTTTTTTTCCCCCCAAAGTTCAGCTCGTGCCCTGCTGAGTATCACAGCTGTTTTTAAGGTTCTCATCAGCGCATACCTTTAAAAATATATATAATAATAATAAAAAAATATTGAAGTACTTGATAACGTGTGCATTGTATAGACATCACATGGTGCTAAGTAGGTTTTTTTTTCGGGGTTTGGGTCGGGAGGGATTTGGGTCAAGCCTGTTCAGTATCATGTCTTAGATATTAAAATGACTATCAAAACTTCACCACAAGCACAACTGGGAATCTGTTCTATGCAAGCTCTGCTGTAACGCCCCTCCGTGTATCACTTTGTGTCTCGTATCTACGAATTCAGCCCCCATTCATTTCTCTCTCTCCTGCTGTCTTACTTTGACATTTACTTCCGGAGAAAAGAGCAGCTGTCTGGGTTGCTAGAGTTTTCTGGAACTTTCCAGCAATGTGGCCCTCTCAGGGTTCAGCACTGTTTCAAGTTCTGTACAATGTGGATCAGAGGAACTACATCATGGCAGAACTCATCATCCCTATTATAAGTAGAAGTCATTACATAATAACAATGACCGGCGAGATGCGCCGCTCGAGACCTCTGGTCCGCACGGATCCGTTTGTGTTTACAGCGGTTTAATATCTGATCTGGCGGCGCATGGTTCAATCCCAGCAGGCCTGGCTATTGCTCTCACGCTCCTCCTCCTCCGATCGCCGACGGAAATCCGTCTGCTTCAGCAATAGTGTTACTAAAACCATCGGCAGCACACGCCGAACTTTCCTCAGAAAGACGTCACGGCATCTAGCAACACGTTAACGAATATTCGCCATTCTCACGCAATATGCTAATCTGTATAACAAGCCAACAGGTATTACAAGAAATGCCTATGAAGAATTAGAAACCTCTATCCTCTGATGCTGCATCGTTTTTTTTTACCGTGTAGTTTAGGATTCAGCACAGCATGCTGGAAATGAAAACCTGTCCGAGTAGGAATCAAAATTTCATCCATGGAATTAAAAAAAAAACTACTTATACAAGTACATGTTTTACTATGCTAAGAATTGATGACATTGAATTTTGGCCAGTTATATTGCATTTTTATGAAACCATGGTTTAAATATAATCTTGAGAGACCATTTGTAAAATTGCATCACTAAGACCTGTCCTTGAATGTTCACCTGGTGTTCAGTCTTCAGATTATGGAATGGCAGTTATTTCTTATTATAGTCAAATATCAAAAAAAGCCAAAAGAAAGCTGTGGAAATAAGTGATTTAATCTAAACAAGTATTAACACTCAGTGTTTTCAGGTATAGTTCGTTTGTAACCCCATGCGCTATTTGTGGAAACGGACGCAATCGCTGTTTTGTTGGTTCGGGGTTTGAGATGCAGCACATTGGATTTAAAATGGAACAAAAAAAAATTTGTGCACTGGTTCAAGAATCATGTATGAAGATTGAAGGACAGTTACAGACTCCCGTCTCCTCAGATCCAGTGTGTGGGAAAGCAGAATAACAAATAAAAAAACTTTGAGTGAACTCATGGTCTGCACTGTGAAGTGTAAAGAGGATATACTGCTAGTGAATGGATTATTTTTTTTTATTTTATTTAAAAAATGTAGACAAATTAAAAAAAAAAAAAAAAAAAAAAAAAAACATAAGAAATGTTAAATTCTGTAAGTTATGTGACATTGTTATTATATATAACACATATTGTTTTTGCATTGTGTGTGTGTGTACACTAGACACTATATAGATAAAGCCCTTAAGAAAACCTGACCATAAGATAGTAGGTATGTGCTTTTTGAACATAGAGGTTTTACAAGGGTGTTTGTAAAGTCAGGTGCTGGTGTAGGTGATTGGCATGGTCATGCTGGGACAGGTTTGGGGTCTCCTAGTTCAACTGAAGGAAAAATTTCAAGCTAATGCATCCAAAGATATTTTAATTGTGTGGAAGAACCACATATGGCTGGAGAAGTCAGGTGTCCCAATATATTTGTTTGTATAGTGTTATATACAGTACAGGTGCATCTCAATAAAGTAGTTTATTTCAGTAATTCAACACAAAAACTGGAACTCGTATATTATATAGATTCATCACACACACTGCTATGTGTTTATTTCTTTTCATTTGGATGATTATGGCTTACAGCTAATGAAAACCCAAAATTCAGTATCTCAGAAATGTTTAATATAAAGACCAATAAAAAAGTAAGATTTTTAACACAAATGTTGGACTACTGAAAAGTATGATTATGTACAGATACTCTGTCAGCCCCTTGGCATGCGTTACTGCAGTGGCATGGAGGCGATCAATCTGTGAGGCTGCTGACATGTTATGCCCAGGTTGCTCTGATAGCGGCCTTCAGCTCATCTACGTTCTTGGGTCTGGTGTCTCATATCTTCCTCTTTACAATACCCTATAGATTCTCCATGAGGTTCAGGTCTGGTGAGTTTGCTGGCTAATCAATCAAGCACATGGATACCATTATCCCTAAACCAAGTATTAGTACTTTTGGCAGTGTGGGCAGGTGCCAAGTCCTGCTGAAAATTGAAATCAGCATCTCTATAAAGCTGGTCAGCAGAAGGTTGAAGAAGCAGTGTTTTAAAACCTCCAGGTAGACGGCTGTGCCGACCTTAGACCTGATAAAACACAGTGGACCAACACCAGCAGATGACACGACTCCCCAAACCACCACTGACTGTGCAAACTTTACACTGGATCTCATCGACTCCGATTCTGTGCTTCTCTTCTTCCAGACTCTGGGACCTTGATTTCCAAATAAAATGCAACATTTTCTTTCATCTGAAAAGACGACTTTGGCCCACTAAACAACAGTCCAGTCCTTTTTGGTTCAACGACCGTCTACTGGACAACTGTCAAGTCAACAGTCTTCCCTCATGATTGTGGAGTCTGAACCAGACTGAGACACCATTTAAAGGCTCAGGGAAGCTTTGCAGGTGTTTGGAATTAATGACCTGATTAGTGTGTGACGCCGCGAGTCTCCAATATTAAACTTTTTCACAATATACTCATTTGCTGAGGTACTGAATTCTGGGGTTTTATTAGCTGTCAAAATAATCAAAATTAAAAGAAATAAACACTTGAAATATATTAGTCTGTGTGATGAATCTATATAATATATTAGTTTGACTTTTTATATTGAATTACTAAAATTAATAAACTTTTTCATAACATTCTAAATTATTGAGATGCTCCTCTATATGTGTGTGTGTGTGTGTGTGTGTGTGTGTGTGTGTGTGTGTGTGTGTGTGTGTGTGTGTGTGTGTATATATATATATATATATATATATATATAATTATACACATTTTCACTGGATTGATTAACCTCCATCACCAAAAGGCCCTTAGACATTTATTATTATTATTGCAGATGTGAACGTCTGATATTTTCTCTGCTTTAATGAGGAAGGCTGGAGTGACTGTACGATATAAAGGCATGTGGTGTATGGGGTCATGTTGCTTGCACTTTTCTTCTGCCTGCTGTGATAAATGAACTGGAGATTTCTATGCCACAGTAAACCTGTTCTCAAACTGGCACTAATGTTCATCTCTGTGATGCAACACAACCTGAAATCAGTGTCTCGTTCTGTGCTTTTGTTTGCTTGTTTTTCTGAAATGGTTTAACTTTGGGGTGTTAAGCAGGCGGAGCAGGTTCGAGGGTCATCTTTACCCCCAAACTTGTCCCTCAGTGCAGTCGACATGCTTCACCAAGGCACGAGATGTTTGTAATTTCGCTCATGTGGGTTACTTCAGGTAGATATTTTAGTGGTGGGGGGGGAATTGGTTGGGTGGGTTTTTATTTTGAGTTTTTTTGCTTTTCTTAGCAACATATTACTGACATGTATTTATTACAATAAAAGGACAAAGCTGTATTGGAAAGGTCACGCTCTTGCTCTGCATTCCTCAGGAACAGAAGTAAATACGTGATAACACTTTTGTTTACAGATACCTTGAATACTTGATAATTGTCATTAAAAGACGGAGAGATTAATAATTGTGTCTGTTTTGTGTCTCGGAGTGAAAGGAGCGGTTCGTGTGTGGAATGATGCGCTTGGGGGTGTGCTGTTAAAACAGCCAGCAGCAGGGGAGTGGGCTGTGATGTGGTGGGACATGAATTTGAACATTTTCCACACATCCTGAAGTGTTTTATTAGTTTTAGATCAACACCATTATGATGAGTGATTTTAGCTAGTTTTTGTATATTTTTTTTTACCCCCATAAGAAATCCTGTTAACACTTTCATCAGAGCTCTTTAACTATTAGAAAGTGCTGATACTGGAGACTCCTTTTATAACAGTTCAATAAAAACCGAAAAACTAGTCCCTGTGACTGACTGACATTATAGAAAAGATACAGTAAAAACGATAAAGATCGGGCGCATTGATATTAATTGCCGGAGATACTTTCCAAGTTGCTAATAATAATTCAAGTTGTTAATAAACCCCTGCTGATTTAATAAATTTACACCATAACAAAGAAATGAACAGTCTTTAATTTTTATGCTAGGTTTATTTTTACACAGAGAGAATGGAAGCTTGATTCTGTGATGGGTGTGTTTTATACACAGGCGGATATTAGGAGCACAGGACTAATTTGGGGGTGTGGGCGTCAGAATTCTTGCTTTTTGGTAGGGGATCAAATACTTATTTCACTCGATCAAATACAAATTTATTTATAATGATTGGATTTTTTATTTTTTAATATATATATATATATACATATTCGTTCTCTTTTTGTGTTAAAAATAAATCTACCATAATAATTCTAGACTTCATTTCTGTGTAAGAGGGTAAATTTACACACTCAGCAGGGGATTAAATAATTATTCTCCCCACTGTATTTATCTAATGGAATCTACACCTTCTAACCAATCGAGTTCATTAGTTCATTAACTATAATTGTTATTGTGCTGAAATCTTGTAACTGATCCGTATTTTATTGCTATGACGACAAACCTAAATTCTGTGTTCTCAATAGAAAGTGCTCAACACCTGCCTTAGAAATCAGTTCATTTAAACACTATATAGTGCACCTAAACAGGGAGTAGTGATCTATTTAGGATTAAACAAAGCCTCTCTCGTTTACTCTTATGGGATAAGTACATTATATGGACAAAAGTTTGTGAACCCCTGGCCACAAGATTGGGGTTTTTTTGTACATTTAATGCTACCTTTTTCCACAGACATCATATACAATTGTGTGCCTTCAACTTTGTGCATGTGGTGTTTGTGTGTGTGTGTGTGTTTTGTGCTGGAAAGTAGTAGGAAGAAACTCAGACAAAGATGAATGTAAGAAAAAAGCTGAATTTTTATTTTGAAATGACAAACTACTGTCAAACGACGACTGAAACGAACAGCTTTTACCTGTTGAGCGTGAAAATATTATAATAAAAAAAAAAAAAGCAGCTCAGTTCGCTCTGTAGTACCATTGAAGCTGAAAAATATGTACAACATAAATGACAATGAAATTAAGAAACACTTTTGAAAGTATTGATCGAAACATACAATAATTATGCCTAATAAATACCCATCATTTTCCATTTCTTCATTAGGAGTGATGCATCTTTACAAGGAAATAAGGCGTACTCGAGAAAAAGCAGTGCTCTCTGAAGATCCGAGATGAACGTTGTGTTTCAACAACAGCACATGAAGGCAAAAAAAGCAACTACGTTTCTGATTGTGCAGGTTTGTTTCGGTTCTTTTTAGTTTTTCATTCGCAAATCATATACCGACTGTGGATAAATCTCACATGCGATAGCTTTAGTACGTCGACACAGGCTGTAGAAAAGAAGTGTGGGAGATGGAGTATGTACATCATGTCTACAGGTTCCTCCGTCGAGGACGTTACCAGCAGTACCACCTTCATTTTACGTTCACGGGCATTTTTTACTCTGCTCTTTTTCTTGCATATGATGATACTTTTTTTGTTTTGTTTTGCATAATATATGCAGAATTTATCCAAACGATTTTTCTGAATTAATCATTTACATCCACGTTTTTTTTTTTTTTTTTTTAACGCGGTTAATCATTTCTGCCGGAAACATTCTCGGACAATGGAATTGAGCTTAAAATCAGGCTCGGTTCAAATGAAAAAGAAAAAAAAATTATAATAATAATAATAAGCATCACAAAAGAAATTATCTTTCACTTCTGGCCAGAATAAAGTTTAGAATTATATGTGTAGCTATATTAATATATTACAAACGTTTCCATATTTGATGAAAATTGGCTTTTTTTTTTTTCCTTTTAATAAAATAGTTTGTCAATGATAGAGATTAGAATTCTTTCAAATCTACATCGATTATAAAATTTTAGTGTAATTCTCTATATCATAGGCAACATCATGGGCAATAATGCAATTCTGATCTTAGGAAATAGGTAGGTTTTGTGTCTTTTTGTTTTTGAACACACTTTTTACAACAGACCAGCAACGATGGCTCCTTAGATTTACAGGCACATGGAGTAAACTTTCAAACACCGCTCTTTTATTATTGCGCCACTATTAAATAAATTAGTATACTACTGAAATGAACCGTGAAATAATTTAACTAAAATTTGCTCCATACTATTGGAGGGTCGTGGAAAAAAAAAACAGCGCCCCCTATTAAAAAAAAAAAAAAAAAAAAAAAAAAAAATGCAACCACAAAAAAAAAAAAAAAAAAAAAAAGCTGCATGTTTCACGTTTCCGGAGCTCAGAGTGGCTCAGATATTCAGTTGTTGTTCGGAGATAAATAAATAAACTCAAATCCTAAGGAATAAATAGAGTAAGAAGTAGTAATGGTAAATAGATATCACAGTTATGCAATGATTCTCCACAAGGAGTATGAAATTTCTGTGTTTTTGCGTTTCTGAAACTGAAATATTCGTGACGTGTTAAAAAAAAATAAAATAACACAAAACACTAAATTTGTGCTTTCGACGTCCGAACGTCCCGGGACGAGGAAAAAAAAAAAAAAAAAAAAAAAAAAAAAAACTCTGTGGCGCCTTTTTAGCGAATGCGAAAGGAGTCGAACCCGACACGCCAGCCCCCCCACGTCCGCCCCCAATTTGAGTTTTCCGTTCGAGATTTTCACAGGTAAAGTGCTAAATCGAGGAGCCTTTGGGGTGATGCGTGTACCGTTATAGATCCCAAACGAGCCGTTTTGTGGAACAAAAGGAGTCTTCCTCTAGCTTTGTGATTACGTACAGACCGTACAAACGTAGACGGAAAAAAATATATAAACCCGAAAAAGGGGGTTTTTCGAATGCTGTTTTTCGAGTTCTGGTGGAAATTCTCAGAAGAGCCAAATAGGGTCCATCACAGCCATGTATGGTCACGATACATTGCTTCCGAAAGCTAGAAAAAGTCCCTGAGGTGCATAATCAGCAATTTTTTTTTTCTTTTTTTAAAGACTCCCATCTGTGCCCTGTGTAAAGTTCATATAAATAATCTTATCAATAGTAAATATTAGTAACACCAATGTGGGTGACGAATTCAGCTCAACCTTCCTGTACAAATATTCTCAAACAGGCAGCCAGAGACTTTAAACCGAAATAGTAGCTGCCATGTTGATAATAATAATAATAATAATAATAATAATAACAATAATAATAGTAAGACTGCTAACATTTTCAAGGCAACTAACGCAAATGTCGATAGCCTTAATAGCCTGCCATAAATTACAAAATTACATTAAAGCTGTATTTATTTACAATTGTGTCATAGTGTTTAACATGAAGTCCTCCCAGTTCAGACTTTCACGTACTCCATCACGGACAACTTCATGGCTTCTTCCAGCATCTGATTGTCTGTGAAAGTAGCAGGTGGTTCTGGTACGGATTCCGACAAACCAATGAGCGACTCCAAGAGCCCGGTGCCTTGGTCGTTGACTTGCGGAAAGCTCGAGTGGGCGGGCAGCTGAAACTGAAAAAAGTTGTCCAAATGCTCATACTCCTTGAGAGAGTTGTACAGCGAGCTGGGCCCTAGACAGGGAAAGCCATCAAAGAACTCCAGGTCAGACTCCGACGAGAGGCTGAGGTCCATGTAGTTATCAATTGTAGGAGACGGCGTGTTGGGAATGGAGCCGCTGTGAAAGAGCGCGTCGTCCTGATTCGCGTTTTCGTCCAGGAGCTCGGACACGCCCGCCGTTGCTCTGTCTATAGAGTCTGCTTGTGGCGTGGAAGGGTTATCGTCGGCGTCCGCGTTTTCCACGCTACTGAAGATGCCGTACCCTACCGAGGACGGCTCGGTCCTTCTCTGCTGCCGGGTGTAGTTGGCGTCTCTGCATTGCAGGGAGCATTCGTCGTTCTCCGTGTCGCTGAAGCTCAGGATTTGCGCAAGTCCGTTCTCGTTCATGTCCAGAGACGACTGCTCGCTCGGAGGTGCGTCAGCTGCTTCCGAGTCCTCGCTCTGACCCGAACAACAAGAAGAGTCAGTCATATCACTGCTACAGCTGTTTTCTCCGGCAGCTGCTAATTCGGAGTTGAAATGAAAGCTCGAGCTGTTCGGCTCGTTCCTGCCCTCTGGTGCTCCGGAGTTCATTTCGGACAGCTCTTCCGAAGTGGCCTCGTTTTCCGAAGCATGCTCCTCCAGACGCTTTTCCAGCTCCAGCTTCATGATGGTGTGAATGTAGTGGGTCTGAACGCGGTTGGGGTTAAACTCGATGCGGCCCTCCGTGTTCCCGCAGCCATCCTTGGTGCAGCCACAAGGAAAGGACGAGTGGTCCATCTGTGAGAGAGGGGGGAAAAAATAAAGAAAATACTTTCAGGGTTTCTGCAGATCAAATGTAAGACTTTTTAAGACCTTTAAGAATGAAATTTAAGACCTGCAGCACAACATCAAAAACACAAATACATCGTTAGCAACTGGCCTTAACCAAGCCTCAAATTCTTTTTTTTTTTTTCTTCAAGCCAAGTATAACTAAACTTGCACTTCGCTATAGATTAAAAAAAAAATGTTTTATTCGCTTTACATCTGTGTTACAATAGAATCCGAGAGAGATTCGTTCCAATAACAGAAAGCATGTTGGTCTGATTTGTATTTGTAATACAGCGAATTATATTTGGACTATCAAAAGAAAAAACAAAAAAAAACCATGAAAAATTATTTTAAACGAGTCTTAGTTAAGACCTAGAACAGCGAATTTATGACTTTTTATAGCCCGGCAGAAACCCTGTTTATAATCACTTCTACACAGTGATAATTACAATCAATTGATTAATTAGTATATAAAAGCAGGATTATAATGTAAAGGTCGATTCTTCGGTTTTGCTTAGGCACTGATGGTCGATTGCCAGAACTATCTGCAAAAATATATACCGATAGTTTTTCCGGGTTGCGTTATACAGTACAAGAGCGGCCTCCAGAGGTGAATCACTGACACCATGTGCTATTTATTTTCGATGTAATTTTTATTTATTTATTGAGTGTTAATTTTTAGTTTAGCTTGAATACATCTATTTTTTTTTTTTATATTTTTTATTGAATACATTTATTTCACTTAGCACATTTTCATGATTCAGCACTTTTTTGTAATAAAAGGTCAATAAAAGTTTTTTTTTAAATCCAGTATCCTTATGAAGAACTATCGGTTGATTAATCGGTTATCGGCAACTATGATCCAACCCAGCTTTCGGTAAAATCGGTCGACCTGTAGTAAGGTGTAGATTTTTGTTGACTGGATTGAGAAACTCTGACCAAAGCTAATGTACATACGGTCCCCACCTGACACTTGATGCCAGCCAAACTGCAGCTGCAGGTTTCAGGCTCACAGAAGCCCTGGCAGTCGCAGCCGCAGTCCTCCCGTGACATGCGCAGCTCATGCAGCTGCCTCTTCTCCTCCTTGTCGATCTTCTTCACACCGGCCGCTTTCAGGATGATATGCCGCCTCTTGGACGGGTAAGGGTGCAGAAACGACCCACTGTCAAGGTTCACGCTGCTGAGATCGATCTCGTCCTCTGGGATATCATCCACGGTTAGTTGTTCTGCTTCTTCGGATTCCTGGGTACCATTTTTCGTCAGCTGTTAGCAAAAGGGAAGTGGAAAGTTAAAAGATGTCCTGTTGCTTATAATTTATGCATTAAGAAAATACTTTTTACACACCTTCTGTTTCAAAGCCTCCAGTTTTTCTTCTTTCATCCTGTTCTTGATCTTTTCGTGCCGCAGGTGGCGCTGTTCCACGGCAAACTCGGCCAACGTGTAGCGGCGCTGCGCGCTGTGCCTCTGCAACATGCCCAGCGTGCATCCGCCTCTGCTAGGGACGCTGGTGAAACCCTGACACCGTGGGAAGAAGAAGACCGTCACCTGATCAAACTGCACATTGCCTCGCCGTGGTCTTTTGGACTTTTTGAGAATGGAGGTGGCTACAGGAAAGAAGAAAAAAAGAGGTTTTTAAGAGGTTGGCTGCAAAAAAAGAACAAAGGGAAAATTTTAAACAACACGATGATGCCAAAGTGCTTTTCTTAGGAACCCCTCAGGAAGATTGACGGGTCTAATGGGACGACTTGGATTGGGTTGAAACATCAGGATTGCACTATCGATCATCTGCCACAAGATGGCAGACAATGCAAACACTACAACAGATGTAATACACTGCATACATCCGAAATGGAAATCGTTTAATTTTTTGAAAATATTATCAGGGAATTGAAGATATGAACATATATTAATACCAAGCCCTCCTCTGGTTGGATGCATTGCTTGTTCTTATCGGCAACTCAGGAATTTCCCTTTGGCAGTGACCGGTGGAAGGGAAACGAAGCTGTCAGTCGCATTATGCAGCAAATAAACGTGTTGGAAATTCGAGGCTTTCTGCGCCAAGGAGGACCGTCAGAGCAACACTTCTCACCAGATGGAGCAGAGACTGGAGCTGCACAGCCATTCCACACACACACACACACACACACACACACACACACACACACACACACACACACACACACACACACACACACACACACACACACACACACACACACACACACACACACACACAGCTGTCTGAAGCCTACTCAGTTGTTAGTTCAGAGTATCACTAGCCAAATGTTCCTCTTGCGGTAAAGGCACTGGAATGAGACTTATTCAAAAGACGGTTTCTGACTAAACCGCAGATAAAAACAAACGTGGGAACTTGACTTTACAAATTTTCTCTGCATCTCTGATTCTGACACGCCCCCCTTTCTTCTCAAGAGGATGCAACAATTATCTTGCATAGAAGTGTGTAGCAGGGATCAACATTATATTTTCCACAGATGGTCTCCATTAAAACACGCAGCCTGCTGGGAATCCTGCTATGTACATACGCCTGGGCGATCGGATAAATGTGTTTGCGTATTTGGGGGGGGAAAAATCCGACCTCCGAAGTCTAAAAACGGTTCACACCAGACTTCGTGCATTCGTGATTGTGCACAAGTGAAAGGTGCATTGTGGAGGGTTTGTTTCTGTTGGGGGCTTCACTTGATCTAGAGCAGTTTCTAGAGCTGAATCAACGCATGTTCATTTCTCCACCTTCCTCAGCTCCCCTTTAGCACCTGCACTGAGGGTATGGCAGGTACACACACACACACACACACACACACACACACACACACACACACACACACACACACACACACACACACACACACACACACACACACACACACACACACACCGTCTCTCTTGGCATCTTGCCCACTCACTGGCACTTTGCCCTACCATCCTGGGAATCTCACAACTGTTTACCCTGCTTCCTTCACCTCAGTGCTCGTGCAATCTCCATCACCGCGGCAGAGGAACATGCAGCATGCACGGTGGTGCACATTCCTTAAACAAATTTTTTTTGTTGCTCAGAAAGGTGACCTTGTCAACGTGCAG
This sequence comes from Silurus aristotelis, assembly GCF_946808225.1. NCBI lineage: Eukaryota > Metazoa > Chordata > Actinopteri > Siluriformes > Siluridae > Silurus > Silurus aristotelis. The sequence goes on along the minus strand of NC_139598.1, from coordinate 3,665,850 downwards.
CGGCTTCTCCTGGCTAAAAAAAGGGAAAGCTGTTCCTAAATATGTTCCCAGAGGACCCTCACTACTGCACTGGGTTTTTTTTTTTAAAGCAGAGAGATTATGGTGGAAGCATAAGTGGAAGCTCAGTGGTTGAGATGTTGGACTTCAAATCCTACCACCACCTTCTGGGCCCCTGAGCAAATCCCTAAATCAACTGCTCACTTGTATGAATGAGATAAATGGTACCCGGGATACCGAATGGTGTAAAGGAATAAACAGGAAGTCACACTCACTGCTGAGCAACGTTGCCGGCGAGCTCGGGTTACTGGGCGTCGAGTCCAGGGTGTCCGAGTAGCAGCTCTCGCCATCCGAATCCCAGCCGGAGTAGGCAGACGAGGAGAGAGACGAGGGAGAGGACGAAGAGTAGCACGGGTCCTCCTCCACCTCCTCGAACTTCCTCTTGAGAAGCCCACTCATGGCTCTAAAGTGCTGATCTGCAGGACATAAAGATTTATTACCCTCACGATTAACATTAAACATAAGGCTGCACTGTTTCCTCAATAACGAAGAGTTCTCTCCTCCGTCTTCCTGTTGGATTTCGCACATCGTCTCGCGTCCTTTGGTTCCAATACGCGAACTGCTTGGCCTTTTCCATAACCAGCTGACTGAACTATAAACCCTGAGCCGTGAGGAGTCCAGGAAGCGATCAATCAAGTCCTTTTGGCACGAGTCAACAATTATCAGAGCTGTCACCCGCTTTCCAAAATTCAATCAGTCGAGCAAACACATTGATCAGCAGAACACAGAAGTCCACGGATTTCACGCAGGCGCACACACAAGCAAGTAGGCATGTTTATTATGTAGCCCTCGAATGTCCTTCTTTCCCACTGCTCCCGCGGAGAGACTGCATGTGCCGTGATGAAGACAATCAATTCTTTGCATAGAAGAGAAAAAGCTGGTCTATGCCTCCGGCGTTTAAGTAGGAGGAATGCAGCGACTCACGCGCTTTTTCTGCCCCTGGTGCCCCTCGCCTCGTACAGCGATTCTGCCCTGAAGATATTCCTTGTCAGTTAATGCACCTCCTCAAGCCCTACTGTGGGTTGTTACTCTCTGCTTGAGGGAGACAGGAAAGTACAAATATACCTTTGGGCAAGGTTTTATTTTAAATTTTTTTTTACTTCTCTCGAGCAGAAAGTTACAACAAGTTCAGTTCCCACCAACAGGCCCACTTCTGAGAAGTGACAGTCAGATGATACAAGTCTAGAGCACTGTCTGGGTCGTTATACAAGTCTGGAAAAAATCTGAATAATACTTAATCATCACTTCCAACCAGATCGTCGCTAAAGGCAAGTTTATTGTTCACTTAATGTCTTGTCCAAGTTCTGGGAGTGTTTGAATGTATAGTCCACGGCATGCAAATGAATGAAAACCCAGGATCTTGGACGGGTCTTTGCATTTCAGAAAACAGCCACGGCTTTAATTACACCCTGGACTGAAAGTGCTGACATTGCACAAGTGTGGGACATCGAGGGCACGCACACTCCGGCGTAAAACGGCGTCTGGCGCCAAAATACAGCACGCAATACTAAAATCAGGTGTGCCCGTGTCTCTCCATAGGGGAACCTTCCGATGCAAATGGCGACTCGTTCCCTGTTACGCAAGGATGTGCTGGGTAAACAGTAACGTCTACAGCGAGTCCATCGAGGCGGTGACGTTTGCCCTACTGTGTGAGCGGTTGCACAATAAGGGCATAAGCGTTCTAATGAAGCTGGTTTGTCCTGGCGATCGAGACTTATCACTGACTGGGTCTAAAAAAAAAAAAAAATTACGATTTGCATGCGAAACACAGCCAAGTATATCCGAGCCCTAGAGTAACCCTGACATGTCTCATCTTGCAGCAGGACAAGTAATACTTTGTCTCAGCAAGCCCATGAGCCTGCATCCAAGCGTCTGCACTGAAACCCCTTCGAGCTCGCATATAGAAAGAGAACAATAAGCAAACTGTTTTGCGCTTGCAGGGGGGGAAAAAAAAAAAAAAAAAAGCATTAGAACCCATTATGGTTTTCTAATTGTCCGTATTTAGTAAGTGTTGGAGCACCTGGACACAGCATCTGTTGCTTATCTAGCCCCTGTGAACATACCTCAGATACACATAGCTGCAAGGACACACAAGATCACCTTACACCTTCCTGAAATCTCCTGTGCGTCTGGCAGAAAACAAAGCCTTGAAAAAGGCCCCATGAGGCACAGCAGAGAAGCTTTAATTAAGAGCTGCGGACAGAAGGATCAGGACAGGAGGGGGGTGGGGTGGGGTGGGGGGGTTTACAGAGATAGTAAAAGAGAAAGAAAGCTCTGGACCCCGGTGTCAGAAGTGGGTCATCATTGTCTCGACTGCTGCCTACCTGACAGCCTGATTTGTTAATCTTGTTTAACAGGCAGAAACAATGAAGACGAGAGCGTTCCGGTCGAGGGGGGAGCGTGTGTATGCGCACATACCCCGAAGGCATGCACAATCCTTGGAAATCATCCAGATTGACATTTGAGCAGAAGTCAATCTTCTCCTCTGCCAAACGCTTATCCTTTAAAAACAGATATGATGCTTTATAAAGGACCGACGGACTGACACCGGGCTCCCCACCAGCAGAGGTGAACAGCATCCATAAAGAGTCGTGAACCATCAATCTGCCCATCCAAAGGGATGAGATCGGCCGGGCGAGATGGAGTGGACCGTGCATCCTTTTCTGCCGGACTATTCATTACGCGGCGGCGTCGTAGCATTAACTGGGCGGTTAGGGTGAGAACGGCAGTGCCCCCACAAGGAATTCCCCACGCCGTTCTCTCGCATATACAGAGAAACCAGATCTACTACCATATTCAGCACTGAGTGCTAATAACATTTTTCTGATATGGTCCACGGTTCCATGAGTGGAACCTTATTCGTTTTTTTTTTTAATCGTCTGTAGTTCATAATACTAGTTTCTATAAAGTAAAGGGTTTGAAAGTGACATTCTCACCTGCTGCCAGAGTTCAGAACTGAGCAGCGGAACAACACGTCTCTCGATTGCCTCACACGCTTCCACACACCAGGTGCTGGAGAATTGACTTTGCCCCGCCAGGTTGCAGTGCAGCACATCCACGAAAGATAACGCGACACGGCGCTGCACACGTGCCAACAAAACATGCGCAACACTGCAAACACCTGCACTTGTAGTTCAGCGAGGATCTTGGGGCATGTTGATGCACCGCAAACAACGCCGATATTGACATACTTAGTCACAGGTGTGAAAGTTAGTGGAAATGCAGCCCACGAAACACATGCAGCCACTGGTTTTTTTTGCATCTTGACCCAAAAGGGGAAGCACTCCACCTGCTGGCCCGTGCCGTCGGAGGAGTGCTTTCAGTCAGGCAGAACACCGAACGCTCAGCTGTGCCAGAGACATTCTGTTCCTGTGGTACAACCCATACACAGTACACACAGCCATTCCAAATAGTAGCCTGTACACTCATGTGAGAAGGAGGGACATGGAGGGGAAGGAGGACGTTAAACAAATAAATAAAGTGATGGCTCCAGCCACAGGAATTCTTTTCTGGCAGGGTGATGCATTTTACAGAGCATTGCGCTGCTATCGAACCCAGATGTACCGGCGATCTCACTACAGAGAGCGAGAGAGAGAGAGACTACGCCTAGGACAAAAATCCGTCCTCGTGATGATAACCTGCGATCGACCTCACGAGGCTCTGAAACATTCCTCAGACGCATGGTCACAGAAGTCCGCGCAGACGTTTTTAACTTTTCCCCGCTCACGTCAATTAGGGGCCCAATTAAGAAACATGACATGCACCACGTCAGGAATGCTGAGAACAGGGCTACCGAAGACCCCGGCTCAATTAACCGGAGCTAATTAAGAGTTCGCCACCTTCTTACGAGTCGTTGCAAGTACGAAATTTTACACACCCGGATAAAACGAACCGTTCGATGCAGGAGAGCGCAAGGAGAATCGGATTCTACCTGGGGAGCATTAAACCGCCTAATCTTGATTGCTCACAGAACAATTTGCATTGATATCTGAAATGCAAAGCTCGGAAAAAGTGCAGGGACGGTTATGATCCCCGGTTATGATCCCCGGACTCGTTCGCTTTAAATAGGCTAATAAAGGACAAGCAGCGTCTTTCCAGCGTACTCCTAAAAACCTCCCAGGGAAGGAGTGGGTCAGTTTGGGGAAAGGAAGGAAGGGAGAGAGGGAGGGAGGGAGAGGACTCATGGGTCAACTGCAGTCTGGGACACTTTCTATCCAGTACATCACAAACCAGGACTTGAAACTGACAAAACAGATGGGACCCCTGGGTTACAACCACTTTGGAGACAAGAGTCTTCCCAACCCCCCTCTGTCTCTGTCTCGGGAGAAGTGTGGGAGAACAACTTGTCTAAGGAAGTACATCGATTTGTACAGCGGCTCTCACCGAGAGACAAAAGCGGAGCGCTCCAGGTTCTCGCAAGACTACGATCGCACGTAGAAACACGAGAAGAACCAGAAGTGCTCTCTCCGATCCCTGTAGATCACCGAGCAAACATATCCATTAGATCTCCTGATTACACAGATCCTATTTTTGCATCCTGATTTTTTCTTTTTTCTTTCAAAAGCAGGAAAATGAAACAATATGCATTCTGGGTGAAAGAAAAATGATTTCGCTCCAGGCACAGAAGCTAAACAAAAGACTTACTTCTCATCAGTGGAAACATGATTCCCTCAAACAGCCCGAGTGAGGTCGCGCTAGAGACCGGCAGCATCACAGCATTTCACCAGGAGTTCAACAGGAATTCACAACCCGCACAATGGAACAAGTAACCAACCAAATTAACCCCCATCATATCAAACACGGCTTTTGAGCACATTTCCTTTGCTACATTTCACCCTCGTTTACAGAATCATTACATTTATTAATTTTTTTCCTCCCGCTTCATTATTAAAAGCCATTTCTGCAGATCAATCCAACGTGAATCCACTGAAAAGGAATCACGCCGCAGCGTCTTATTTCCAACACGCCGCCCCTCTGCCCCTCCAACACCAGCAGAGTTCCTCTGGTTTAACGCTAATGACAATTAACACCAAGTCGTTATCAAAAACCGCACCTGGAGAACATCTAGAAGCGCGCGAGCAACTGATCTTCCTCCTCAAAACGTTCAAAAGTCAATCTATTCGACTCGAATGGAAACTCCGGCGGCGCGTCGAAACATCTGCCGTGGCTTCCTTTAAAATATTATGACATCACAATGAGCTCGGTGCGTCTTTATGACGACAGCGGCGCCATTCCGATCCGGAGTAATGAATCAATCAATCAATCAATCAATCAATCAATTAAAAAAAAAAAAAAAAAAAAAAAGATCAAAGATTATTTAACAACATGACCGCAGGTTTTCTTTTCTTTTTCCGCCATGAAAGCGATCCAATTCTGTAAACGGAAATTCGAACCCAAATCGATGACCTCAGTAGATGTTTCCCTGACGAGAGGAGGAACATTCAGAAACTATTCAGATCAGAAGCCTGAGATTGGCGAGCAGACCCCCCCTCCCGACAATCCAAGCGCGAGAGCTTTACAATAAGGAGGAGGAAATAATTATAATAATAATAAAAAATAATAAAACCAGACACAATTACACGTTTTGCTTACCGGTTGAGCGATTGAGTATCCGATCACCATTAGTAAAAATCCAAAAAGAAATGCCGGAACAGGGAGAAGTAATCCAGGCGAGAGCGAGCGCACCCAGGCTGGGCTTTTGTGTCTTTCTGCTGTAGCAGCTGAAGCGGTTTTGCCTTGTCTGAGGCGGACCGCTCACTAGCGCAGCCTTTTTCGTCAGTGGAAAACTCCCTCCTGGCGTCTGACGCAGGCGGTGACACACACACACACACACACACACACACGAGAGAGCGAGCGAGCGAGAGAGAGAGACCTGCCCACGCTGCTTCCTGCTTTCCCGGCGAGATGTCCTCACATAACATCACTACTTACAATCATCTAAACCTAATGAGAAGCAACCAAAACACAGGAAGTGCTGTAAAACCCTAAACACTCCCCTCCTAACTAACCGTGTTTAAGATCCTTCGTGGATTTTTAATGCTCACTTTGAGGAGACTCGTTCACTGCCACTGGTGTATCTCCATATCTCAAGCCTTATCTAATGGAGATGTTTTTATATAGAAGCTGTTGTGTGTTTGTGGAAACGTCCAGGCTGTGCTTTCCCGGTTTATGACTCAGCCTCAGAAGAAATCATGAGTCACGAACAAAATGACATCGTCGATCGTACCAAAATATTTAACCAGAGATGAAGCTCCTCAAGATGATCGTCTTGTTTTTGCTCTGAAAAGTGTTTGATTACTGGGAAAGTGGAAAAGCAGTGAAGGAACTAGAACCTTGGCATTCGAGATAAGTGTTAGAGTGGGAATAACATAGAAGTCAAAGCTGATCAGGAGAACATAGAGTGTAAAACTCTGTGTGTGTGTGTGTGTGTGTGTGTGTGTGTGTGTGTGTGTGTGTGTGTGTGTGGGTGGGTGGGTGGGTGGGGGGGTGTTGATTAGACGTTGGACTTTGGATCTAAAGTTTGTGAGCTCAAATCCCTGCCACACCAAGATGCCACTCCTGGGTTCCTGTGCTCCTGAGCTCCTGAGCATAACCCCATATCTGCTCAGATGTATGAATGATCTGAATGTTCGCTCTGGATGAGGGTGTCTACCAGATGCTGTAAGTGTAGTTATAAAATCCAGACTACAGGAGGAAGTGCTACAACTCTAAACACATTTACCTAGACCTTATCATGAACAACTTACAATGATCTCAATTATAATTATATATCTGAATTACAACTGAGTAGGTGGATAAGGGCCTTGCCCAAGGGCCCAGGAATGGCAGCTGGTATTTAACGTTCCGATTAGAAGTCCGACAATTGAGCCACAACTTCCAGTGCATTTGCTAATTCTGACTAGGAATGTGCTTTTTGCTTATTTGTCTCAATACCGATTTCGGACTTCGTAAGTTGACCTCAGCATGAATCCCATCACTTTAAATAAGCAGGTAGATAATACATTTTGAAGGCCACTAAAATATGGCCTGCTTATATTCATGATGTGTATGTAGGTCGTCCTCCTGTTTAGTGTTTAGCATCTAATCTCTAATAGTATCTGTTTGTAGAGATACTCAGCTCCCATTACTTTACATTACTTTCATTTCAGTTAAAATGAGAACTACATGGGTGCGGACTGGAACAAAGCACAAGTGGCGTATTTGACGCATTTAGTGCCATTAACATCTCTTCAGGGCACGAGGGAGAATTCCTCCTTACTGAGCAGAAATGACGCCTCCTGCTTCCTCCTGCCGAGAAACCGCCTCTGCTGCACTGCCAGTGCGCTGGTGATCTGCAGGAAAGTGTAGAATGCACACCCGTAAAGGCTCGGCTAAATCCGAGCAGCACACGCAAGAACACGGTCCGAACGTGAGCAAATTCACCACTGTGAAGCTGCGTAACCACCTTATTCACAAGCCACATCTGTATGACCCCGAATTCCAGCAGTGCAATAAAAAAGGGCCTCTGGAGGAAAAAGAGGCTCCAAGCTTTTGTGTTCTGTGGCGCTGAATGAAGCAGCACTTCCTGCCAATGTCAACACAGGTGTAGAGTTCAGCTGGAGCTTGGGGTGGGGCTTTGGACAAACTACCACTGTGTACACAGCATGCTAATCGCGCATTGCTAATTGAGTGGAGTTAGGTCCTCATGTCCTAGTGAGAACATTATAACACAGTAAACAATCTGCTCACACTCGAGCGCTCATTCCAGCACGAGTCATCGTCTGGATGCTCGAAATGTTATCAGAGAAACCTCTCGCTGTTATTGCATGATTTCATTAAGCGACAATGTTGACGTTTACTCTCTATGACGCCTTCGTATCGTGCCCTTTATTTGTTTCTGTGGTAAAACTGTAGACAGCCCCAGCGTCTGAGCAGGGAGACAGTCCATCTGTCTGTGATTAACTCACTGTCTCCTCTGTGCTTTTAGGAATTATTGATGCTTGTCTGCAGGACCAGACATAGCAATGTGTCACACAGTTCTAAATATCACACACAAACACACACAGTCTCTCCGGTACACACAGTATCCTCTGCTTTAGGGAGTTTATGTACACTATAATCACCAAGGTATTCAGACACCGGACTTTTCCATTCATATGTGGCTCGTAGCACAAAGTTGGAGGTACACAGTTGTCTTTGGATGCGGTAGCATTGAATTTCCCTTCACTTCAACTAGCAGACCCAGACCTGTTCCAGCAATGCACCTGTGAACAAAGCTACGTGGATTGGAATGAAAGATCTTTAGAAACCTTATTGAACACCTTTGGGAGGATTTGGAACGCTGACTAAAACCCAGGCTTCCTCACCTCACCTACATCAGTACCCAACTTTCCTTGTGGCTGAAAAATCTCCACAAACACACTCGGTTTATATTTAGTGAAACATCTTCCTACAATATGGAGGTTATTATAACAGCAAATGTGAAATGGGATCACATACAAAACAAATTATGCTGTTGTCTATAGAGTTTATCTATATGGAGTAAAGCACAGCAAAGCAGATCATGTTTTTATAACAGCAGGTTTCTCACTACTCCAGTGACACTGGAGACTTCTTCCATGGGCATTACCACTTAAAAAATCTGTTGGAATTTGTCCCAGATTAAGTCGTTGGAAGATGCAATTTTTCTATGGAAAAAAACATCAGAACAAGCAATTGAATATTCATGTGCTGTCAGATCTGTTGCAGAAACATCTTGTGACCCAGTCAGAATTGAAAAATATGTTGTGGCAACCTAAAAAATGGCATCTCATTGTAATGCATTAGTTATGGGCGTAAAGGTGAGTTATGCAAAGCTTCAAACCTAGGAAATAGGGCCATGTTTAAACCGACTTATATGAACCTTTAATTATACTGTATGCAAAAAAAACACAAGAAACTTGTCCCTATGCCACAGCCTCCTTTTCTTTCCAATGAGCTTCTGAGTAAAGTTCTAAAGTGTTTGTTAGGTCTTTAACTTCATTCCAGTCGAACAGGTTTGCTTCATTTACATGAATGAATTAAAATGAACTTTTTGTGCTGGTTGCAGCTCTGCCCGTAGGTGATACGCCGACTTTCACTCAGCGCTGCTTTGTACTGACTTCCACGGTTCGGAAGGTTTTGTTCCAAAGTGGTAATATTTACAGAATAGTTTGTGAAGGACAACAACAGCACAGCACCAGGCTCAGTGTGTGTGTGTGTGTGTGTGTGTGTGTGGAAACGGGTTCACCTGGACATTTGCAAAATCTTAACCGATTTGCATTTTAATAGTGAGCAAACATGTTCTTGGTGCACGTCATCTAAAATACTAAGGAGCTCCGAACACACCGTACACATCGGAGCAAATAATTGGCTAATGAGTTGAATCATGGTTGAAAGCCACAACTGGACACACACTGCGTTTCATTTCCGAGCAACTATACAGCTGCAAAAAAAAGAAATAAAAGATCATTATTATCAGTGCACTGATATGATATGCACAAGGAACGTTAGTTCATTTCTTTTCTTTTGAATGCTAGACTTGAGAAAATAACCTTTTTTTTCAACATGCAGAAAGCAGTAGAAAAAAAGGGCAGAAAAGTTCCAGCAAAACTCTGAGACTCACAAATATTTGCCTTCTCTTTCAATAAAGAAGTTCCAGTCGAGGGGGAGGGGGATCCTTTACTTACAGCGACTGAATCGGTCCTGCATATATTAGGCACTCTGTCTTTAAAAGTGTGCCAGAGCCTTTGCTGTGGACGACGCCCCACAACGAGCACAATAATGGCTCTCAATGCTTACCATCTGCAAGGAAGGGGTGGGGGGGTGAAGCCACCGCTGCACGTGTTGTGTACAGCACCTCGCCAGCGTCCGAATTTATTCACGCCAGCCGGCTTCGTAGCCTGTAATAAGCGCCTCTGTAAATGAGTCGCGAAGCGTAGCATTTGGAGGCCTAGCTGAAGCGTTGTGCATCAGCGTAGTGCAGGAACACTGGTATATTGTTAGGCCGTAATGACAGGGTTCAGGAATGACAGGGTTCGGGGCAGTAAAAGGAAAACAATGGTCTGAAGTTTTCCTGAAGCGAACAGCACAGCCGAGAGAGGCTTGATTTGCAGTGTTGGCAGCAGGGAGGAGGGTTAACACATGTGAGGTGGTCACGGTGAAGTTCTGGCAACAGATTGATGGCACCAGCTGTCCCTGAGCGAGAAAACAAAGCCGGACAGCTGGTCACCTGTAACTGCAACTAGTGCTGAGAGTGCAACTCTGGACAGCTATTGAGTGGGAGGGTCAGTTACTGACACATGACACACACACACACACACACATAACACACACACACACGCAGCTTTATGTCTTCTTAGTATCAACAAAGTCTATTAAAAAATCCTTAAATGCTGATAAAAAAAAATCCAGAGCTTTTTTTTTTTCAATGTAAAAGAAAATCCTTGCTTTTGAACCAGCAAATCAAGCAGCTGGATATATTTGATGTATTTCATGTCGAAATAAACAGTAGCGAGATGGAAAAAAACCCTCCTCCAATTTTCCCCCTCAAACTGTCATGCATTTAGTTTCAGTTAAGGAGAAATAGAAAGAAGAGCTCAGTCAGGGTTAACGCACAAGCGGCTCGGAGAACAGTGTCGCCCTCCTCCTCCACTCCTCCTCGTCCTCCTCCTCCTCCAGCCCGCCGTCAACCAATTACAGCACAGCCACTCTGCTCTACTCAGAGACAGAAGAATTCAGCCAATGATATGACATCATCAGATGCCCATTAAAGGAGAGGTTCTCCTTTTTTTTTTTTTTTTTCCTTTGAAGAAGAGCAAAAGAAATGTGAGGCCTTTTTTTTCCCCCCTCCGGAACTCTGTCATCGGGGGTTTAGAAACAAAGCACTATTTGTTTTTCCGTCCTTTAAACTTTTTCCGCCTTGGGCACTATTAAAAGAAATGGAAGCCGTTTATCGAATTTATAAAAGAACAACAACAAAAAAAAATTTATTAAATCAAGACGTGTAACTGATCACGGATAAGACGGTGGATCGGACGTTAGCGCAGCATTTCGGTTCTCTTGATCACTTTATTTTGTTGTTTACCTTTGTGGCATGTCGAGACGCTCAGCGAATCTTATAGACTGTTTCAGCTCCAACAAATGCTCATTATTCGTAGGTTGACCAGAGTGTACATGTGTGTTTTCTCCCCTTTGCAGAGTCTCTGCACATGTCTTTAGCAGCGGGGTGGTGAAGGGGGGTGAAAAAAAAATGACTCGAGTTGCTTTGTTTACTTGGCAACATGGTGAGCCTGTCTGACTAATGCATTCATGAGTCTATCTCTGAGGAATTTTTTCGCTCGACGTTCGCGAGGCTGATTTATAGATTGCCAGGGATTAAGACTGTCATGTTATGAAAGGCTCACAGAGAGTTTGAGGTATGACTTCATATGGTGAAAAGGAATCAAAAGGATACTTCTTGGGGAAAAGAAGTCAGAGGTGTTCTTATTTTACGATTTGAATAAAAGCAGGGTAATGACCAGTGGCAAGAGGACGACCATACGTCCTACACTTTTTACCGTCGTCTACACCTCTATATCTTAATGGTGTCCCTAATCTTCATACGATATACTTAATACTCAACCTCTCTCTCTCTCTCTCTTTCTCTCTCGGCTATTAGCTCAGAGCTCGACATTTTCTATGGCATTCCTACAAACTCTATATGCTGCGAATTTTTTCTTCAGCTTTTCAAATAGGATTCATAAAAGGTCTATAATAGTGATCCTGTATCAGTCTAGCATTAGTGTACAGCAGACCAAATGGAAGCACACACCTCTATATTCTCACTTGTAGCTTGTAATTATGTAGTTACACCCGGTATGTGTGTGTGTGTGTGTGTGTGTGTAGTGTTTTTTTTTTTTTCATGTTCCCTGAGAGCTCATCTTGGCAGGAAAAGTCACAAGTCTGCCGAGTGTACATCAGTTCATCTGTGCGCGACTGCACCACTTCCTCTCGGCAGTGTTTACATGCTGTACACGTGTTCGCCGAGTCTCCTCCTCGCCTTTTTGTGTAGCTCAGAGAAGCCGTTTAACACGTGATAACAACTGCACGCGCACCTGCGAGACGAGCAATACGTGAGCTCTCGGACCGACGAAGCCACGGGACAAGGCCACGAACCGGCACATAAACTCTTAGACATGTTGTTTCAGACTGATCACAGAAAGTAGAAAATATTTAATCTATTCACTATTAAGTCAAATCCGCAGTTTGCTGCCTGGACAAAAAAAAAAAACAGTTTGCATAATTTCACCCTTAAGGAGGGAACTAGTCAAATGCCTGAATACTGACAAAAATAAGTGCCAAATTCCTATTATTCTATTGCCATTTTTTAAAGTGCAGAACAAAAATGTCCAGGGGGGTGGAGACAGACTTGGTTTAGCTCCTCCCACCTGGGTGGAGTCAAACCAAGTCTAGGTTGTGGAATGTGTTTCATGGGGGATAACTATGTTTCATGTGTTTGATGTTCAGCATTGTGTACCTCAGAATTAAGGGCTAGGTGTTAGGGTGAGGGTTTGAGCTTAGACGGAGAAAGTTGGATCTAGCTCCGCCCCCTGGATGTTTTCAGTTCTTAAGTTATTGCATTGCACATTAAACAGCATTTACCATATTCCTGTTATCTGTCCCTGTTTTAAAACCCTGTGAATGAAGTTTACAGGAGCGTTAGAGAGGCATACATGAGTATTTCACTTTCTTATGAATTTCAGTGTCCCTACTCTGTTTTTTTCCAGCTAAATTTCCTGATCACTTTCCAGCGAAGCAGCGCTCGAAAATTTACACTCGTCACAGTCTCCGAGAAAGGGAAACTGAACACAGTTTCCCGTCAAACCAAAGCCACTTCCTGGTTTCATGGTTGACATTCTTGCAAAGGCTGCCTATTACCTTAAATAGACACTTATATTACCAGCAATGTCTATGATCGTTAATAATAGCCGTGTCCCTCCTGACCCTCTGGTAATGTTACTTGTATGCTACTTTTAATAATAATAATAATAATGGAATAGCCAGAATAGAATAGCCTTTATTTGTCACATATACATTACAGCACAGTGAAATGTTTTCTTCGCATATCCCAGCTTGCTTGGAAGCTGGGGTCAGAGCGCAGGGTCAGCCATGATACAGCGCCCCTGAAGCACACAGAGGGTTAAGGGCCTTGCTCAAGGGCCCAAGAGTGGCAGCTTGGCAATACCGGGGCTTGAACCCCCGACCTTCCGATCAGTAATCCAGCGCCTTAACCACTGGAGCCACCACTCCCCCAGGGAGTTATTTAGGGTTCTTTTGTCTCAAATGTAAAATTTGGGGCTTGCTACTGTTTCACAATATTGACTGAGACAATTGTTTAGCAGCGTCTGTGCCAGCAATGCTGTGACACAAATGCTTGTGTCTTGTTTAACGCTGTTTTGAAAGAAACGATCCCTAGAGAAATCGGACTTGAAACCACACGGTGTAAGATATTGCAGATAAAAGAAAGAAACTAACAGCTGTACACATGCTCAGACCTTTACAGTAGTACAAGGCTATCTGGAAAAAATAAATAAAATCAACAGCTGAATGAAACAGCATTGTGAGGAACTGTGCTCAGTTCAGACTACCAGGTGATAACCTGCTGCTTTATTGCATTGAAACATTGTGAGTGCTGAACCAAAGGGTATGGATACTGTGTGTGTGTGTGTGTGTGTGTGTGTGTGTGTGTGTGTGTGTGTGTGTGTGTGTGTGTGTGTGTGTGAGACAGAGAGAAGGGTTAGGAAAAAGGAACCCAATGCTCAGCATGCTGCTGTTTCCAAGGCTACAAAGATGCAGGCCAACTGCAGGTGCCGAGCAACAACAGTGTTTCCCAATTACAGCCCCTGAGAGAGGGCAGATAATGAAATCTGCCCCCGGGCAGCCCTGGGTTAACTAAATGGATCCACAGTCATTTAGAGTTAACAAAAGGCCTGCTGGGGAGGCGTCCAAAGAGCCCGCAAAAGAGGTGCTTGCCACACATGGACCCCCACGCCTGGTCATTCACACTGGCATGAGTAAAGACACACTCCAGCGCAGGACACAGGAGAGACGCTCCCAGGAGGGCAATTGATTGTCGATAATGATCTGATTTTATTATAACATTTACACAGCTAGGAAATTGGTAAATTAAAGGGCACATTGTGGTAAAAGGTTTTGCCTCTCGCTCACTCTCTCTATCTCTCACACACTCTAATAGACAAAAAGTATGGAAGCAAGCAGCGTTCCCGAATATCTTACAGTTGAATTGCCCAACAAAAGCAACATTCTTTCTCAAGATGGACTTTGGTACATAATCTGGTCCCCAGAGTCACCAGAGCCCCCACCTGTTTTGGAAGGAAGTGAGAATTAGCACTTTGCACAGCAAAAAAAAAATGTCTTGGAATGACAAATTTCCTGCAGAAATGTTAGGAAAAAAAGATGACGCCCGGGTGGTGTCATGTGCAAAGCTGAGCCTCTGTTACCACTCAGAAGTTGATTATTTCTAAACAAAAATTTTATTTCAAACTGTTGAACATCTGTGATACACTTTACTTCCTGTTTTACTTAAAGACTTATTACTACACTTTTCTTCTTAAATTTTGAAACTTTGTCTTTAAGACTTTCCTCTGGAGGAAAACCTCCGATTGTCAAAAAAATCTAAAACTGAATGCTGAATCTGGAGTTGATAAATGAACCTTTAATCTCCACACTAACAGGCTATATGGAGCGTGTGTCGTGCAAATCCATGTAGGAAGTGGTAGCTCAGTGGTTAAGACATTGGCCCTGTGATCAGAAAGTCATGAGTTTGAATCCCAACTGCCAACCTGGGCAAAGAAATCATGACCTGTTAAAACATTTGGCTAAATTGGAATGCTGTGTGCTGCCCAGGCCTCCTCACCTCACCAGGTGGTAGCTTAGTGGTTAATGCATTGGACTTTGCATCCAAAGTTGGTGAGTTCAAATTGTATGCACTAACATGAATTTGACAACGACACACATGACAATACCCCTGTTGGAATGGAAAATCAACCCTATTGAACACTATTGGGATGAAATGGAATGCTGACTGGACCTCAGGCCTCATCACCTCACCTACATCAGTACCTGACTTTACTAAACCCCTTGTGGCTAAATGAACACAAATCTTCAGAAGCAACTTTACAATCTATAGAAACCGCATCCAATTGGGATCTAAATGTGGAATGAGATCAAAAAGCACATATGATCAGGGGTCCCCTAACCTTTGTTCATATCCTGTATAAATCTGTTCAGAGTGTTCGATACTAGTGTTTGATACTAACAATACCCTGCCATCTTTTCTGCCACCGTACAAACTGTTGTTGCTCCAAGAGCCTGAGAAAGGGACCGAGTTGCCCTATTTGCCAAAGACCAATGTCCACACATCCGTTCCCACAAAGGCCCCATTGAGAGGGCAGCCAGGTTCAAACCTGTTTGAAAACCTTGTTTAGGGACACAAAAAACGAGGCACCGAGGAAAGGAGCCACAGATCCTCACGCTGCCTGCTTTCCTGCCAGCCTCCGCATACACATGCCGTTACTCTGCTGACACTTTTCTTTTTCACTTGGGCTCGCTTCAGTCGCTTTTCTTTCTGCCCCCACTTCCCTCTGTCGCTCCCTTCCTGGCGAACAATATGAGGGGAGTCTCAGCAGAGGAAGTGGCTGGGCTGGGTGTTTAGTGGGGAGGGGAGTAGAGGGGAGAGGAGGGAGTGGGCCTCGTCTCTTTCCCGTGTGAAGGACAGAGTCTGGGGCTGTGATTGTGTTCGGCGCCTGCCTGCATCTCCCACAGGAGCGCCATTAATCACCGCAGCAGGTCTCTCTCTCTCTCTCTCTCTCTCTCTCTGCCCACACCGGTGCCTCTGCATGCAGGAAACATACACAGTGTTCTCTTACACATCAAATTCTGACACCAATCCCTCACACACACACACACACACACACACACACACACACACACAAAACCTACACTCACTCGCACAACTATTTATTTACATAACGTGAGGCCAAGTCAAGTGTGGTGCAAAAGTATGCCATGAATGCAATAAAAGTCAGACTTACTGTAAATACTGTTCATTCGGAAGAGACATAAAAGAGCAGAAAGTTTCCAGGAGCTGCCAGTCCTGAATAAAGTAGCTACAGATCACACTTCTGATACAATGCATGTCCTCCTTCATACATTATTTGGAGGAAAAATGTTTGGAGACACCTGACCATTGGTTTATGAGCATCTGATTCCACATTTAGTTCCCATTTGCTGTTAGAATAAACTTCATTATTCTTGGAAGATTCTTGGTGCGCATTGTGTGAGATTCATTTAGCCACAAGAGTGCTAATAAGGCCAGGTGCTGATGTAGATGAGGTGAGGAGGTCTGGGGTGCAGGCATCGTTCTAATTTATCCCTAAGACGTTTTCATTATGGTTAAGGGCAGAGCTTAATAGCAGGAGATTTTCCACTTTAACCTATTTAAAGCAGATCTTCATAGAGCTGGCTTTGTGCACAGGGGCATTGTCATGCTGTAACAGGTTTTGGGTCTTCTAGATCAAGTGAAAGGAAAACTTTATGCTAGAGCATCCAAAGACGTCCTGTACAAATGTGTGCCTCCAACAGTGGTAACATTTTGTCGAAAAAACTACATATGGCTGAAAAGGTCAGGTTTCTCAATATTTTTGTAAATATAGTGTAATGCATTCTTAATCACAGATACAAACGTGAACAAACGTCATAAAACAACGTCACGTTCCTGGGGGGAGGTCCTCTATTTAGTGGATTCAAACTATTACCAAATGTAGTACACGAATACAGAAGCTGATGAAGCTTGTTCATATCTGGGCAAAAAGTTAAAGGCTTTATAGCAGAAATGCTACTTTTGATTTAAAATCTGCTTTCTCTTTAAATTACTTGCATTTAAATTGTTTAGATTTAGTATTTTCATCCTGGGTTACTGATCAAAAAGTCGGGGGATCATGCCCCGGTATCGCCAATCTGCCACATTTGGGGCCCCTGAGCAAGGCCCTACACCCTCAGTGCTCCAGGGGTGCTGTGTCATCACTCTGACTCCAGCTTTCTAACATAGGTGGAATATGTAAAGAAAGAATTTCACTGTGCTCTAACTACATGTGGCAGGTATTTATAAGTTTTCTGAAGCCACGGTGTAAACAATTATTTACCATCATATTCTACATATTTTGCATGTTATTTCTACAACTACCAGGCCTTTAGCTGAAGCTTGTGGCTTGTATCTACACGATTTCATGCATTGCTCCGCTGTTACATGATAAGAGCAGGATTACAGGTGTACCTAATCGACTGGTTGTTGATTGTATAATCTGGATTTCGTAATGATGGTAAAACAGTTGACGTGCGTCACGTTGTCTGTTGACATTTTCCGTAACTGCTTAATCAATAGCTATATAATAATCACGACTACGGTCTTCGACAGAAGCTTGGGTGACTCAAGAGCTCAGCCACTCTGAGGTAGATATTTTACAGGATATAGACAGATAATAAGTAAGATTTATATCACTATTAGTGGCTGTGTAGAGGATGCACATACACACACACACACACACACAACCACACACACACACACTGTGAGCGAACAGAGTGATGTTTTCCAGGTCATCTGCTTGAGAAATCCCTACAGCCATTCTATTTCCATCAGCTGCCTTGAGTCAGAGTGCATGTGTACAGACAGACTGTCTACACAAGAGGACACCTCTTAGGTCATTTTCTATAAAAAGTCAAGAGGCTCCCGTTACTGTGGCTCCCGGATGCCACCTGATCAACACTGTATGGACATTTAGATGCAAAGATCTAGTGATCAAGATTAAAAAAAAAATTTTATCTTGATATTTATGATACATGTATTTCGTAAAAATGGTTGATGAATCCAGAAAGGTGATCGAGGTAACACAAACAAATGTGTTATATTATATATTCAAATAATTTGAAGGTGAAGGGAAGGTGGTAGCTCAGTAGTTAAGGCTTTGGACTTTAAATCAGAAATCCACAAGCCCACTGCCACTGCTGGGCCCTTGTGGAAGGCCCTTAACCCTCCCCTGCTCAGTTGTAGGTTCCTCTGGATAAAGGTGTCTGCCGAATGCCGTAAATGTGTCCAATACTTAAAAAATAATTATATGATTGCCGATTATTGGACCCTAATTGAAGTAGCTGTTTAGCAGGATCCTGATTTTGCATCCCACTGCATGAGCGACTGTCTGACACATAATATATTATTATATTAATGATTAACGATTAATCAGTTAAAAACTATGCTATGAATGCGAGTGTCATAAGTCGTCTTCTTATGAATGACTTGTTTGTCATTGACTCAGTGTTGCTGATGTGAAGTGTCCCTTCGTTACCAAACACCAAGTAACTAAATTAGTATACAATTATGATTCATTCACAAACTGTTCAACATCAAACTGTTAGTTACTTTAAAACTAATCTTCATCTGGGAGATCACAGGGGAATGTATGTGAATATTTGATCTGTTATCTGGTTGCATCAGATTTATTGCGTAACTCAACCGGAGGAAAGCTGTTGCTATCAAACATTGTTTACTTAATCAGTCGGTGCAGATCAAACAGATCAAAACAGATCATACAGGCATATTGATGGAGTGTTTGCAAAGAAATTTAATGATTCTTTGTAAAATTATATTTAGTACATTTAAAATACAAATATACAGTAGTTTATTTTGATGCACGGTGTAGCTGCTGTATTTTTATGTTTATTTAAATACACTTGAAATGTGAAGTTTTTTGATATTTTATTTAAAAATACATTTTAAAATATATATATTAAAAATACAAAGGCTACTATAGCTTGCACAGAGCACTTATTATTACTTGCGGGCTGTAACATACTCGAGTCCATCACAGCCTAAAAGTGTGTGTGTTCCATTAATTATACTCGACGTTTCGCTCCGCTGTCAACACATTTATCTGAATATTAGCAGGTGTTTGTGTTGCTCTGTAACTGGCATAAGAAAAAAAATAAAACAGAAGAAGAAGAAAACGAATAGGACAAAGAAGAAAATCCTGATTTAATAAATAAATAAATAAATAAATAAAAAGTAAAAAGTAAAACACTTTTCATAATTTATATAAAATTATAAATATTACTAAACATTTACTTAACAATATTTAGATATTTGGATAAAATAATAATAAGGATATTTTTACATAAATATATTGCAAGATCTACATAAAGATTTACATAAAACCCTTACAGTTTATTTAATACAATAACAATGATCACGAGATCTATCTATCTATCTATCTATCTATCTATCTATCTATCTATCTATCTATCTATCTATCTATCTATCTATCTATCTATCTATCTATCTATCTATCTATCTATCTATCTATCTATCTATCCATCCATCTATCCTCTCTTTGGTTGATTGTGTGATTTAATTGACTGAAACAATAGAAGATATTTGAGTTTCCAAATAAATCATACATTATTTTTTCTATTTCGTTATTCTCCCTCAATTGACAAAGCTGTAAAAGTATATGTTGTTTGCAGCTAACCCTAACCCCCCCTGGAGAGATGTTCACCGCTCAACCATGACACGAAACCACAGGGTGCAAGTTCTCACAGACTAAAACTGCAACAGTGCATTTATACACAGTTTCAGGCTTTTGTAGTAGTTTAAGTTCAGTGAAGATATGTAAGTGTGTGTGTGTGTGTGTGTGTGTGTGTGTGTGTGTGTGTGTGTGTGTGTGTGTGTGTGTGTGTGTGTGTGTGTGTGTGTGTGCATGGGGTGGCCTGTGTGTGGTGTGATGAATGAATGCGAGTGAAATGTATTGTCCTGTCAGTGTGTTGTCAGAGAAAGCTCCCAGTCCATCAGTGGTGATTAATCAACTGCTGGAAGAGTGTTAATCATTTCAGCGACTCACCAACACGAGCGATTGTAATCCATCTGAAATGGGCCGCAGATAAACCTAACGACACTCATAAAAATACAGAGGGATGTAACGAGAACGCTCGTTTTTACATCTTGAAAACTAAAGTAATGAAGCTTTGGTGATAAAGATTATCACCTGGTTCGACTGCCTGAGTAAATAAGTGCTGGATGAATGGGAGTTGTTTAATCATGAGCGCCTGGATTCCATTCTAATGGCGATCTTGCGAGAGCCTCGTCGGGACACGCCGTATTGCGCTGGAAGTGCGGAAACAGAGCGTGTCGATTGATCTCGACACCTGAGAGGTGCGCGTTTATTTCCAATGTGATCGAGTTAAAAGCCACTCAGTGCCTGGTGCTTCAGTTTTACAGTAGGTACTCCAGTGTGTAAAGTTTAGCACATCGAGGGCATGAAAATATCTGTTATTATTGTTAGCTCGCATATTATTATGAGAGACGCACGTGCTACAACGTATGGTCAAAAGTTTGCGGACACCAGAGATTCCTATGTGCTTTTTGAAACCTACCCGTTGAGGGGCCAATGTGCTGTTGTAATACACCTTCGTGCCAATAGATTTTGTGGAGATTTGTGTGAGATTCTTTTAGATACAAGAGTGTTAGTAAAGTGAGGCACTGATGGGGTGAGGTGAGGAGGCCTGGGGTGTAGTCAGCGTTCACATTCATCCCAAAGGTGTTCAATAGGCTCGAGGTCAGAGCTCTATAGCAGGAGATCTTCCACTCCAAGCTACGGAATGCATATCTTCAATTGTGTGGCTATAATTGTGTGGCTAAAAGTTTTGTGGAACATACGCCTGGAAAAAAGTCAGGCATCCAAATATTCTTGTCCATACAATGCATTTTACGCATATTAACCACACGATATGTTAAGACACAAAACCGAGACATAAAGCACTTGACTGGTATTAAAATAAACTGTTTTTACTCTCGCACACAGAAATCCCATGAGCTGCATCTGAAGTGGGCTGTAAGCAAATAACACGTTTCCTTTTCATCTGATTAATGCATCACTGACAGATGCTGTGAGGATTAGGGTTAGATTAGTGTCCTTTTCTTCTGACTCTGTTTTCCTCCATTCCTATTCCAATCCAGCAGCCAACAGCCTGGACTCTTTCATGAAACACACACACACACACACACACACACACACACACACACACACACACACACACACACACACACACACACCAAGGTTACAAGGCTTCATCAACATGTTTACAGTTAGCGTTTCTCTTTCAGCGCACAAGAGCGTTCGTCTCGTTGCAGCAAAATATGCGATTTCATCATCGGGATTACGAGATTACGCTGAGCGCTGAGCTTCCTTGGACAAGAATGTTCAGTTTGGAAATGCAGCAGGTGATGAATTATTCACACTCGACCCCTCTCCGAATGCTGAAGCCGTATTTTCATTATTTTAATTAGCCCCTATCAATTAGTGCTACGCTGGCTGAGATCCAGCATTGACCAGAAAGTCCATCTGTCCTTCTGAGACACCAGAAAAGTGCACTCACTCACATTTACATGAGATTCCACTTAGCCTAAATGCCTCCGATCGCTTAGGACTGTTTCTTCTTTTTTTTAATTGCAGTAAAGATACAATAAACAAGGCACTGTGTGAACAAAAGTATTGGGACACCTGCTTTATTCCAGCCATGTATCGTTCTTTTTTCATTTACTTGAACTAGGAGACCCAAACCTGTTTCAGCATGACGATGCCCCTGTGCACAAAGCCAGCTCTATAAAGATATGCTTTACATGGGTTGGAGTAGAACTCTTGCTATTAAACATCTTTGGGATGAAATGGAATGCTGACTGCACCCCAGGCCTCTCGACCTCACCTTCATCAATATCTAACTCTCACACAAATCTCCACAAACACACTTTAAAACCTATAAGAGTGAAGCTTATTTTTGAGAACAAATCTTTGGCCATATAGCACACATTAAAATATAATTTTTTATATTTTAAATGTGATTTAATATATCAAATATAATTTAACCCCACTGATGAAATACCTGTAAAACAACCACAAACCCCCAGTTGGGAAACTGTAACTGTTTACTTACTTTTAAAAACAATGCTGAAACAAACAATTCTGCATTTGTCTTTTTCATGAACCTTGATTTTCAAAATGGCTGTTACAAATACACGAGAAATCAGTTGAAAATACAACAGAACTGCAGCCAGAGATGAAGAGATAAAAAAGGAAAAGATTAAGCTGTTTTTCTCCCTCACAGTGGATATGAGATGTGCTAATTTAGGCTTAAGTGTGGTCAGCAGGCATTGCTCTGTGTGTGTGTGTGTGTGTGTGTGTGTGTGTGTGTGTGTGTGTGTGTGTGTGTGTGTGTGTCTACTAATAACTGCCAATGCAATAAGTCTGTTTTTGGAAACCACCCGCTGAAACAGATGTGCATTCTCAGGGCAGACAGATAACATTGGCAGATTAAAAGCATCTATTTCTCAAACTGCAGCATCTTCCTGCAAACTCCCTGCATTCGTAAGATTTTAGGAGCACTGCACTGAAAAAATCCTCACAACAAAAAAACTGCACTAGGCAAATTTCCTATCTGATTACCCCGTTCTGGATTGATCAAACAAATGCTAATAATCAGACCGTAATGTTTCCAGGATCCTGAAGGTGGTTTCATTTCCTTCAGCCATGTGAGTGGCTTCTGCCAAACGTTTACACCAGCTGAAGATTTATGAGTCGTTTGAATATCGAGGCAGGTGCGACGTGGCGATATGTAAATGAAGCAGGATGATGAGATAAAATATCTATTGCAGGAGAAGTGATATTCAGGAGTAGTGAAATAACACCGACAGGGGTAAAGCAATACACACGAGGCTTAGTTTGGCGGGCGTGTATTTATAGCTGCTATAAAAGAACTACCTAATGGACTACCACATTCATTTCTTGTCAAAATACACAATGTTTGGTGCAATGCAGCAATTTTCCAGGCTCAGTTCGGCCTTTACGTCACTTTACATCATTACATTTTGTTCATGCTAGCAAGTTATTGCTAGCATGGACCTGTAGCAATATTGTTGTCAATTATGGAGCTGCAATTTCCTGTGCAGTTTTTTTTTTTGTTGTTCGGTTTCAGATTAGAAATGGTAGTAGAAAAAAATGTGTATAATTTGCATGAATGTACATTGCATTTGCTCAAAATACATTCGTGTTTGAGTTGTACAAACCTTCCAAAGTTTATTTTTCTTGCTCTAATGACTCTATACAATGAAAGGGGTTATTTGTATCATGAAAGTATAAAAAAAAATTCATATCAACTTAGAAATTCTATGATTTTTCTACATTAATGCATTAACAGGAAGTTACTGCTGGTAAGAAATAATGTTGTAAATGGGAACTTAGGAATCGCAGGACTACACATGCTATTTGGTCTTTTGAGTAAATTAGTTTTATTTTGCATAAAATTTAAAGAAATCATACACTAAATGCTGTTGTCAGTGAAATAGTGTCTCGGTATCGTGTATATATAATCGTGCGACACTAGCATGGACCAGTCGTGGACCAAGTACACAAACAATGTACTTGAGTTAAAGGAGAGATACACTTGGTAAAATATTATTTCAATAAAAGTAAAAGTGCTTCCTTTAAACTTTCACTTGAGCAGAAGTACAAAATAAACCTTCAAATAAACGTAAGTATTGAAATTACTATGATTTATGTCTAAATGTTCCTATTATCATTTTTGTCACATGACTTAATCAACTCTGTTTATGTGAAAAGACTCTAATGTTACTCTTGGCACATTAATCTATTAAAAGAATGATATTAATGACTCAAAAACTGATTGATATCTAATACAATGATTAAATTAGAACCTACTTTTAAAAACAAAATCATGCAAATAAGGCCAGTTGGGTTGAGTTGTTGTGGCGGGTTCGAGTGAGGAGTTTCTTTTATCATTAATTCCTCTCCAAATGTTCTGCTTGCTGTTGAACTGATGATGAAATGTATGTTGCCAAGTAGATTCTGCCAAGCGCCAATCAAAACAAGTTTAAAACAGAGCGTACGCTCTACACTGATTGGAGGATTGACCGGTTAAGTCAATTTTAATCAGTTTTATTCACTCATAAATAAAAAGGAACGACTAGAAATTAAGAGATTTGACTTTGAAATGTAGTGAAGTTAAAGTAAAAGTCTCCCCAAATAGACATACTTCAGTAAAGTACAGATACGCAAAAAAGCAAATTAAGTACAGTAAGGAATTGCATTTACTTCGACTACCTCGCCTCCGTTGTCCCTTCAGCCATCCACTCCTTACAAAACGTTACAATATATATATAATGATGACCTCAATGCATTTACACAAAATTACTTCTGGCAGGAAAATAACTCATAAATCAAAAAAAAGCTTTTTGACACAAAAGACAAGTGTGAAAACTGCAAGTGGCTGAAAAACTGCTTTGTCATCAGATTAACACACACACAAAAAAGACACTGCTGAAAGAGTGTATGATTTCATCATCTGTTCCAGAGTGCGAGAGTTGAAACAGATCGTGTGTCAGGGTGTAGGCTCACTTGACCTGTTTGGGGTTTGAAGACCTCAGTTCTCCATTTCATTGCTTTCACCAAGAGGTGCACTGTCCCCACGCTACTGTACAACCGCAGCCACAACGATAAGAAGCGGCGCAGTTGTGCGGTGTTGTGTTGTATTTCAGACTGCATGCTGCATCAGTAGTCACAGCACATGACCGTGTGGAATATTTCTGGAGTGAGACATGTTCGCCGAGTCCCCCGTTAGACACCCTTTGTTTATTTAAAAAATGACCGCGGAGGTAAAGAGATCACCTAAAATAACACTTCCTTCCCAGGCTGCAATTTAGGAATAGAGCTGCTTAATGATCGGAGCCAGCCTGAAGGCAGTGAAAAAGTGGCTTTGGACTGATTTCACTACAAACCATTAAACAAAGCCAGTTTAATGTCCTCTTGTCAATGAAGTCTAAATATTTATGTCTATAATGCACACTTTATCTACTCGAAAAGTGCTCTCGGGTAGGGGGCAGTAAGTGATATTATATATATATATATATATATATATATATATATATATATATATATATATATATATATATATATATATATATTTATTGTCATGTCGTCACAAGGACACCATGTGCTCGAGACAAACCCTTGCTTTGTTTTCAGTGAACCTTCGTCCTCACCTGCAATCAGAGCAGGCATGGCGCTCTGCCAAGCCTGTACTTGGCGTCAACCCCTGAGATGCAGTACCCTGTGCTCTGGAGAGACCCGGCCCCTGACAAGGATTTGTGAGCCTCATGGGATTAACCTCCCTTTCTTTACACAACACTGATGAGGATAAAGGAGCTCTGCGGTGCAGGAGCACTTCCAAAGCTTTCCCAATGCAGCCCCCAATCCACCACTTATACAATACAGAGGGGCCCGAAACAGCTGGAGTTGGACACATGTGTCTGAGTAAGATTACTTCGATTCATTATCGGCAAACTAATAAGGCTGTGTAGTATTTAATAGCAGATTTGCTCAGCATGCACCTCGTGCCTCGCACTGTACATTCCCAAGCCTTGATATAAATCCCGGTAAGACTTCTATTGCATCCTGCAGTGAGGGGAGAAGACAATCTTGGACAACTGAAAGTAATTAGGATTAAAAAACAAGTATGACCGTTCCAGAAACAAATACATTGATACACTTGAGTATGGTACCGTATAATACTACCATTATAGTACTTTTTCACTACACAGCCAGAACCTTGAATTATTAATATCCTGTTTAAGTGTCTGTTGTGTCTGTTTCCCGTGCAATACCATTACCTGGTAAAGCAACAAAGGATCGCCGTGTGTTTTGGTGAGATGACCGATGTTCCCTACAATGTCGTTTTTTGCTGCGCTAAGCCTATTTCCATTAGACAGAGAAGAAAAACCATATAAGCCATGCTTATTGTTAAAGCACCGCCCCAGATAGTCTGAGAAGACAAACCTGCAATACAAACTTAATGTAATGGGTGTTTGTCAGAGACATAAAACAATTAACACAGCTTTTTAAGCTCATAATTTCTGACTTGATGCTGATAATCAAGTTTACCTGCACAGTGCACCTATCTAAACTGAACTGTCAGTTACTCTACCTGAGTAATGCATGATTAAAGCATCATCAATCATTATCACTCGTTTCTGTTGCTTGCTTGAATGTCAAACAGCGTTCTACAACTCATGGTTTTTCTTTTTGTACTGTGCAAACAGTGAAATAAAAAGCGGTGGTGTTTATACTAATCGAAGCTGAATACAAGATGAATATCGATAACAAGAAAGTAATACTGTCTTTAAAATCTATTAATTCATCCGCCAGTGTTGTACTATACAGCACAGTAAAATCCTTTCTATACATATACCTGTGATGTTAGGAAAGCTGGGGTCAGAGCGTAGGGTCAGCCATGAGACAGTGCCCCCTGGAGCACAGAGGGTCAAGGGCCTTGCTCAAGGGCCCCAAGAATGGCAGCTTGGCGATAACAGGGCTTGAATACCTGACCTTCCGTTCAGTAACGCAGAGCCTTAACCACTGAGATCTTGAGTAGTATTTTGCCTACAGAAGCCCAAAAAAAGGGCATTTTGAAATGATAATCTAATTAGAACCATCAAACGCATGCTACACAATATTGAAATGTGCTGGAATTATAGCTAAACACACACATTTACGGTTCTTATTCAGAGCAACTTACAATTACCTCGTTTATACAACGGAGGAGTTGAAGGTGGTGCTGGTATTTGAACTCATGACCTTCTAATCAGCAATGCAACATCTTCACCACTGAACTATCATCTCCCTGCTAGGTTAAGTCTGTCTGAGTGTGTAATAAAAACGTTTTCTAAAAGAATTCAAATATAAGGTTTATAAAGACAGCAAAATAAATAAACAAAAAAAATTCCCTGGTATGTTTCACAAGAGGAAACACACATCAAGATAAGGAACATCATCCAGAGTGTCAAGCTAAATGATTTAAAAGGAAAGCTCTTGGTGGCACGGCTCATTAAACATGCAGAAGAAACACAGTGCCTTTTCCAGCAACACTGGCCAAAGGTGCCGAGGCTCAGGACAAAGCTGCAACCAGGCTAGAAAGGGGGTTACTTAAGCTCGACTCGGGGTCTCATATCGGGTTCCTCAAGAGCATAGGGCAATTTAAAACAGTTATGCTCTCCTGTCAGATGAGGTATAAGTCGGACTTTGATCTTTCCCCTGAGCTTTGATCAGGGACTTTGAATTCGAGCGTGTGGCTCTCATTTGGACATTAGACAGAGCGGTTTTAGACGGCGCAAAATTGAGGATATGAAATACGCCTTTGACTCTGGTCTTTGGTGTACTGTGAGTAATTCAGTAAGTAGTGGGGTTTCTCACCACGGAAATACATACAGCCCCGAGTCTGCACTTGATCTGCACCTGAAATGTGTTTAAATATGTTTTCTCTCACTTCTAAATCCCACTTGCATGCCCATGACAGTTGGTGGATAATATGGAGGATATTTACTAGCAAAATTGCAACAAGATGACAAGAGGGGAAGAATTCATTACTGAAACATCTTATTTAAAACTAGGTGGCGGAGCAAAACGACGCTCAAAACTTATTCGCAAGCTTCACTTAAAAGCTGGTTCTGTTCTGATGTAGTGTACTTTAAACATTCGACCGTGCAACAATACAGACTGAAACTAGCATCTAGCTAACCAAAACTAGCGGTCAATTGCAAGTAGCTTAGCAAAGAAAGCTAGCCTGCTAGAGTTATTGATAGATCCTAATGTTGCTGATGATCTTTTCAAATCACAGATTAATACAGTCAGAGTTGTACATTTTGCCAAGTGCATTGTTCACATTATGAGCAGCCATGTTGATTTAACAGCACTCTGTACAGTAAACAAAAGGAACTGGTAGTTAAGAAGACTACCCCAAGTTCGGGGGGATTTTTTTGGCATTAACTGGATAATACAAGTTTCGTCTTCACCACGAATGTAGCTTTCTCTCCTTCTTCCAAACATTAGCTTATTCAAAAACCCACCCACCTTTTATCACTATCTATATTTGAATATAAATGACCTCTCACTATCGTCTTGCACTACTCAAGCTGCTCCCTGTCATATCCTCACATTCAACAAAACACTAGTAATTATTTCCTGTATATTTTAGGAGTAAACCATTACAGTAGCATAGGACTGTGCAAAGCTGTGTAGATTATTCAGGGAAAAAAAACAATTAAAAGCATGTTGAACAATAAAATAAAAAGGAAACTTCAGTTGAAACTAAACTTTAGTGGATGATCTTGCATGAAACGACTGCACTGAAAAATCTGTTCGATTGGCTGAGAATGTAGAAGCGTAATGGAGCTGTAAATGAGGAAGCACGACAGCAATTCTTCGAAAACACAAAAAGAGCTCTGAGCACTCCATCAAACAAGGTTTTAAACCAGAGATCTTATCAGGTGTTAAAAGGAACTGAGGAACAAAGCGTGGGCCACCCTTTTGCTCTGCGCTCTGAAACGTTAACAGAGAAGGGAGGAAGGAGGGGGGACGGGGAGGGTGGGACTAGATGTTACTTGTTTAGCAAGATGTAGAACATCTCCTTCTGGCCAAAGTCTTTGTGTGTGTTCATTTAAAACATTGTCTACTCAAAACCTTGTAGAAACCAGGTGCCCCCTCGAGAGTCACTTTCTGGATTTCCGCGAAACCTTAGTTACAGTGTCACACAATACAGGAACATCATGCTCATGTTAACCTTTAAACGCTTCTCTAGGACTATTTTCCTGTGGACTTTGTGATGTAATTTACAAATACACAAGACCAGGACATCTCTGTTTGGGTATCAGGTGAGAAACTTTGCTTTACAATGACATTTATCTGAAGTTAACAGCTGATGAAGGATCTACACTTGGTTCTTTATGATTGTTTTCCAATGCCAAGCCGACATATATTCATTATAACGCACAAAATATGCGTTCAATTTTTAAACTTTAGTTTAACAAACTTCAGAAGTGCTACACAGATGGTCCAACTGCAGAAGGTATGTAACTAAAGCCTCTCTTGGGAGCAGGGATGGGGAGAGAGCGATAGAGAGAGAGAAAGAGAGAGAGAGAAATAGAAAGAGAGAGAGAGAGAGAGAGAGAGAGAAGCCTCTACCTGGTTTGCAGTTATTTGCAAGGAAGAGGAAGTTGTAAATCAATCCCACCCTGAGAAGCTTTCAATGGGGAACTAGGAACATCTAAAGGAAGTCTATCCGTCAAGCTCAATTAGATCCCCTGCTATAAATATTTCCTCCTTAAACGTAAAAACCTGAGTAAGAAATAAAGGGATAAAGTAATGCTCAGCGATTCTTCATCTTCATCAGCAACATCTCAGTCTTTTTCCAAGGAGTTTTATCTCGCCTATTATCAACTTGAATTTCACCAGAAAGTTCTTGGCAGGGTTTTTTTTTTTTGCTTGTCTGAAGAGGCGTTCTAGCTAGTTAAGCCATCATTCAGCCCTCATTTTCGAAAATCCATTGCCATTTTAGATGCTATCGCCACCCCTGTCGACAAATCCGAGATCTTATCGAGGGAGCGAGAGAATGTACTCTCATACAAGAGGACCCACACATACACTGTAAAAACTATACTGAGGCCTTATAGACCCATCAAATTTTAATCAAATGGACAAATCCGAACCTGTGTCATCGGTGCCTGAGCTCATCAGGGGCTACGAGGAAGACGACAGGCTGGTAATTGCCTCAGAAACAAACAGGAACCTAAACAAGCCATTATCTGTCCATCCCCAGGCAACTGAAGTGCTGCGTTAAAACCATGGAGCGCCTGCGAGAGTGTCATCCAGTTCAACTCTCTCTGTGTTAACAAAACGAAGGGGGCTCTCTCCTTTAACTACTCTCTCCGCCAGAGACAATTTGGTGGGCACGGTGCCAAAGGAGCAAAGGGGAAACACTGTGCCCCGGGGATGCCTTTGACACCTACAGGCTGGGCAAAAATATTCCATCTTGTAATACGAATTCAAATAAATTTGATTCTTGGTTAGTCATCTTTTTGCCGTTTTTTTTTTTTTTATAGGACAAATAATACATCAATAAAGCTGTAAAAAATAAGCAAACAAACAAGAGCAAAAAAAAAATAGTTTACACAAGTTTTGCTAGCTTTTTTTTTCCAGGGCTTCTTCTTCTTAAGGCCAGTAACCCTTGGTAAATTTAGGTTGCTGGGAAACAATCCACAAGTTGCCCAGATACACAGCTGGCAGGTTGGAAACAGAAACATGGAATAACCTTCTCCTAATTCCACCGAGAGGGAGCGGTCAGTAATACGAGCTCCAAAATGAAGAAATGTGCTGCAAATTGGAGAGTGAGGCCAGAGGACTAAGGACACACGGCTCACACTCACACTCGATCGTGGCACTGCTTTAACAATGTTTCCTCATGTAGGTCAACGAGACTCCAGACTCATGTAACATCCTATTATGTCCTGAGCTCGAGCCACATGACTCATGGACAGTACTTTGTTATATGTAGATCAGTCGGGTTCCAGACTTGTATAACCCTATGTTAAATAGGTCTGGTCCAGGTTTATATATATATATCCGCAGAGCCTCAGGAATAGCAGTGCAACAGGCAGGCTCATAAGCTTCAAGAGATGATTAGGGGAAAAGGGGGTGTGATTTGTACAGCTCTGTCTGTAACCTATGCAAATGACAAGAACAGGCCAGTCCAGACCACCCATGTCCAACATCTCAAGCCCTTTATTTCTCTCCTCACCACTAGCACAAAGAGGACAAGGTTAATTCATGAACATTATCACAGAACAACGAAGTCTTTCAAATCTGTGCAAAGAGATGTAGCAACCAAGACGGGCTGCGGTGTGCTATTGGTCTTCCATCGTCCAATAGCAAGATGGAGCCGAGAGGCTCCAATCAGAATTTGACTGTTTGAAACAAAGGAATGCTGCCTTGCATTTGATTAAACCAGAGCCGAGTAAAAGTCTGAGAGGGTGTGTATTCCATTCAACGTACACATTCCCAGCTAACGGTGCTGCCTTTTGTTTTCGAAAGGAAGCCTGTTAAGTCTAAGGAAGTACCTAACACCTGACATGCCTGTATGCCGAACATCCTTTGCTTGGCTGAAGGATTTCAAAAGCTTGGAAAATGTGCAGGAAGGTTTTATGAGATGAGTTATGGAAATGACTCTGAGTGGAGACATTCTTCAGACTTAAGAAGTGAAAAGAAAGCGTGACACAGACTGTCAGTCATCCTGGAGAGAAAGCACAGAGGAACCAGAGAGAGGGAGAGGGAGAGAGAGAGAGAGAGAGAGAGAGAGAGAGAGAGAGAGAGAGAGAGAGAGAGAAAAGCAGGGGGGAATGTGTATTCACAGACTGGTGATTAGCATGACATATTTAGCACATTTTGATGAGTGGGCACGCTCTTTTAATTGACGAGCTCAATTTTGCATACTATTTTAGTGCAATTTGTTTTTATTTTTTTTATTTTTTTAAAAAAAAGGATAATAAACAAATTAAAAAGAAAAAAAACTACACAGTGTCACTCCCACCCACATAGAGTAAATCTCTTTGTCTCTGCTAACTCACCAACACAATTAACTCGTCCTAATAGCAAAACGCAACCTGATGCAACTAAAACACTTTGCTAGAAATCATTTTTATTTATTTATTTTTTTTTAAATTTCTCTCCCCCAGCTTTTGGATTTGCATTCATTTTTCGCCTCAGTCAGCCCTGAATCGACGCGTTCACCCGAATCCACCTGCGTGTATTTTTAATCTCTTGATACAATAAGCTCAATATAATGCTCGTGTTCGGGGAGAGAACAATGGCGCCATAGCGC
Source organism: Silurus aristotelis (assembly GCF_946808225.1). Lineage (NCBI taxonomy): Eukaryota > Metazoa > Chordata > Actinopteri > Siluriformes > Siluridae > Silurus > Silurus aristotelis. The sequence continues at coordinate 3,633,972 of NC_139598.1, read as the reverse complement.
CGGGTTGCATCAGTGTGATTAAGGTGCTGTGTAGGTGTGTTCTTTTCACTGTGCTCTGCTTAGGGAGCACTGACAGTAATGGTGGAGCCCCGTCCAGACCCCCGCTGCTACAGGAGTGACACACTCGCACACCTCCAATTCTCTCCTGAAACCAGCCGCATCTGTCAGGAGAAGCTGTCAGAGCTCTCTAATTACTGCTCAAATGATCACCGAACGTGTATGATTACAGTCACCTCACGGACGAAATGAACAGAGGGTTCATGGCTTGGCCTTATTTAATCGATTTCGCCAATGACAGTGTTCGAGATAGACGTATTACTTTAAACACTGTGATCCGTGCTGGAGTTAAACCCACCTGTCACAATGGGATGTTAACTTCAGAATATTGTCTAACATTGTTTTCCCCTCAGGATTGAATTATTAGCTTTTACTTTCTGTTATAGGAATTAAACATTCAATTTCAATTCAATTCATTTTTATTTATATTGCGCTTTTAACAATGAAGATTGTCTCAAAGCAGCGTTACACAGATAATGTGGTGAAAATAGAGGCATAAGATGTTCTTTATAAGTGTAAGTTTGTCCCTAATGATTGAGTCTGTGGCGACTGTGGTGAAGGAAAAACTCCCTGAGATGGCATACGGAAGAAACCTTGAGAGGAACCAGACTCAAGGTGAAACCCATCCTCATCTGGGTTGCACCAAATGTCCATTTATTACAGCTTAACTATGTTGAGGTTGTTCCACGACCAGTGTTTCTGTCCTTTTCCTCTAATCAGATCTGCTTCGTTCATCCCGGTGCCCTACGTCTGGATGTTGTTCTCTCCGAATTGGAGGCAACTCTGTGCAGCTGAGGATGGTTTCGCATCAATGGCCTGGGGATCTATGAGAGCAACACATGATCTTTGAGGATGGATTTGAACTGTAGTTAGGGTCAACAGTCTACTACAGTAGCTCAGGACTACAGGTTTCATTCAATCGCCCATCATTTCACACCTAAACAATGATGGAACTGTAGTGAATGTACATTCGATGTTAGGGATGAGGATGAGTTCCCTTATGAGTCTGGATCCTCTCAAGGTTTCTTCCTCATGCCATCTCAGGGGGTTGTTTTTTCGCCACAGTCGCAACTGGATCGCTCATTTAGGACAAATTTACAAGGAACAAACTTATACACTCTTTTATCACGACTTCATCTCTGTACAACTGCTTTGAGACAATGTGCATTGTTGATAGCGCTTTACCAATAGAAATGAATCGCCATGGATTTCTTTGTATTTCTAATAAAACCCAGGGAAAACCCTTTGTTGAAAACCCTCAGACTTCTATACATGGTCTCACAGATGTACAGAAAGTTCCCAAGCATCCTCCAAAAAGTCCCTTCTCACTTATCTAAAAAAAAAAAAAAGGGAAATGGGATTTAACCTCAATCTGCCTCCAATCTCTTGTTATTTTTCTGTATTAACCACACTGACTTGATTATTTGTGTAGAAATCTTCTCTTCACCATGTAGACAGATCCAGAGAGGAAATGCGCAGACATCAGGGACTCTAATTCGATTTCTGTGTAGTCGAGACCCTGATGCTTCCAGGACATGAAGGCCCTGCCCACACACACACACACACACACACACACACACACACACACACACTTTTGTAGATGTCATCACCCTTGTGAAGATTTAGATAACTTTCCAAAAAAAAAAACTGCTTCCTATACATCACTGTATATTGTAATTAGCAAAAAGCCCATGGTTCCTCTCAATAATTTTTCCCCTGGGAGTTGTTTTTTTTGTTCTCACCACTATCACTTCTTATGGATTGACATGCCTCTTGATAAGAGCTGCTATGCAAATGACATGAACTGTTTTGTAAATGAATCCTACGTGTGAATGTTTCCTTTAAGCCATTTACAGTGCTTGAATTCATAACCAATCAAGGGTTTTTTGCTAGAAGATTTTTTGCTAGATGGCCACTTGTTGGATACTTCTGGTTGAGGAATTTTACAGTCAGAGGTGTTTATATCCGCACGTGAACAGCAAAACACAGCAAACACTCAAGAACGGAAAATGTGAGCATAGTAAAGATCAGAACGTTTGCAGGGTGGGGCTACCCCAGGAACGCTCACATGCTTTTTTTTGGAAACTTCAAAGAATTCCTTGAATGGAGTAGGGGGGAGAAGAAATCTGTCTTGTTTTTTCTCCCTCCTCCCCTCCTGCTACTACGCGACCAGCTCAGTCAGAGGCCAACCCCCTGCGTCAGTCACGAGGAGACAGAATCCATCGGTTCAGCCAAGGTTGTGCTTTCTCACTACTCGTGCTTTACATTGATGTGACACCTAGCCAGGTCCGAGCTGAGATAAGCTTATTCACTAACAGCTGCAGCCACACAAGCCCAGAGACCGAAGGAGGGGATTATCGCCGTCGTATATCATAGACGCGGAACGAGGAGAAAACCTGTCATCTTACTAAGAGTTCTTTCCTCTGGCAGAGCCTCCTGGCATTGTGTCACACACTCTGAACTCGAAAAAAAAAGGAGGGAGGTAGTGAGGGGAGGATGGGGGTGCTAGGGGTTGGATTTTTTTTCTCCTGCCAAATCCTTTAGTCCAAAGTACAGAGAGTAAAATAACTCATTTGCTCCATTATTCCACCGTTCCAGCGAGATTTACTGCATCCTTTCGAGCCGATCGGATGCTTTACAGTGCCTCGTACTTCACTCACACAAAGAGAACACACATAGAACATACGAACACAATGAATCCCACAACACAATGCGACAGCTCGTGAGAAAAGAGGGAAGAAATTCAGCTCATGGAAAGTACATGTAAAAAAAAAACTCCACTGTTTCCTAATATGCAAATCTGCACTCAGTTCTGTGATATTGTCTGATGCAAGCGAACATCGATGTGTATTCAAATAGTTTGACCTTCACTCTATGGTAATGATAAAAAGCACTTTAAAAACAAATATGAACGCTCAGGTTTCACATGTACAGAAAGTCACACACTCTTGGTGCTGGAGCCTTGAATCTTTAATATGCAAAAACCTCATTTTTTTTTTTAAGAAAGAAAAATCGCACCTCACGTTCTGGCTCTTGTGATGCTCTGCGATTTGCCTGATCAAAGCTATGGTGCAGATTTATCCTCTTACAGCAGACGAGGCACGAAGCCTATGTTCTGCCTCTCAGCAGATATTAACCTACACACGTCCTGTTAAATGACATGCGGTTCTTTGAGATAGCAAGTGTTTCACTAACATTTTACTCAGCCGTGGTGTCATAGAAGTATATGACACCTGCATAAGGTCTTCATGGCAACTCGGTAATATATAAACAAACGGTAATATAAATACAGGATTATGTAAGTACTTATGTATATATATATATATATATATATATATATATATATATATATATATATATATATATATATATATATATATATATATATATATATATATATATGTGTGTGATTTTTTTTTTTTTTTTACAATAAAGCACAATGAAATAAAGCAATAATTACTGTTGATTATTTCCCTATAAATGCATATCCTGCAGCATTTAATTTCCTCATATACGGCAGCAAATTGGCAACAATTACAATTTTCTATTTCTATTATACACAATAGGGTGTGGAACGAGGCCTGGGGTTCAGTCAGCATTTCATTTAATCCCAAAAAGTGTTCATTAGGGTTGAGATCAGAGCTCTATAACAGGAGATCTTCCACTCGAACGCATGTAAAGCATATCTTCATGGAGCTGGTTTTGTGCACAGGAACATAATTATGTTGGAATATGTTTAGGTCTTCTAGTTCAAGTAAGGGAAAGAACCAATAATAGCTGGAGAATAACAACATGGTGTACTTTTTTAGCGTTTCACCGTGACCAAATTTATTCCTGTCCTCAATAGTTAACACACGCTGTATGCACTGGTTCGGCAGCTTGTCATGTCACTGACACTGGAGACTCCTTCCATACAGACATCTTCCATACACACAATTTCAATCTGTTCATTTGGAGTGTATGTATACAGTATAAAAGCTGTTGATATAGAAACAATAATTGAATCGATTGAGTTTGTTCATAGAAGCCTTACTGTCATGGCTGCTGTTATGGGAAAAAAAAAATCCCCCTTTGTCTGTCTTGTCTGTCTGTCCAATTTTGGGAGCACTTTTGTGTAAAGTGACGTACAGATGAAACTACACTACAAAACTAGACATGGTCTAATTACGGGTGAGAGAATGTCTAATGTCATAAATCCTGATTTGACCAAGTTACAGCTTTATGTACACAAAAATCTATTCGGGTTTGACTGTTATGAAAACCCCAAATCAAACACATCGACAAAAGCAAGCTGTCGGATCAAGTGTTTTTAAATGAAAACAAACAAAAAATCCGAATCTATTGTACATTAAGTTAAAATCCATACAGTGGTCTGATTTAGATTATTCATTAAGTGCATGATTTTATTTTTATTTGATAAGAGTTCTATATCTCTGTTAAATAACATACCCTCAAAAAAAATCCCTGTGTTCAGTTCAGAAGGTTCCAAGCAAGAAAAAGAGCAAAGTCCAATGTTTAGAAATGACACAATCTTGCTCTACTGCTTATGCAACAAACTCTGGAAAAAAAATCGAGAGGAATGTCTCCACACGGTCTATAAATACACGAATGCTGCCCCGCATGTTGTCTCGTCAGATACCACGGACTCTAAACAAAGTAGGAAAGAAATGAGGTGTAGAAGAAAGTGCACACCGAGAGGCCCCAGCTGTCCCTTTGGTGTAGTAAACAGCTCTTGTGTGAACTCTATCGGAGTATTGTGTGTGATTTATCATGCCTCTCTGTGACTGCCTTCCCACCGCAGGTCTTCGCTTGGAAGAGACAGAGTGTGCAGTCAGAGTGGCTGTGCTGAGACTGGGTGGTCCTCTTGACTGCTGCGTCGCTGTCACACAGCTCCGTGACATTCCTGAGAGGGGTTATGTATAGGTCTGCCTTTTGACTGGCTTGTCTCGGGACGCTATTGTACTCGCAGGTGTCCTGGGAAAGTCTCGGCGAACTCGAGAAGAAACCCAAGCAAGCATGATGTATGCGTTAAAACTGCTTATGGAGATAATGTATTTTGGCAGGAAAAACCGCTTGTTCAACACAAATGCTTATTTTGAATCTGGTTTTATTGATTCAGTTTTTAGACCTGTTTTTTTTTATTTCTTCTACAAGTCCAAATCTGTGAACGTGTCCTAAAAGGAAAACAAAAAGCTTATGAACGGGAGATGCGGCAGGTCTGCCGAGTGCCTCCACCAGGCTCTACTGTTTTCTGGGGAGGTTCTTTTTGAAGCCTGGCACTCGCTGGCACTCCTCGACACCACCCTCCCCTCGGCGCATGCCTCCCCGGGCGAAGGGGAGCCCTGCTTGGCACGGGGGAGGATGAAACGCAGCAGTGTCTGCGCCTGCGCCTGGCCCACTGACTGACTTTTTAATAAATGATGAGACGACGGTTATAAATAACACACGAGGCTAGGCTCCTGGCGAAGGCCCACTCAGTATCAAGGTTACGTGCACTGGAAGGGAGATAAATAAGTAAACAGTGACTCATTTGCACTTGCTGGAGTTTCAGGGTTCGTTGAAGTGCTGTGTTGAGCAGCTCCTCAGACACACAAGTGAGTCGGAAAGATCCGGGGGGCAAAGAATCGACCGGCTTTCCCTTGCTGATCAATCAAACAGGGTTCCAGCTAGCACCTTTAAAGAAACGCTTTAGCAACTGCTCTTTTAAAATAGCATTCCTAGTAAGAACATCTGTTGAGCTCTTATTGTCTGATTTATTATTTTTTTAATACACTATATAGAAAGATTTTACACTTACATTAGATTTGTATGTGCTTTTTGAACACCCAATTCTACATTTCTGTCATATACTGTATATCTAACACTTAAGTAAAGCTAATTGCTACTAGTTTAGCATCCTTAGCATCCTGAACTGCTACTAATTTAGCATCCTGCATTTATCTTAGTATAATTTATCTTAAGTTGTAATCTAGCGTACCAGTGTAGATTTATTCGTTGCTAGAGACTCAAAGCACTTTTGTACGTCGCTCTGCATAAAGGCATGTGCGAAATGCCACAAATGTAAATGTAAATGCATTTATGAATCATCACACCCAGAGCAAACAGTTTGACATTAATGCTGTATTGTTTGTATTTAATATACTAATAAATATGACCAAAAATGTGTATAAGATCTAAATGATTTAGCTTTCAACATGGATATGTTCCTGAACGTGCTCTCAAAAAGAAAAAAAATGCTAAATCATGTAAACTGGTGGAAAAATCTGGTACTACACTAAACCAAGCTGAAAAGTCATTACGTGTATGTATGTAAGTATGTATGTATGTAAGTATGTATGACTTCAAAGTGGCCACTGTGGCGCTCGTAAAATGTAATTATTTCAGCGGGAGTCAGAAAAGGGCAGCCTGCCTTTTCAAGCTATGCCAGAGATGTGGCGACATCACAAATGAAAGCGAAGGAACATTTTAATAAGCTACTAGATAACACTGCGAGATGTGCCAGTCCAAAATTAGGAAAAAAAAAGTGACCTTTCCTGAGCAGACTGGGGATGCATCATGTTCAGAGCGTTGTGCTCTATTCTTGGTATCTCCTGTATCATCTAGCCACGGGTGATCCATCAGGATGGCGCGTAACTGACAAGATATACAGAGGTGGAAAAACAACATCGACCAAATAGCACAACATCACAACATCAATTTCACAGTCTCTCACCTGCGGTTTCTGCTGTCCTGTCAATCTCTATGGATAAGAAGCTCCTAGGTTTTTGATCCGCGTCTGGTGAACTGACCGGGTTGTGTCATGTGATATTAACCTGCATTTCGCCAGCAGTTGTTCCTACACTTCTGTCGTCTCTAGTTAGCCACTTAACCTGGCCTACATTCCTACTGCCAACTATACGAGTGAGTGTTTGTTGAAAGTGTGTCACAATGACGCTGACCTCATTTTCCCCTCCCCATTCATATTAGCTGAATTTCTTTTGGCAGCTGACGGTTTGGAAATCAGGCAGATTGATAAGCTTTTTTATGGTGACTCTGTAAATACTAATCTGTGTTATAAAGTCTTTGGCAACACATCGGGTGTAGAAATGATTTCACGACAATCTGTCATGATGCTTCCAACAATGACACTGTCTGCATAATGCTGCAAAATAATGTGTGTTTACTGTAGTTCTGTATATGGATTCACTGTAGAGAATACTTTTATGCCCTTAACCCTAACCCTATTATATTATATTATATTATATTATATTATATTATATTATATTATATTATATTATATTATATTATATTATATTATATTATATATAATGTTTTTTCCATAAATATGTATTCAATTATTTACAATAGTCATATATTTGTTCTTATATCTGTCTATCTATTTATCTAGAAATAAACCAGTAAGTTGTTGTTGCTACTAAAAAGAAGAAGAAGAAGAAGAAGAAGAAGAAGAAGAAGAAGAAGAAGAAGAAGAAGAAGAAGAAGAGGATGATTAAATTATAAAAAAAAAGTATTTCTAATAAGTAAAATACTTTACATGCTTTTGTATAAAATAATAAATATTGCTTAATATTTATCTAGAAACATTTAAATCTTTGAATTTAAGAATAAGAATAATTTATTCATATAGTTACTAATATATTACAAGAACTACATAATGCATAATAAAAAAACAAATATAAAATATAATAAATATTTAGAATCTATAGTACAGTTAATAAGTAGATCTATTTATTTTCCTTATGAATACATAGTAAATTATTCCCAATAATCGATTCTCTTCATTTCATAGGATGCGTTTCTTCACTTCTCTCAGGTGCACTGCTTCAAGTATTGTCTGTTTCCATTGGACTTTCTATCTGGACTTTCTATCTGCCTTTAGACCTTCAAAATCATAACTGCGGGATCCTTTAGCATAATTTGCACGTAGCCTGAAGATGTTCCTTTAACCAATCAGATTGTGAGTTGATGGCACTGGGGCCATCTAGCAGGCGTACAATAACGTCTGCATTCTTACGTCCCTTGTTTGGATGGTTAGAGAGTGCACTAGGCATCTGTAGAAAATTGCACAAGGTTAAATTTATCTGTGTGGATTTAATAGCTGTGTTTTTTAATTCCGCATTGTCTGACCGAGAACAAGAAATTGATTTGGTCGCAGATACACTTACAAGGCCATTTACAAAAATGGAAAATTCAAGAAAAGATGGACATTGTGAGAAAAGTTTAACAAAAACAGATCTCAAGCTTTTTTATGAACACACAATTTGCCTTCATTATGACACCACTGCTATAGAAACCATCAGGATTATACAGAAATGAGGTGGGAAGACGTATAAAGGCACCGCTAAGGGCCTAGGTGTAAAATACATGGCCTGTCACTACAAGTAGGATTAGGAGTTAGGAGTAGGATTAGGATTAGGAGACTTCAGATTTTTTAGTTTTTTCTTTGTCAGATGTCAGAAATTCTGAGCTGAAGTTTTCAGTTGAAATATTTATTCATACTAAACAAGATCTGATGATCTTTCTGACCACCCACACTTTCCTTCATGAAACTAAAAACCTCCCACTCATGTAACTTGTTATTTGTGTCCTGATCCATTTATAGTTTAGTCTCAACCTGTGGACTACTTGATAGTACAGGAATAATACAGTTTTTTTTAACCACCAGGAAAGGTTTCATTTAAGAGACTAAAATGTATCTGGAAAGCAGAGACAGACAGGGACAGATTCAAAATAAGACGAGATTGATAACAGACGGAAGCAGAGAGCAAGCGCGAAGGGGAATGAGCAAAAGATCAAAAGTGATGAAAGGATGATGAAAAGAATGGGTGAAAAGCTGCTCGGGTGGAAGTCTCTTTAAATGCCCTCGGTTTCATCAAAATAATTATTAGAGGCACTTAACAGCTTTCATATTAAAATGATTAAGCAGCTTCTGAAGCCGTAGGGGAGAGTGGGGCAGGGAGGAGCGTCGCTCAGCAGGACGTTTGGAGTGATCAGTGATTAAGGCAGTTTATAAGTTACATCAGAGTGAGGGACAAATACCAAAAATAAAAAATAAAAAATGCAGATGGACAAACCTACATGGCTTGCTACAGCATGAAACCATTCCAAAGAAGTTTGACTAGTTCAAAAACCCTAGAGTAACAGATTTACAAGATAGGTAGTGTTTTACAAGGTGCTGTGTGCTTACATGCACTAAAAATAGTGTTCACTTTGTGTGCCTTTATCTAGAAGATCTTAGAGTTAATATTTTTGAAAAAAATTAATATGTACTTTAAAATGGCTTGGCAATTATTTTTTTAATTAATCAGTGCATCTGGTCAGTCAGTCAAACTATGTATGACATGATTGCTTTTATTTGCAAAATATCCAAAGCCATTTTTTTGCAAAAAAAAAAAAAACAAAAAAAAGAAAATAAATAAATAAATAAATAAATAAATAAATAAATAAAAAGTTTTGTTTACAAATTCTTAGACAAAATAATTTTTTTGTCTGCATATTTGCCTACATTGATATTTAGAGTTTTAATAGTATTTCACAGATTGTTATTACAATTTTGAGCTAATAGAAAGTTGTTTCACTTCAATTTTAATGTATATACGATAACTATTTCCTATATACTACACTATATAGACAAAAGTATTGGGACACCTGACTTTTGCAACCATATGTGGTTGTTCCCCAAACTATTACCACAAAGTTTAAGCCCACAATTTTATGATTCTGGATGCAGTAGCATTTAATTTTCATTTAAATGACCATGACAAGCCCCTGTACATAAAGCCAGCTCCATGGAGATATTACTGATATATTACATGGGTTGGAGTGAAAGATCTCCTGCTATAGAGCTCTGACCTCAACCCTACTAAACACCTTTGAGATGAATTGGAATTCTGACTGCACTCCAGGCCTTCTCACTAAATATATCGAGAAAGAATCGAATCTCTCTGTCCATAGGATATATATAGAAATATGAAAGTGTTCGAGAACACACAAATATTCCATTTTTTGAATTATACTTTTTAAGGGCCTTGCACTTATGAGCGCTTGTCAGAGAGAAGGAAAGAAAGTGTACAGAAACAAGAAATCTACGTTATTAAGGAGAGCAAAACCAAATAACGTGTCATTTATCAATTTCAGTTTGTCTATTTATCTAGCTACACTTTTACGTGAGAAGCCTGAGCTCAGCAACTACACAGATGGTGTGAAAACTGTAGAAGGATCGGTTTGTTTTGATCGGTCCAAAACCACATCCTACCGCACTAAAAAAATATGTAAAAGCAGCATGGTGATGCAGAACGTTGCATTGCTACGTCACAGCTCCAAATTTCGATCCTGAGCTCAGGTTACTGTCTGTGTGAGTTTCACATGTTCTCGCCGACTTCCTGCAGATTCTCAGATTTCCCTCATGAGGTTTATGCGCGGTTAATTGCGACGAGTGCAACAATGGACGCCTAGATTATCTGGGATTTGCTCTTTATTCACTGACCAGGATATAGATCAATGAATTAATGTATACGGATTTATTATAAAGATTTCATATAAAAACATATCGCCATAACCATTGCAGTCGAACCGTGCACTTAAGTTACTCCACATTTCATTCGACCAACAAAAAAGTGTGCTAATGCAGATGGTAAGGACCACATACCACACTACACACCCAAATATTTAGTTTTTGGACATAGTTGCTAGATGACTAGCAAACAAGTTTCCCAGAAAAATCTTCAGCACTGACCATGTGGGAAGGTTGTTTGCTGGTACAATAAAGAAGGATCGTTCCTCAGTAAACATCTGACTACTACAACCATATTATAACAAGCACACTGTAGGAGTAGTAAAAGTGTCTGCCAAAAAGATGGTCAGGTGTGTCATGGAAAAATTCCTTTTGGTGCGTTTATAACGCAGCTGACATGGCATAAGTTGTAGCGCTTCTCATGCACTTTCACATCTGGGAAAGATCGCTAAGTACATTACTAGAAGAAAGCTGAAATGGTGTGCCAGCCACAGCGACAATGTGAGAAATTGCAAATTTTTTCACATGATGTGGGTGTTAAAGCTGTGGAATATTTTCCGTAAAAAAAAAGTATGAGAAACAGTGTAACACGAGACTCTCGGTGCTGACTGACCGATTTGTAAGGAAATTCTCACCGGACTGTTAGTGGATGCCCAAAGATATGGGGGCCTTCAGAAGGACAGTCTTTAGGACAGTCCTTGTGACATGATTTGTGACTGCACAGGATTTGTAAGGGGTCATGACCTTTTGCAAAGAAAAACATGTCCAAGCCAGAGGTACAAGGAAGAGGATTGAAATGCGATAGGCTCAGGGGCGGCATTTGCGTCGCAAGTCCTCCAGTAGCTACGGACGGAGCGATCTTGTCAAACTCTTGTGCAATCCTCAACCTTTAACCCGCTCTTACGAATGCTCAATCCGGACAGAGCAGGTTTCTTAACCATGCAGAACCAATAAGGTCTGTAAAGCAAACAGGGTCACTGGCATTCGCAGTGCTCTCAAATAATTAACCAAGAACACAGCTGGCAGAAAGAGCACTTGCTTAAAAACAATTCCTCCGTGTAATGTGAAACAAAAAATATTTCTGGTGGGGAGGCAAAACATTTGGCACCCCGCTGCAAGCTGACTCACGGTCTGAGTTAAGCCTTGCACCATATCTTTCAGTAGGACGTAACCTTGCATGAACTTGGTTCGCACGTGGTATTCGTGCTGCGTCCGTGCACAATTGGACCTGCTTCACAGTTTCCTCCCCGCGATCAGAGCGGAGCCTCATGTCCCAGTTTCACCTGAATGTTGAGTCAGAGCTCGGCAGCTACAATGCAGCTCAGGCCATCTCTCAGGAATTTGGCTTACACAACCAGCCTCGACCCAAAAGTCCCAAAACCGTCTATCTGAAAACGGCACGCACACATGCATACGCGCCAACGACCACACACACAGAAACCATGGGGGGGCAACTCCATTTGTGCTTTCCCTTTGTGAGCTGTTTCATCCTGACCACAGCTGAACCTGGAACATTCTAATGGGGAAACATGGAGATTTTTTACTACCTAGCCCATAATTCCAGTGTACTCCAGATGTTGAAATATACACAATGAATTGTAAATAATGCCTTCTAGCAAGCTGAATCTAAGAGTTCATAAAAATGTTTATCCATAGCGAGCTGGCAGCGATATCGTCCCTCTGTACTTTATTAATTCTTTTTCCTTATCTCCTACAGCTAGCTATCATTGCAGGCCTATATATAGAGGCTCTGTGGGACTTCTGTGAGATGTACACACACACACACACACACACACACACACACTTTAAATGGCTCAGGGTTGGTCTCCGCTCAGCCGTGATGTGTAATTCGACTCTCAAATGCATATCAAAACTGCAAATATATAAAAGCACGATGCATTCCTGCACACTGACACTAAACACATCGTTTTTTCTTTTTTTTTTTTCTGACAGTGTTACCCGGGTCAGTGAGATGTTGTTTTGATTAAATCTCTCATGAATATGAATCAGCCCATTTTGCTTTTCCCAGCTAAATGGGTGTTGGAGATCTTGAAGAGCTTTTGCGAATGCTAACACCCACCGAGTTTGCTAATGAACAATCACCAGGGACTCCCTGGTGGGCATTGTGGAGCTTCTGACACAATGCGAATGCAGGATTAGTGCTCTTTGTCGAGTCGCGTACCGCATCGCTGCTCCCGAGTGGGCAACGTAACCCTCCATTACCTTTTTATATATTTACTAACGGTGTATCAGATTCTATCAGTTGCTGCTGTTATATTACAGCTAACATCTGCTCATGGTCTCTTTTTCTTTCATTTGATTTCTACACAAAAGGCTTTGTTTTGGATTTGAGTAAATACAGGACTGGATCAGATCTGTTAAAGCTTCTCAGATGATACTGAATTAAAAGCTTATACAGAAAATCATGAAACTTTACAGTTCACAATGATTTGATTAAAAAAGATTATTTATGGTATAATAATTTTTTTTAAACCAACCTTTCTTGTATGGATAAAAGAAACATAACAATGTGATTTTTATCATTTATTAATGTATTTTACATTTCAATTTAACAGGAGATCTACAGACAGGACTGGCCATAATGCAGTTTTTTTCACCTCTACATGCCTTGGCACATTATATAGACAAAGGTTTTGGGACACCTGCCTTTTCTATCCATATGTGGTTCTTTCCCACAGTAGGAGTCACAAATTTGTATAGGACGTCTTGGAATGTATGTCTTTGGATGCGTCATTCCATTCACTCGAACTAGTACTGTGAACAAAGCCAGCTTCGTAAAGATTTGTTATACATGTTTGGAGTAGAAGATCAACCCTTTTGAACACCTTTGGGATGAATGTGAACACTGACTGCACCACAGGCCTTCTCACCTCACCTACATTAGTAACTGACTTTACTAACACCCTTGTGTCTAAATGAATCTCACAAATTTCTACAAGCACACTCCATAATCTAGTGCAACAGGTGTGGAATGAGATGTTTAAGAAGCAAATACAAATGGCTCAGATTTGCGCAAACTTTTGTCCACATAATGTATTTACACTTATTTATATTTAATTATGAAATTCAACATATTTAGATTCCAGACACCAGATAAGTATCAATTGATTGTATGAACATTCTATTTCTGTGCATTACTTAAATCTGGATTGAAACAAAGGAGTTGTGACACTTTATACTGTATGCAGCTAAGGACTTGTACAGTTCAAGCCATTTTCGGATATCACACTTCCACTTGATATCATAACGAATTACATTTACCTCCTTAATGTCCATCGCTGTTAGTGAGTCACAAGGATTATAGAAGTCAAAATTTGATTGAACTTTGCAACACCAAGGTGTCGAGTCCAAAGTGGTACCGCTTTCTCTATGACACCTTTGGCTGTGAAATGTGATGGACGACAATGACAATAACTCCTGAATCTTGAATCCTGATGCCTAGAGTTTATATTACTTAAAGAAATAATGAAACTGCAATAATTTGTGTTTAATACATGTCTAATGATGAAGAGCTGGAAAATGAGGCATTGTTTAATCGAAAAAAAGAAAAAATACCACAGGGTTGTAATTGGTACAAGTACTCACACTAATATCAGGAGTTCAAATCCTGACCAAGCCATAGCCATCTGTGCTTGAGAGTCTGGGACAGTGTAACCGGGTGGGAGGGATGACATTAATCTCTCCCCTGTCGTAACTGATCGTGGGTGTTTGTGAACTCGTGTATACGCAAGAGGGCAGTTAGTAGCTCCACCAAATTCGATTTAAGCCATGTTTTCTATTTGGGATTTGAACTCCAAACCTCTGAGTCACTGCCATTAAACCTTTAGAAGTGGCAACATATACAGTAACTACACAGTTATTTACGAGTTCATGCCAAATCATACGCCAGACCACAAACTGCCACAGAGCAGGGTGGGCCTACCGGGGCGGCATGGGGTGGCACGGACTGGCAAATGCCACCCTAAGAAAAAGCATTACCACCCCATCTGCCACCCCAGCACTGGTATTCCAATGTATAAAATATAAATTTAATCAGTTTCATCGACCGATTAACAGCAGCGGCGCTTCAAATTGATGACATAAAAAACAAAACCCACACTCGTAAAATAATGGAAGAATTCTATAACAATTAAATGTTTATTGTTAAAAGCAATACACAAATAAAAATATGAATAGAATTTTAATCGGATTGCTTCGTATTAGTAAATCAAACACATTCAATGCAACCCGCCTGATCACTGATTACGAACAAATAACTCCATCCAGCTCTTTTAATGAATCAAAGCATTTTTAGAAATAAACATTTCATTATATTATATATTATTATAGCAAATTTTGATGATATATTCATGTGTGTTAATGGCAACTCTAAATATTTTCAAAAGTATGTTATTCAGTAGCTTGTGTCTTCAGGATTGTCCAAACTTTTGACAAATGACATCATATGACAATAGGGGTGTAACGGTACACAAAATTGACGAATCGGTACCTACTCCAATTTTGGTACAGTTGGAAAGAAGAAATGCAAAATGTAAAATTGCTTGTAATTTTAGATTATTATTATTTTATTTAGTTTATTATTTTTAACATTTGTGAACGACAGTTTACAATTGTACACACTTTTATTATATTGATTATATTTAACAATCGATTAAGTAAGCAAAAAATAAATTGATTAAATTGAATTAAAAAAATTAAAAGAATTTCTACATCAGTTAGAACTCATTTGGGTAATACAGATGTGTATGTGCGTGTTCTTTACATTTATTATTGAGGCTTTGTATCTATAAATAATCTTTATTGTTTGTCATGCTTAATAAATTTAACTTGGCAATAGACTTAAACTCTCTACAGGTTGGTGTAGCACAAAAAACCTCCAGAAGTTAAATACACCATACCATCTCATTTAATTTGTCTTTACAATCCATATAACAGGTTCAGGTAAAGTCAGTCATCTTTTTATCAGTAATTTTAATAGACCAAAATAAAAATCTGCACCCCAGTGTATACACGGAATATGTATATCATTCGTTGAATCCATAAGGATGCTTGCTTTAGTGTTGCCACCCCTCAGAATTCTCATGCCACCTCCTTGCCACCCCATAAATAATTTTCTTGATCCGCTTCTGCCACAGAGGTGTTTTTTTTAGACAGATTCAGTGTTGTGGCAGATGGAGTTGGAGATTTGGCTCGGCACCAGGGTGAGCACTGGGCATGTCGGTGCCCTTGGGGGTCAGTAGGGTGCTGGGAGCAGCATAGGAGCAGAAGTGTTACACTGTGACCTCTCCCGCTTCCCTCCGGCATGGATACAGTCGTCCATGCGGAAAGCAGAGACGAGACCGACAGCGGTCCCTGCCATTCCGGCCATCAATTCTGAGTAATTTACAGCGGTATGACTTCGCTATGGTTCTGATCGATAGAGTATGTTTAAGAGCCCTTTCAGTCATCTGATCAGCACACGGGGGAATTGGGTCATAAATCTACGAGGTTCAGGACTTGCACACGAAGGAGATTTTTCATCGCGTTATCCAAAGCCAGAGACGTTCGGCTGACGGTGCAAGGACGTATCGTGTATGGGGAATGAAATACGGGCTTTTTAATCCTTAATAAAGATGTTTATAAACTGCTATTTGAGACAGAGACCAAGAGACAGAGATCTTCAGGAAACGACTACCTTTCTGGCTTTTGGGGGTCAATCAATGATTCAAGCAAATCAATCCAAAAATCCTTATTGTCCTCACTCCAAATTAGTGCAACTGGGAGGCGTTAAATCAACCTAAATAAAGAAAAGGGAAATGATTATACGTCTACCTGTATTGAAGCCTGAGGAAACAATTAAGAAAATTCATCAGGTTTTAAAACGCCCTCTTTACGGCAATTAATGGTGGAATAATCTCAGAGGATCCGACTCGTATTAGCGTGGCGACAAAACACAATCGTTTCGGCGATTTGCATGAAAAAAGAGACGATTAATGAAAATGAGCTAATTAGCATATTCCATCGAAAAATGGATGGAATTGGGCAGACGTTCTTATCCAGAGTAGCGGTGAAATAGTCAAATAGTCGGAGATTCAACGCTTTCGATCGGAGTAACCTGATTTAACTACCAATCTCACAGTCGAATCTTCGCTGAGATGTTATGAAAAGAGAAATCGTGCCATTTTTGGTTATTTGGGGGTGCTCAATGTCTGATTTTACATAGAACTACAGTTTTTCTCCCATTTAGTAAATGTACAGCTTATTATATGACAATGTTGTAAAAAATGTAAAGAGAAAGAAGCTTTAATTTCCATGACCTGTGACCGACATGGGAGCATCTTGGTGGGAGGGATTTAAATATTTAACAATGTCTGTGAGGTTCTGTAAAGGTATTTTCAATTTTAATTGAATTCTGTAAATACATTTTGTAATGTTTTTTAGTGTATCAACATGTGTTAAGGTTCCCTGGTGGTCTAGTGGTTAGGATGCGGTGCTCTCACCGCTACAGCCCGGGTTCGATCCCCGGTCAGGGAACCAATCCCAGCCACTTTCAGTGCCGGTCCCAAGCATGGATAAATTGGTGAGGGTTGCGTTAGGAAGGGCATCCAGCATAAAAACATGTGCCAAATCAAACATGCGGAGGATCCGCTGTGGCGACCCCTGATGGGAGAAGCCAAAAGGACGTTTTTTAGTGTATCCACATGTATTTGGAGCGTGCTCGCCCTCGCCCTATACGCCCTACAGACTCTCCTGACCAGCACACACAAACACACACTATCAAACTATTAATTGAGTATAGGCAGGACTTGACAAATCAGATACGACTATGTAAACCCTTAGTCGAGGACACCCCCAATCCAGAGCAACTGAGTCCATTTTATACAACTTAGCAGGTGAGGGTTAAGGGGCTGTGTTGAAGATCTATGCTTGTTGGTGCTTGGCCCCTGAGTGGTGGGTGTATTTGAACTCCTGACCTACCAATCAGAAGTCCAACATCTTAACCACTGAGCTACCACTTCCAAGCTCAAGAAAGTGTTAGAAAGAGCAAGACGAAGCGAATGATCTTTAAACATGACACAAGTGACATGTCTTACAAAGCGAAGGTGTCTTTGCACATCTAAGCGAACATAAGGCAAAAAACTTG